>NC_088284.1:84988682-85298682 GCF_036013445.1 Caloenas nicobarica
ACCTTCTGTCCCTCCTTCTTCACTAACCCTGGTGTCTGCAGGGCTGTTTCTCTCCCATAATCTCACTCCTCTCTCCCTGCTGCTGTTGCACAGCAGTTTTTCCCCCTTCTTAAATATATTATCAAAGAGCTGCTGCCATTGCTGACTGGCTCAGTTTTGGCCAGCAGCAACTTCATCTTGCAGCTAACTGGCACTGGCTGCATTGGACATGGGGAAACCTCTGGTATCTTCCAGAAGCCACCCTTACAGCACTCCTACTACCAAAACCTTGACACATAAACCAAATACAACTATAAACCTTGCAATGTCCCTTCTCACCTGAACTATCTTATCATCCTGTGAAAGAGATCAATTCTGAAGAACTTTCCACAGGAATGTGGGCATGTAACATGACAGCCATCATGTTACTTAGCTGAACCTATAAACAAGACTAATGCAATACTGAATGATGCTCCTTACCATAATAAATTTTCCTATGATAAAGGACTACTGTCTCACAGGAACTGGAGTATACTGGAGGTCCATTTTTTCTCATTCCTGGTTTCTTTCATACCGTTGTATGTAGAGATAGCATTCACTTGAGTGAAAAGAGCACTGTGTTTGCTTCTATGCTCAGAGGTACCAGACTTTGGGCTTCTTAGAGGCTCTATGTTACTGCGAAGATCTGTAATACCTGCTGCACACCCTCTTCTGACCATGCTCCTACAGAAACATCTAGAGATGTTACTTAGCAACTGCTACAAACACTCCTGTCCAACCAGCTACTGATGGGGTCTGAAAGACACTGTTCCTGACCACAGTTCCCAGATCCACCTCCTATGTCTCACAGGCAACTGCTGGAGAGAAACAATGGAGCCAAAAGGACAGATCTTTTCTTACATCTGCATCTCTAGCATATCCCAAGATTTTCTTTTGCTTTCCCCAGAAAGGGAACAGGTATTTAAAAGGCAGCAGGTTGTCTTGTCCTGACCGTGGGGAATTTTGAAATCCTGGTTAACAAGATCATGAGAGCACTGCTGTACACATTGCCTCTGTAGGGTGTGCCACCCATGGGCTTTTGTTACCCCATGGAGAGGAGAAGGAGTCAGGACCAGTAGTTAGATGTGCTGTGCTATCTACCTGGGGAGGATTCACAGGAGAATGTAGTTCTTCCTTTCAGGAAGATCATAATGAATGGACTTGTTTCCAGACCCTGCACCCAATACTAACAATATCTCAATTCTGAGTAGCTGACTCCACTCTGAAATGTGCAGCCTCAGCCTTCAATAGCTTTCCTAGCTACCACCAGGAAAAACTTGGGTATCCAATGGGCGACATGGCTGGTGTCTGCAGCAAATGGAGTCACTGTGTTTTCTTTTTCATGGTAACTGTGATGACAGACTTTTGGCCCAGCACCTTGCAGCCTGTTACACACATGCAGTAATCCTTTGTCCTTTGAGGTCATTGCTTAATTAGGTAATACATTCAATGGAGAGGCCATGGTAGCATAACCCCAGACTGGTGGCTGCCATGCTGGGGACAGAGCCAGTCACCACTGGGTGCCCCGCAGTTACCCAGCCCCACAGAAAGGAGCCACGCTCACTCTCTCGCTAGCGCGACTGGCCTGTGGGCAGGGTGGTAAATGGGATGGTTCATATCAGAGTGGAAAGGCAAATTCCAGGATAAATGTCCAGTTGATTGCTTGTGGTTCTGGAGAGGTGACAAAAGCATTTAGCAACTAGAGATGTGAGGAGCCGAAGCAGTGGAGACCCAGAAGCATTAACCTGAAGTGCAAAACCCTTGAGTCTCCAGTGGGGTGAGGATGCTGGTACAGGCTAGAGCCTCGTCCTCTCTGCTGCTCCCATCACTCACTCTCCTGCAGAAACAGACCACACCACCACAAGGCACATGCGTGGTCATGAAAGCTTCAAAGCTTCAGAAGCACAGGAGAGAGAGAAGAAGGATTAAACTGTATCAGAAGCTTGTCTCAATTTCGGGAGAATCCACATGGGTGCCAGTGCATGGCATTTTGCTTCCTTGCCTCTTGGTACCAAAACAACACTTATGTCACCCACAGGCAGACTCCTTTCAGGGTGTAGCTGTGGATAGTTTGTGACCTGCTTTCAGCTTTCAAGCAATTATCTTTGCACTCATTAAAACAGTTCAGAAACGTGACACAAATTAAGTCCCTAGAGTGCTGGGCAAGTGCATGACCCACATCACCCACTGCTCCACAAGGACCCCCAACTGTCTTGCACAGCCTCCTGGTGGTGGTGGCAAGCTGTGCATGTAGCAGATGGTTCCAGTGGTCACCTTGTCCTGTACTGAGCTCCAAGTGCAACTGTGTCCTAGGGACTCCTGGCTTTTTATTTTATGTCAAATGACTTTTTTATATCCCCTCACTGTCATGCCAGTTTTACAGCTGGTATCTATATTAGCCTGCTGATGCTTATCTCTCATAATTATTTTTATAAATATTTATGTACGTCCTGTTTATTAGTTAGTATTAATACATCTGCTTTAAAGCATCATCATTGACATTTTGATTTCATGCCTTAGGTGCCTTCTCCCTCCTGATGGTTTGAGAGTGCATCAAGGCACAGAAGGCATCTGTAAATCCCTTCCACAGCATGGAGGGATGCAGCACTGGGCATGTGCTAGTGTTGGTCTTTACATTTCCTCCCTGGGCTGCTTCTATAGTTGGATTATACTTTGGTCAGGCAGGGACCTCAAAATCCATGGACACCACAGTTTGCTTTCTGTGAGCCAGGCCCTTCAACAAGAAGGGGGATTTCTTCAAAGAGTCAGACACCCGAATAGCAAGAGAAATGCAGTAACATGGTTCTCACTTTAGAAGAGCTATTCGAGCTGTTCTATAGGTCAGCTGAGGCCTGCCAAGACACCTTTCATGCCATTTTGCAAGACCCACACAACACACAAGTCCATCTGGTCCTTCTGTGTCCACTCTTAGATGAACCATTTCCATTTGCTGCCCTTGCTGATGAACAATGGGTATTCTCCTGTCAGTGATCCAGCATGGAGGCAGATGATCCACTGTGTATGCAGACACACCAGGCTTAAGGATTCGCACAGTGTCCTGGGTCAGTGGGGGAAGCAACGAGACAAAGTGGTCTGAGTCAGGTGACCACGAATTGACCAATTGGAGTATTCCATCCCATTCATGATTTCCTGGATATAAAAGGTGGAGACCAGAAGGGTTCTCTCTCTGTCTTCTGCCGGGTCTTCTGCTGGGTCTTCTGATGCTTCACTTCACTTCTTCTTTTCTGCCGTCTCTGCAAGCTGAGGCCTCATGGCTGTCCCTGCAAGCTGAGGTCTCATGACAGGCTGAATCTAGTTCCGGTTGGCTGAAGGATCCTGCCAGAGTAGCTGCTGGGAATTGCAAGACTCGTTCTATAATATTTGTTCTGCATTATTTTTCTCTGTGTTTATTTAGTAACATTAGTAAAATGTTTTCAAATTTTCCAACTCTCTTCTCTCCGTCCTTCTTTTCCTTTCCTCTCAAAATCACCTGTCCTTAGTGAAAAGGGGAGGGTGGGGGGGTGAAAAGGAAGAAGGGGAAAAAGGGTTAAGGAAAATACATCTGCCGCGGTTTCTGTTTTTCTCCCCATGATCAAACCACAACACAGAGGAAAGAGAAGTTTGTGTTGGGCAGGAAGAGCCAAGAGACCACAAAAGGAGAAATATTTTCTAAGGTTTTGATGGAAAATTTGGGGTGAGGTGTCAGGGAATCCACGGACCCACCATAGTCCCCCACAGTCAGGGTAAAAGGAAAGGGACCCATGAAGGGCACAGCTGATGCCAGAGTCCTCAGCAGTTGTCAGGGAGGCACTGGCAGCCCAGCAGCGGCATGCACACCAGCAGACTGCTGAAATCCCTCTCAACCAGCTTATTTCTCAGCTCTGCTATGATGCTGGCTATGGAGTTGGCACAGGGCAGCTGGGGCTGATCCTGTATTCCCTGTGCCCCAGTGCCCACTTTGCTCTTTCCCCTTCTCCAGGTCTGTACTGTGCCAGTCCATCACTGCTTGCCCAGCAGCTGGAGTCTCCTTGTCCTCCTCAGTGCCCACTGTACTGGTGGGCAGGCTGCATGCCCTCAGGATGCTGACCACAGGATCAGAGCTCCTGATGCTGCTGTTGGACTAAGCTGAGGCAGCCTGAGCTGGGGAGCCCTGCTCAGTCCCATGGCGCTTTTCTGCAGGGTTGACAGTGGTGCCAGGGCACCTCTGAGGTGCTTTGGTGGAAGAAAGAGCTTCAGCCCCAGCTCATGCGCTTCACAGCACCTTGCACAAGGTTGGTCCATTGTATGCACACACACACATGCTCCCCATGTGCATTCACAGAATCACAGAATCATAGAATGTTAGGGATTGGAAGGGACCTCAAAGATCATCTAGTCCAATCCCCCTGCCAGAGCAGGAACACCCGGATGATGCTACAGAGGAAGGCGTCCAGGCGGGTTTTGAATATCTCCAGGGAAGGAGACTCCACAACCTCTCTGGGCAGCCTGTTCCAGTGTTCCGTCACCCTCACTGAGAAGAAGTTTCTTCTCACATTTAAGTGGAACCTCTTGTGTTCCAGCTTGAACCCATTACTCCTTGTCTTACTGTTGGTTGTCACCGAGAAGAGCCTGGCTCCATCCTCGTGACACCCACTCTTTATATATTTATAAACATTAATGAGGTCACCCCTCAGTCTCCTCTTCTCCAGGCTCAAGAGCCCCAGCTCCCTCAGCCTTTCCTCACATGGGAGATGCTCCACTCCCTTCATCATCTTCCTTGCCCTGCGCTGAACTCTCTCCAGCAGTTCCCTGTCCTTCTGGAACTGAGGGGCCCAGAACTGGACATAATATTGCAGTTGAGGTCTCACCAGGGCAGAGTAGAGGGGAAGGAGAACCTCTCTCGACCTACTAACCACCCTCCTTCTAATACACCCCAGGAAGCCTTTGGCCTTCTCGGCCACAAGGGCACATTCCTACCCAATGCTTTGTGCAACACAACCCTGAACGTTGTGTGGGAGCTGAACCCACCTACCACAAAGAGGGATGGTTGCAGCCATAGGTGCAGGCAATGCCAGCAGTATGTGTCCTGTGGGAAAACCTGCTGTGGCCAAAGTGGCTTGAGAGGATGACTCAGGCAGTGGGGAACAAGGTGAGATGCCAGCCTATGCAAGACAGTCACCATGCCTCCAGAGCAGGGCACAAGAGGAGGAAATTCCCAAATACAGTGCCTGAACTGACTGCAAGGCTTTTGGGGTCTGGAACTGGAGTTCCTGCCTAGTTTATGGATATGGTGATGTCCTGGTTTTGTTTAAAATTAGACCGGTTCTCTTCTAGTGAATTTTCCTTTCAGGTGAGTTCTTCTAAGTAACTGCGCTTTTCTGAATTTGGCTGCATGATTTTCAGACATTGTTTGCTCCGGAGGTGATAATGGTAGCAATGGTATGCAGAAGACCCCAGGTTTAGATTTGTTGCTGTGGCAGACAAGGTTACTGATAAATTTTGCACATCCTGTAAGCAAGAGGGGCATATTTGCAAGGAGGGCAGACAGGACAGGTGACTAAAATTGACCGAGTATTCCATCCCATACACGTCAAACGCCTTATAAAAGTGGGAGATCATGAGGGTCTCACTCTCTTCGACCATGGCCGGCATCTGAAGAGGACCCTGCCAGTTGTGCCTGTGATCCAAGGCCTGGTTCCGGACCCTGCATCCCTGAATCCAGTTTCCGGTTTACTGCGAAGTCCAGCCCAGGACTTCCAGGTGCCTGCCCTGCAGCCGCTGGAGGAGCTGCCGCTTCACTGCCCGGGAAATTCAAGAGTGATTTTGTATATTTTGTATTATTTTCTCTATTTATCAGTAGCATTAGTAAAGCATTTTTAGCTTTTCCAACTTGTAAGCCTCTCTCCCTTTTCCTCCTGTTACCTTTCCTAGTGCCACGGTTTATTGTCATCCAGCAGTAAACAATGACAGGTGATTAACCAATTAAAAATGCATGCTAAGGAACAATAACTGATAGGAAAATGCCTGATGCCTTGTGTACAGCTTTGATCAGCTACTCACAGGGATGAGGACTCTGCATGGCAGCTGCACAGCTGCACTCCTGACCACTGTTTTGTCACCCTGTCCTGCTCCTTTCCCTAACTACCTTGTGGGTACATAGGAGGAAAGAGGCTTTTACTGGAAATCCAATGTCAGATCAGATTATATAGATAACCAAGCCTGGTCAGGGGTGAGGAAGGCTGGAACAGGCAGTTTTGGCCAGCAGGTTTCCAGCCCCACCTCTGGGAGGAGGTATCCAAAAGTGCCCAGGAGAGGCAGACACTGGTGGCAACGGGGCTTGGGATGCATTTTGAAGGCCTCATTATAGGGGGAATAAATTGCACAACACTTCAATGGGAGGAGTGTAGAAAGACTCCTGGTCAAGCATTTTGGATGCCTCACAGGAAAAAAAAAATCTGCTGGTGCACAGACTGAGGTAGGAACACAATGAAGAGCCATTACCACCACAAACGTCCTGTGGCTGTTCTGGCTCTGGCACAGAGGAGTCACCTTCACTCGCCAAGGGCAGCTCCGACAGCCCATTACACTCAAGCCAATCTGGACCCATGCACACACCTCCACTAACATTTTGTGTCATCAGCACAAGTCACTTCACTAGTTTCTACTGTGTATCAGATACGTGTCTGGTTATTGGTTTTAATTACTAGATACATAAAGGCTTCAGATGGTTACAGGCATTATTGAAAGACTGTAAATGAACTGTTTCACAGCTGAGCACACACAAGCCGCCTGACAGCAATCCCAGCAGATGTAGGTGTTACATAATAGCCTGCTCAGCTAATTGAATTGTTTGCTATACTACTTCTTATAGAACTTGGTTAGAAACTGCTTGTTTAGAATTCGCTCAGCACAAGTGAGTTTGCTCAGCATAAGTTCTGCAAGCTGTGAACCTTTGAACTTTCTGCCTTGTTAAGTAAAAAAGGCCTCAGAGTGTTCAAGCTGGAAGGTGAGGGGAGTTGTGTCCATGGACATAAGGAACAGAACAATATCTGACAGAAGAATGTTTTGGCTATTACCAAGAACTTAATTTCTCCTGCTGTGGGTGCAAAATAGCAACTGAAGGTCAGAACTTTAATTGACAGCCCACCTGATGAAAATGAAGAGATTCAACGAAGAACGAGGAGACCCCAGACTCTAATTTTGCAATTGGCCCAAAGTGATGTGCAGGGGTGGGGGCTTGAATTGTGGGGGTATAATTGTCCAAGTTATTTTTCTGCTGAGGATCCATCTTCAGGAGGCACCAGGTCAAGCTGCTCTACGCTGTACCTTGCAAATAAATAATTTATTTTAGAATCCTGGAATCCATGCCTGAGTCTTTACTACAGAAACCTAGGGAAAAGGAACTTCTTTAACACAGGTAAAACTTCTGCATTTTTTTCCCTGTGAAGACCTTCACAGTAGCATACAGTGGCTTACCATCGTGGGAGTACTCTATGAAAAGCCTGGGCAGGGTGGGCACAGCAACATCTGTAAACTGTTCCACTCTTTGTTAGGAGCGGTGGCGGCGTGGGAGCTCTGCATTGCTGTGGACTGAGCACAGCAAGTGGCGGGTGGCTGATGCAAACTGCTGCCTTTGTCACGTGTTGTCACAGCCGACTGTCCAGACCACGTGTCCCGTGGCATGTTCTGGTGAGTGATGACAGCATATGTCTTTGGCAGCAGCACTGTACTTAGAGCTTGCATGCTCCTTTCCCGTTTCTGTGACTGCCCTGAGCTGCAGGTCCAGTGTGGTGCAACAACAGCAGAAAACAGCAGCATAACAGCAGCAAACAACTGCACAACAGCAGCAAACAGCCACAAAGCAGCTGCAAACAGCAGCACAGCAGCTGCAAACAGCAGCACGGTAGCAGAAAACATCAGCACAGCAGCTGCAAACAACAGCAGCACAGCAGCTACTCTGTGCCTGGTGTCTGTGCATCTGCAAGCAGCACCAGAGACTCGGTGCTTTGCTGCCCCTCTGTAATGCTGAGACCTTACTGGGCTGGGACTGGGAACTGTTTTAAATGGAAAAGTTATACTTTGTGTTCTGCTAATCTGACCTCACACAGTCTGGACGTCACATAGTCTGGACCAGAACCTTTCTTGGCAGGCAGCTTTGCAACTTTTATTTCCAAAGCCAGTATTTTAGGGGAGGGGAAGAGCAGTTTTCTCCTTCTGGTATTGCCATGCACAAGTCCCAGGGAAGACACCTGTCATTGTGTTGAGCTGCTGGTTTTCCTGATAATAGACATTAATTTTTGCAAAAGTTTCAACTTCCTTCAAACCCATTGGCATCTGTGGCATTTTAAGAGAACAGCATGTGGTGACCAAGGTCAAGACAGCAAGGGTAGATGCCATGGCTGGGAAACGAGAGAGAAAAGATTGGAGGTGAAAGAGGTCACCTGGGTATGTTGGATCCTCTGTTGTGAACTGGAAACTGTGGGGAATTAGCAAGCTGTCCCAAAACTTGCAGAGGTGGCAATATGCCAGCTCAGGATGACTGTGATTGCTTTTAGAGGGAGCCAGGCTGGGAGATGAAACCTGGGACCACCACAAACAGCCTCCATCCACCCAGAGCCTCTCTCTGTCCCTGTTCCCAAGCCACGTCTGTTCCCTGCATCCCTTCCTGTCCTCCTCCAGACCCGAGGCAGTGGCAGTGACCCTCTCTCCCTCCACCAGCTCCTCCCTTGGGACTGGGACATGGCTGCCGTGCTGCATGGGGGTCCCGAACACCTGAGACATGCACCAAGGTTCCTGGGGGTCTGGCGTGGACCCTCCATGCTGGGAAGCTGCTGGCCTCTGGGGAGCTACCTACTGCCTACAGATCTGGTGCTTTTATCATGCACGCTAAGAGGAGACATAATCAATTCCCCAGTTGGCACTCTGCACTGAATACCCACTTTTTCAGTCTGATAGCAGGACTAAATTAGTTATTCAGCAATGAGACCCTAATTTAAAGTGAGCAACTGCCCTGACAAGGATCATTGTTCAAGGCCATCCCCACTTTGCTTTCAGATGAGAGGCCCACCAATTCCTGGAAGGTGATAAATAGACAATTAGAAAATAGATATATTTTGTTAGTTCTGCAAAGCTCCCTGGTGCTGTCAGGCTCACAATAAAGGGGGCTCCAGTAAATTGGTGGGCAATGAAAGCCAGCTGTACGGTCATCACTCCTACAGACACAAAGCCATATGTGGCCATTTACAGGACATCCCTGAGAATAGATGGAGCCAATAAGACCAGAGGGAACTAAAAATACTTGACAAACTTGGTTGCTCTTCATTTAACAAGAATAAAATATCTAATGGAGTGTAATGGAAGCCATCAATCACTCTTGTGTAAAGCACAGCTTTAATACTGTACTTTTAACTATTAATGTAAGTTTTTATTCATCTGTAATAAGTCAGAAATTAGTATCTCCTGTGTGCAGCATGGTGATGTTGTGCAAGGGCTAACAAATGGTGTGGGCCCAGCAGCACCACCGTGAAACAAATCCAGACATGAAAACTAGAGGAGGAACACACAAACAAAGAGGACTGAAGGGGAGGAGAGCAGCCACCTCTTCAAAGGTTATGAGAGATCTGCAAGCCCTTCCTAGGAAATATTCCATTTAGGCTTGCGATAAAGCTGTCATTTCTTCTTTTTACTTAACAGGCTCTTTCTAGGCAAGGGGGTAGAAGTAGGTGTCAGGGCAAGTCTTTCAATCACCTGCTTATTGGGGAAAAATATTTGAAGTACTTTTCCTGGAGGCAAGAATCAGAAAGCCAGAATCTCCTGGCATGTACGCTGTTCTGCAAAGCGGGATTTTAGTGTAGAGCTTAGTGCTGGACTTGTGCCATGTCACACAGATGTTGGGAATGAAATCAAGCCAGGTCACACCACAGCATTTGCTTTCAAGGCAGCCACAGTACGTGGTTACCCCTATTTAGTTATCATGGCAGTTTTAAGAAGCTACTTCCTAGTGTAGCTAGCTGGCCAAATTCCATCAAAATAAAAGAAAAAGGTTTGTTTTGTATTACCACTGCTATAAAATGGGACTAGTCGCTCGGTCTTCCGTTTGTGTGCAAGAGGCAGGTGAACAAAGCTGCTACAAAGCGTGGAAACTGGTATTTATTAACCATGGAGCCATGACATCCTCACGAAATGAAAACACACATCTAAAGTCAGAAAGCCCTGGCCGTACACATGAGTGTTCAGACTTCCACCCCATAAAGTCGGGATCTTTGCGGTCATTTAAAAATGGCATATGCTGCAAGGGAACTGTCTGCTCTCTCTTGCCTGTTTTTAGCTGCTCTCACAGCACAAGAATTGTAATTTATTTTGCAGAACACCAAATGTCACATCCTATGAGTACTTTGTTGTACAAAATGCAATATAGTAGCTGGAGAAAAGTGACCTTCCATAATGGAAGTGTCCTATAGAACTAATAGAAAATTATAACCAATAGGTTTTACCAGATAATTATATCCCTCTTCTAGAAGAGTTTTAAAAACCCAAGGACATCTCTCTTCACAGCATTGTGCAGATTGGGTTTGTTTGATGTGAGCTTTTTTTTTGCTCTTTCAGTTCCTTTAGAACCAAATTCATTTAATTGCTGACCATATATAAGAAATCATTGTTGGAGTTGTCAGGAATTCAGATGCCAGGCTTAACACTTGATCAACATTCTGATCAACCATCTCCACCTTTCTGCACGCATGGTGACTTGCCACAAGCTTACAAGTTCTACACAGCCTCCCAAATCTAGTTTAACTGCTCTTAAATCTATTATGTACTATTTTCATGGGAGCTGCTGACTGGGTAATGACTATGGACTTCTTTACATATGGCCACAGCCATAGGTGAATGCAGACTTGATATCTCCTCTACACCTGTAGGGTGCCATCCTGAACAGGAGCCTCTTCTGTGAGGTGGTTTTGGTCTTTTTTTTGAAAGATTTTAGCAGCTGCATGTGATAATGATATTGACTGAAGTGTATTCCTCCTGGCACATGATTGTTGATGTCAGAGTAGACTAATAATTTATTCTCTGGGAATGTATGAAACACTTTTAGAAAAAAACCCCACTGCTTAATATGAATCCACTGTTCAGTCCCACTACCTCTTACTGAAATAGCAAACATGCAGCAGAATGAGGACAGAAAAACAATTGTCCTCGTGGCATCATGACAGAAAGGAGCACTCCTGCTTCGACAAGCTTAACCATGGGATAGAAACAAATTCCCATCCAGACCTCACTGAAAATGTTTGAACAGCTTCCAAGTAATGGCTAGAATAACAGAACACAACATGTCTCAACAGCCCCATTTTTTCTTGCACAAATATGTGCCTGTCCGGGAACACAAGACATTGAGCAGCTCCTGGTTTCTGTCCCAGATTTTCAAGTGTTTCATGATACTTGGCAATAATTTGGTTTTGGGGAAAAACATTGTTTTCATAGAGCTACCAATTATTGTATACATATGCTTTCTGACAGCACTCTCAGTTACCCACTAGCTGCCTCGTTCCTGTCTGGATCAAGGTTTATCCATTTCCTTAGAAAACCCCGTCATGTTATGGCCTTTATTGTAGAAAAATGTGAAAGTTTCCCTTAATTACTCTTTCTGTGAAAATCTCTGACCTCAGACTCAGATCTCAGAATGCTGGATGTTGGAGGCAACTCCTGGAGATCACACAGTCAAACCCCCTGGCTCAAGCAGGGTCACCTAGAGGTGGTGTCCATTTGGGTTTTGGACATCTCCAAGGAGGACCCCACAACCTCCCTGGGCTGCTGCTCAGTCACCCTCACAGAGTCAAAGTGTTTGTTGATGTCCAGAGGGAGCCTCGCATATTTCTGTGTATGCCTATTACCTCTGGTCCTATCACTGAGGACCACTGAAGAGAACCTGGCTCCCTCATGTTCATTCCTCCCATCAGGTATTTATTCACATGGATAAGATCCAGCTGGGCTTCCTCTTCCCCAGGCTGAGCAGTCCCAGGTCTCTCAGCCTGTCCTCGTAGGAGAGATGCTCCAGTCCCTTCATCACCACCATAGTTCTGGGAGGCCCAGCACTGGACATAGCACGCCAGAGGTGTGTCACCAGCAGTGAGAAGAGGGCAAGGCTTACCTCCTTTGATCCTTCTAGAGGCACTTTGCCCAGGATGCCATTGGCTTTCTTTGCTGGCTCACAGTCAACTTGGTGTCCACCAGGACCCCCAGGGCTATTTCTTCCAAGCCACTTTCTACCTGGGTGGTCGCCAGCGTATGCTGGTGTCTGGGGTTGTTCCTCATCAGGGTCAGCACTTGGCATTTCCCTTTGTTGAACTTCATGTGACTCCTCTCCACAAGTTTGTCCAGCCTGTTGACATCTAGACAGATTAAAACAAAACAAAACAAACAACAACAAACATCTCTAGAGAGTGACCTAGTAACTGGATCTTATGTTTGCAACAGGCAGCCACACAGAGATGCTCTTACCTGACAGGCAACACTTTAAGGATGGGACAAGAAGGTCAATTTCCACACTCAGAAAAACACGTGCTAAGCACACAGCTACATATTCTCCTGCATGGAGCGTATATGGTCAGTGCCTTGTCCCTGGGCCCGTTATGATGTAAAGTCCATGTATATGTGCTCTCTCCTCCACCAGTGCTGAAACAACAGCTGAGCCAGCTCAGTTCCCTGGGAAGGACTCAAGCAGGGACAGGAGGTTCTGGTGCCATCATCTGTGCAGGAGCCAAGGCTGGGGATGCTGAGAAGCTCTGACCACCCAGCAAGTACAGCAGAAACCAGATCTCCTCTTCTGCCATGTGTACCATGATCAGGGTGTGAAAAAGGCAGCTTCAGCATTTTCCAACCCTTTACACTCAGAAGAATCCTACATCTTTGTGTTTCCAACAGCTGACATGTCCACAGAAGTGGTCCCTCCCAAACAGACCATGGCTGGGGTCTCCATCCACATACCTGGGTCAAATCCTCTCTGCTTTGTGTGCTTCAGAGCTAAAACTAAGGACAGTTCCAGGTGCCAGGAAATGCTAAGAGGCCTGGTCTTTCAGGAGTGGTCCAAGAGAAGCCCATCCCAGCTCCTAGTGCACACCAAGGAACAGAGAAATATTATTGAAAAAAAGAAATAAAAATTATGGTTCAGGAGAAGAGTTTGCAGAGGATGTAGGATTTGCATTATCTTTTGGATTCTGGCACAGATACAACTCCTAGAAGCAAGACACTCTTGCAAACCACTTGCATGGAGAAAAACTGCAACTTCTGCTCTTTTGGCAGCTATGGGATTTTTCGGTCCTGTCCCAGTAGCCTCCAGCCAACGTGTGGGAGGGAAATGGAATCAGAGAAGCTGCCTGGCTCTGTGCAAAGGGTGAGATGCATGGTGAAACTGGAAAGGTTTGCACAGTGGTCCATGCTGGAGAGGGCTTCCTGCAGCACCAGGATCGAGATGCCTCCGAGGGGGAACACTGAAATGAAAGGAGGCTTAAAAGCAAGTTGTAATACAGACAGGAGAAAAGCTCAGGGAATCTCAGGCACATGTGGTCCTGTTCACAGCAGGGCTCAGTGTCAGGGCCCTGGGAGCATTAGCAGCCCTGAGTGGCCCCCCATGAAGCCCACTCCAAAACTTCCCTGTAGCCCAGGACCTGATCTCAGCCCCTGGGGCTGTCACCCCCTGCCCAAGTGAGACCATAGGAGGCTGCTGCCTGGTGCTGCACCCTCAGTCTCAGGAGAATCACAAGCCATGGGCTGCTGGGAGGTGTTAGAAAAGAGTCAGTGGCGACAGACATGCATTCAGGAGAACCATAGCCAGCAGAGGTGTGGAGGCCTTTTGGAGAAGGGGGAGTTGCATGTGGTGATCCCTTATTTCCTCACACATCGTGGTCGTCCCCAGGTTCCCAGGGGAAGCTCTAGCTTCGAGCTTCCCCAGGTCCTGCTCATTGGGATGGAGGCCATGGCGGATGGACATCTTTCACACCTTCGAGGCAGCTCTGGTCAGGAAGGGACACAGCACATGGAGATACCGTTATTCTCTTGTTGGAGGTGCAAACCCTACAGAAAATGTAAATCTGTCATAGCTTCAAACGTGACAACATCCTGGTTGGCTCCTTTCAGCAGGGGCTCAACAATAAGATTAGAGAGGCTGCATCAAAAGCAATATTCAGATTGCTTGTTGCAGAAAACACAACATACTGCTCGGCATCCTTTGGGGGAAAAGTTTGTCACACTGCTGTTAAATTGAGTTTTACTAATTATTTACAAGACATATCCTTAAAGATACATTCTGTTATTAAATTAATGTAAAATGTATTAATATATGAAAATCACTGAACAGGATGTATTTGAAAGGGATTTTTTAAAAATTTTGTTTACATTTGGTAGGACATAATGAGGCCATCTTGGTGCTAATTGTGTCTCTGCTAGAGACATGATTCAAAGGCATAGCCTACCATTGTTGAATGAATATGCCCAGAAAAGCAATTGCTTTTCAGGATGAGCTTGTGCTCATTTATATGTTTAGGATTGGTTGATTAACCTTTTTTCCTTTCTGTTCTATGCATAGTAAGCAGGATCTTTCTCCTTTGTAACTTTATCATTTTAATAAACCTTGGCAGGCCAGCAGCAACCCAGAGACCATCATGACCTGCCCATGACCACCTGAGCCCTACCTAATCATCTCAATTAATTTACCTTAAGCAATCTTTGATATCAATTTTAATCAATTCCATTTGATAAACCAAAAACTCCCTGGCCACTTTAGTTACACTTTGCAGGGGGAGGGGCCTGTAAAATCTCTTGAGTTTGTATTTTTAAGAAGAAAGAAGTTTTATTTCTAAGACCATTCCTGAGTGAAACCGCATACATGAAAAATAGAGTAACTTCTCCCAGCAAAGGAAGAAAATAAGAGCAGCCATACAGGTTCATTCAGCCCATCAGGCTGTGACTAGTATCTGATGTCCAAGGAAGAGTATATCAAGATGACAATCACTTTATTATGATTTTATCTAAATATTCTCCCACTAAGTAATGATTTACAACTCCTGAGCCTTAGCCACCTCATTTTTAGTGAGATGTCCAACTCAGCAACATAAGTGGATAGGACTACCCAAAAGATCGTTGAGTTTGCAAACTTGTTGCAGAAAAGTCATAGGAAAAAAAAAAGAAAAAAGAAAAAGAGGAAAAAAAGGTTGATTATACAGCTTAAAAGCTGGTCAAAATCAAGAAGTTACAGCACATTGCAAAAAGCCACACACAGAGGTATATGCAACTTGAAAGCAACCTGGGCAACTGAGGCATCATCCCTGGCTTCCCATGACAGGTTAGCCTCTCCATCCTTCATGGAAGTAACAGCCATCTCCAGAGCCGACACAGGTCTGCAAGGTGCTCTGTTGCAGAGGGAGGTTTCTTTTAAATGTTAGTGTGGTTGGACTTTCTTTTTTATACTTTTAATCATCCACTGTAGGTATATTTAAATGATTTGTCTCTCCCTGCTACTGTGTCAGCTCCTTTCTGGGGGGGACATCTGTCTGTAAGTCAAGATATGCATTTTGCTTCAGGTTGAACAGAACATCTCCCTGACCCTGAATACAAAGTCAAGAAGGCTCATGTTCTGCCTGCACACAGAAGGATCTGCAGTGGTTCCTGGCTAGCTTTCCACAGGGAAAGGCCAGCAGACCAAGCACTCAGATCAGCTGCATAGAGCTGCTCCTGCCCCAGGCTTGGTCTGCATAAGAGCACAGGGAAAACCCCTGTCAAGGATCAAGTGCCAGCTCCAGAGGAGCCCAGTGACCTGCAAACCTGCTCATGGCTGCTTTCCATGTCACTTGGTCACCCACCCCACCAGAGCTTGAGCAACCAGCATGCAGGTAATGTCCCCTGCCGCTGCCACCATCCCCAGGCTCAGCAGGGGTGGGTGTGAGCTCAGTGTTAATAATCACGTGCATGAGCCCCATCCTCGCATTCACTGTCAGCAGCTCCACCGGTTGCAGCCCATGCATCCACATGGCTAGGCGGCCTTGGGCTCACAGCATTAGGGGCCAAGGATTCTGGGTTTGGGGATTCTGAATTTGCCCGCTCTGCACCTTGCGTGCATCTGCAGCTACTTTGACCCGTCCCCAGTGTACATGCCCAGACACCCCATGTGATCTGCACGAGCAGGTGCTGAGCCCCCGCCAGACCACGCTTGAGGCATTTAGCTAAAAGCACCCATCACTGCTGCAGGGGCTGCCAGCCCCTTCCTAGTGCTGTACCCCAGGGGCAGTTCCCCTGCCAGCAGCACCCCTTCTCCCCAGACCTGGGGACCCCCACCAGCCTGACTGCCCCCTCATAGCAGCCCAAGCCTTTTTCTCCTGAGCCGATACCTGCGATGGGGGAGAGTAGAGGGTTGTGCAGAAAAGCAGGAGCCTGCTCCAGCTGCAGGGCACCCCATTCTCCTCCCTCCTTTCCTAAAATGCCTGTCATCCCCCAAGCAAGGTGAGAGACCCCCAAAATCCCCTGTCTGGCACAAGCTTCTACAAGGGGACAGAAGAGTTGTCCCTGCTGCTGCCCGGGGCCCAGCAGCTGGACCATGTTACCCACTGCACATGCTGCTGCCCTTTGAGGGGTCCACATCTGATGTCAATCATCTGACTCCCACGCCACAACGGGTCAGGACCCTCCTCCCTGCCTTTCTTTTCCATACACACCCAGCAGTCACCTTTCATGGTGCTGTTTCTCTAAAACTGAGTTAATCTGTATAGTGCCATTCTGTTGGTTTTTGCTTTACAGTTTTATTACATAGGTGTGCACTGAACAGGATTTTATCTAAGCAGCCTGGATCCTAACATTAAATCTCTTTTTTATGCCACAAGTTAAACAAAACTGAAAATCTATTACTACACAATTCATTAAAAATAGATGAGTTTCTAGCTGCTGAGCTTTTAATTAAGAGAAAACCTGTATTACCCTCAGCATTTGCATTAGGAGGCTGTAGAGTATCATTACACGGTGATACTGAGAATTTGGGAGATTTGACTGCAGATTTCCACATTTCAAAATAAAGTTGCTACTATCAACAGCAGGCAGCCACTTTACTCTTTCCCATTTGGGAGCTTTGCTTTATCTTACCTAATTTTCCCCTTGCTAGCACTCAAGACCAACACATCCAGCAACTTGGTTACATTTTCCCAGCTTGCCTGTGAAACCCAGACCCTGGAAATGACTACTGGAGCAATGCTGAATGTTTTCCATTACTTCTTCCTTTCCCCAATAGCTGAAGGTTTATTGGGATTGTGATGCCTTCTGACAATCTGAAAGTTCACCCTTGTCTTGTTGTTGAAGCTGACGGTCTATTGGAGGCAGCAATTTGCATTCCTAACAGCAGATAAAACAGAGATTAGGGCCCTAGAAAGAATGGCCATTATCTCATGTTTTGTCTTCAGGAAAGGTGGCAATTACTTCAAAAGAGTCAAGCCTAGAACAGGGGTAAGGGCAAGGGAGAAGGGGAGTCTGGGAAACTGAAATCTGTGAGAAGTGGCAGAAGACTGGGAGGTGATGTGGAATGTAAGGAGCACCTAGGGAAGGGAGGCCACGAGTATAATCCACTGGGAGGCTTTGGGTGGGGGACAAAGGAGATGAGAACGGCTGGAAACTGAGAAGGTCGAAGGCTTCTGGAAGAAAGGGAGAACTGATGGAGCATGCAGGGAGGGAGGACAAGGAGGAAGGTCATACATCTGAGAAAGGCTTCAAGGATGTGGGGGAGGATGCATTTGGAATGAAAACTTGCTAGGGGGGAATAAACATAGTGCTAAGGGTGGAGAAAGGCAGACCATAGCCCCTCCAGCGCTGTGATCAATGAACATACCTCAAACCCCAAGAGCTAGCGCTGAGGACAGGGATTTGCAGGTGCACCTGTCTCAGATGGACTTTGAAAACCAAGGTAACCCAGTGTAAAGCAGGTGCAGACAGCTTCCCTTGGGGCTCTCAGGCTGGGACGGGCACTGTCTCCCAGGAAGCAGGTGGTGCCCTTTGGTCCTTCCTCCCCATCCTTGGGGCAGCTCAAATTGAATCAGAACATGGGTGATGCGTGAGAAGAACTACTTGATTGCTTTTCAGGGAGTTTTTGGGTAAAGCTTTATTTTATGTCATGATGACTCAAGGCAGTAGGAAAGGCTGAAGAAGAGATGCTTGTTAGAGCATGGTTATTGCTCCTCTGCCATGGAAACACAATGTAATTTTCCCATTACTCTCAGTAAGACATTTTTCTTCCCTTTTCTTCTGCAAAAAGAAGTTCCTTGAGTTAATCTCAAAATATAAACACTTTATTTTCCCAGCACTTGAATAAGCTTATTGTTTCCACCATTTATATTTAACATAAAAGTTTAATCATGGAGTTGTTAACCATAAAAAACTATTAAATTAGTACAGAACATTAAAAAAATCAGTATTTCAGAATGAGCACTTGAAAAGAAAATTTATGCATAGAAACAATGGAGAATTACAATTAAGAGCTCTAGGGATCTGAGAATGATTTGTCCAGCCATTACACAGTCATTTCAATTTAAATTAAAATTGTAACTATTTTCTAGTCTAGTAAAAATATGGGGTGTCACATTAAGAGTTTTAATGGAACTTTCTCTAGGGAATGCAGGAAAGCTAGTTAGTAACAAATAAATAACTATCTATTGGAAACTGAATAAATTCTCTGTCAAAAAAACTACTATTATAAAAAAAAAAAGGGAGAGTGGATTATTCTGTTTTCTCTAATGAAGTGCAGCCCTCATATTAAACCAGAGAAACACTTCACAGGGCATCTGAGTCTACATGGTTTTGCCAGAGATGACTGACAAAAATAAATGTCTGCCTGATATTTTTTTTTTTAAACTGGGCAAACTCCTGCTGGAATTATGTTGTGTATGTTACTCATGAACTATGACAATACTATATTCCCTCCTTCTCCTAGAACACACAGAATAAGTTGCTGTGGTCCATCCAGTATCACTGACGTGGGAAAAATTGTCTCAGAAAAAATTTAATCACTGCAAAACAAATTTTCAGAAGTAGAGGAATTTTTTTAGTGATTTGCTTTATTCAAGTGTACTTAAACATGCAGATCCAACAGAACAAAGTATACCTGTGCACCAAGTCAAAACTAGCCTACATGTGGACCTGGATGGCTTTTGCCTTTCGGAAGGTACTTGAGATCTGGGAGCAGCATGTTCCTGTACAGGAAGTGAAAGCCAGGTTTAACAAAGAACTTTTTGCCTGCTTTGCTCACCAGCACCATACTCAGGATTTCAGAGAAACACAAAGCATCTGGAGCTCACCCTGCACAACCCCAGGGCTCCAGGTGGGGCCTCAGTGGTGCTCGTGGATGGGAAGGGTCCCACCCCTCAACCTACTTGCCTGAGCACAGCCCAGAGAGAGGTGCAGCCTGCCTTTCCTCCCAAAGAGGAGAATCTCCCTCCTGCTCCTGTGCTCGAAACATGAGGGAATGCACCCAGTTATCCAGTCTGTAAGTGCCTACTTACCTGTCAGACCAAGCTAGAGACTGGTTTGTGAAGTATTCCTTCTTGTATCATCATTAGAAGATGGGTGTGGATCACAAATGAGCACCAGGCAGCCCCGTGCAATGTCTGCAGTGGCACAGAAGTGTGATGTGCCATGTGGGAGAGATAAAAAAACCCATCTGTGAATGTGTGGAGGTATTATGAGGCCATGGAATACATCTCCCAGACTTTAGGCATGATTTGGGGACAAGACAATAAAATGCAAAGCTTTTTGAAGCCAGTTTACTTTTATAGCTCTCAGGTACCTGTCCCATCCCACTCAGTGGGGCAAGGATGGAGTTAACTTTTGAATACTCTGTGCGGTAATGAGGAGTAATGACAATTACTCAAGACGTTCAATTAAATCAGGAATTTACTTAAAACTCTGTAGAATTACAGGAAACAGTGGCTTGGCAAAAGTTTGTAACTATATAAGAAAACTTAACAAGACATCATCAACAAAAGTCACAAAAATATTACCTTTATGTGCTCAGAATAAAGCTAGAAAGAGAGAGAAAAGATGGATTAAGACATCAGAAGAAAGGTAAGATTTCACCACTCCAAGGGTCTGCTGATCCAGCAATGATCCCTGTAGCTCTCTTGGTGGTGGGTGCGATTAAACTTCATTACTAGCGTCCTGAATGGGAAGGTTTTATACTTTAATTCATTTGCATGCAAGATAGTAGAGGGCAGCTCATCTCCTCGCTCTACTTGCTCCTCATGCTAATTAGGAGATTGTTCCAGAAATGAGTCAGTGGTCTGAGAACTGCCCAGGAGTGAGTCAGTTGGGCCTCTAGGGGTAGCTGGTGATTCGTTATTTCCCCCCTGCCTTTGTTCCAGCCCAGTTAATGAGGCCTCAAGGAAGAGACATCGTTATTGCCTTTATCTCAAAGATTGATGCCTTCGTTTTGCAAAGAACAGGTAGGTGTCAAGGAAGAGAGAAGTCCTGTCTCCACAGTACTCATCTCTCCACCCTGCCAGGAGTTGCAGAACCAGCTGTTTAAGGCATAACAAGATGCATACCATGTCCATCACAGTACACAGAAGTTAAAGCTTTAGCGACTAGCAGCTACTGTCAGATATATTACAACACAACAACTGAAATGTTATTGTCTCTCTCTCCCAACAAAGGTTCATAGCATTTAGACATTTGATAAGTTTTCCATGTAGCATTCCTGCTTGGTTTCCCAACTCCTCACTTTTTCCATAAACTGCAGATGTCAGAACAGTAATTCTCTTGGTTAATATGCTGACTTTAATTAAGTAAAACAAAGGGCAAGCCATTAGACTCATAGCCTCAACCCTTATTGAGTCAGGAAAATAAACCTGTGCATTTTTTCTTTGTGTTATGCCTATACTAAATATCACTCTATAGACTCAATAACTAGCTTAGTTTCAATATGTAAACACATTTTGATTTTCCCTTCTCAAAATTTAAGTACGTTTGTGTCTGCTCAAATTACACAGATCTCATTTAATCTTAACACAGGTCAGTTGTAATTTCTCTGTCAGCTTCGTATTATCCTCGCACCCAAACCGCCCACTTGCCTGATCCTTTGCAAAACCGTCCAGCAGGACAAGTTCTGAAGGAAAAAGGAAAGGAGAAGAAAGGTATATAAAGAGGTGATATTCTCTTTGAAAAATATTTTCCATTATAGGACTTTAAAGCAGGGGCTTTAAAAAGGGTCTTTACATCAAACTTTGAATGGAAAAATAATTTAAACTTGTGAACAGGTGGGCTGCTGGGCTAAAGCAGAGAGGGTTCACTGTTGTCTGTTTCTCAAAATCAACATGCAACATACTTTTCCTGAAATAGCAAAACTAGTCCAATCCTTCTTTGGGAACTAGTTTTCTAAGCAACACATAGCAGAGCTGATCTGCATTTCTGAAAGGCTGCAAACTGCAACTGATAGGAAATGCAATTACACTGGGAAGGATAGGATTTACTCCAAGAATTACGAAGAGTCAAAGAGATGAAAGGTGATCTGCTAAAGAGAGGTGAGCTTCTAGTATGTTTTTCAAGCATTGGTCTGGGGCTGCTCTTGTTAAATATCTTTAAATATTCATGGCCTGGACACAAAGTGTAGAAAGCATTACAGAAAGTTGCTGATAGCACTGAGTTAGAGATGAGTGAAGAGGAACAGAAGGGAGGAACTGAGAATATGTGCAGTGGGAAGAACATGAATATGCATGGCACAAAATACTAGGAGCAGTAGTTCTGGTGGAAAGAGGGTGGAGTGTTGCTATTTCATGAAGTCTACACTGGGACTTACAGCAGGGGTGTCAAACTCATTTTCACCAGGGCCACATCAGCCTCACGGTTGCCTTCATTTATACAGTCCTGAAATTACATTTGGCCCTTGGAAGGCAACTGCAAAGCTGATGTGCCTCCCACCCGGGGTGAAAATGAGTTTGACATCTCTGACTTACAAGAATAGGGACCATTTGATCACTTGTTTTCAAAGGAAGATGTATCAAGATCAGCCAGGGGAGTACAGGACAGCAGGATGATGAAATGGAGAGCCAAGAGGAACCTGGCTAATTCAGTCTCATAAAACACACTGATGAGTTATAATCACTAATATATCTGGACAAATGGTAGCATTGTGGAGAGATAAGCTTAGCAGTAATGCTAAGAACACATTCAGGTACAATGAACATGAATTAAGTTTAGACTCCGAAAGAGGCTCCTACCGAAGTCAATGAAGTTAGGAGACAGCCTCCTAGGTGTAGCACAGCAGTTCATTTCAAGACTGAATGATACACATGACTTTATAGAACCTTGCTTCCTGCAAGAGTAGTCTGAACATGGGGAAGCAAGACAAATCTTCTGGCACTGCTGGCAAATGTTGTCCCAATCTACAAGAAGGGCAACAGGGATGACTGTGGCAACTACAGGCCTGTCAGCCTCACTTCTTTGCTTGGCAAAATCATGGACAAGGATGTTCTGGGAGTATTGAAGAACATCCGAATGACAACACAGTCATTGGTCCCAGCCAGCATGGGTTCATGATGGGAAAGTCTTGCCTGACGAACTTAATTTTGTTCTACGACAAGGTTACCCACCTAGTTGACCAAGGGAAGCCTGTTGATGTGTTCTTTTTGGATTTCAGTAAAGCCTTTGATAGTGTCTCTCACAGGATCCTCCTGGTCACCACAACCCTGGCTGTACAGACAGACTGGGGGATGAGGTGCTGGACAGCAGCTCTGTGGAGAGGGATCTGGGGGTTCTGGTCAATGGCAAGATGAACATGAGCCAACAGTGTCCCTGGAGGCAAGAGGGACCCGTGTCCTGGTGCATCCAGCACAGCACGGCCAGCCGGGCAGGGAGGGGATTGTCCTGCTCTGCGCTGGGGCGGCCTCACCTGGAGCATTCACTGCGTGCAGGGCTGGGGACACAGGGTAAAAGGAGATAAAGCTACTGGAGAGTGTCCAGAAGAGGCTACGAAGTTGGTGAAGGGTTTGGAGGGGAAGCCGTGTGAGGAGCGGCTGAAGTCCCTGGTTTGTTCAGCCTGGAGAAGAGGAGACTGAGGGCAGAGCTCATGGGGCTGCAGCTTCCTCAGCAGGGGAGCAGGAGGGGCAGGGCTGGGCTGTTCTCTCTGGTGACAGTGACAGAACCCAGGGAATGGCAGGAAGATGTGCTGGGGAGGGTCAGCTGGACATGAGGAAAAGGTTCTTCACCCAGAGGGTGCTGGACACTGGAACAGGCTCCCCAGGGAGGTGTCCCGGCCCCAAGCCTGACAGTGTTCAAGCAGAGACTGGACAACGTCCTCAGACACACGGTGTGAACTGCCAGTTGTCCTGTGCAGGGACAGGAGTTGGACTCCATGATCCTTGTGGGTCCCTTCCAACTCAGAACATTCTATGATTTTATGATTCACTGTGTTCCTCTGTGCAGAGGCTTCCACAAGCTTGGCACACAATCCATGCGCCTCATTATCCACACAGCTCCTTTCTGTGTTAACCCTTGGTTTTGCCTCCTTCTGAGTTCTACCTGATATCAGCTGAAATGGAATTACAGCAATCTCAGTTTTAAGAGATACTGATAACATTGCAGCAGTTTCCTTAAAAAAAAAAAAAAAGCACAAATGAATCTTGCTTCCTGCCCATTCTCTGTTTCCTGTCACGAGATGTCATTTGTTCATAGCAAGGAATATTAGCAAAAAAAAAAATCAGGACAGCAGCCTATGAAGAGGAACCTTATTTCACACATCAGAGCTTGTAAGACAACTTGAATCAATTATCTCTCTGTTGTTTTTAGCTCAAAAAGAAGGAAAGAACAAGACATCTTAATTATGTTTGTCCTTTCATAATATCAGTCTTGTCACCATAGGGAGGAGATAGTTATATAGAATGTGCTTCTGAACAATGGCAGTTCAGGTATTTCAGCATACTTCTGTAGTCATTTCTGAAATTAAAACTCAAGGAATGCAAAAGTAAGTGAATGTTTCAGCTCTTCAGCTCTTGGGCTTTGCAGTTGTGATGGGTGATCTAACACACATATCACAGAATCACAGAATCACAGAATGTTAGGGATTGGAAGGGACCTCAAAAGATCATCTAGTCCAATCCCCCTGCCAGAGCAGAAACACCTAGGTGAGGTTACACAGGAAGGCGTCCAGGCGGGTTTTGAATGTCTCCAGAGAAGGAGAATCCACAACCCCCCTGGGCAGCCTGTTCCAGTGTTCCGTCACCCTCACTGAGAAGAAGTTTCTTCTCACATTTAAGTGGAACCTCTTGTGTTCCAGCTTGAACCCATTACTCCTTGTCTTACTGTTGGTTGTCACCGAGAAGAGCCTGGCTCCATCCTCGTGACACCCACCCTTTATATATTTATAAACATTGATGAGGTCACCCCTCAGTCTCCTCTTCTCCAAGCTAAAGAGACCCAGCTCCCTCAGCCTTTCCTCGTAAGGGAGATGCTCCACTCCCTTAATCATCTTTGTGGCCCTGCGCTGGACTCTCTCCAGCAGTTCCCTGTCCTTCTTGAACTGAGGGGCCCAGAACTGGACACAACATTCCAGATGAGGTCTCACCAGGGCAGAGTAGAGGGGAAGGAGAACCTCTCTCAACCTACTAACCACCCCCCTTCTAATACACCCCAGGATGCCATTGGCCTTCTTGGCCACAAGGGCACAGTGCTGGCTCATGGTCATCCTGCTGTCCACCAGGACCCCCAGGTCCCTTTCTCCTACACTGCTCTCTAATAGGTATCATGCTATATCATGCTATTCATTAGCTACACTGTTATCTATATGCCTCATTCAATCGGCCCTTCCATCTTCCACCCTTATTTCAATTCAGATCAAGTTCCAGACAGAAGCCTAATTCTTGGGTAAAAGCTTGTATTCAAATAAGCAAGCAAGCAAAAAACAGAGCTCACACAATACTACAGATCTCCAGGTATGTATCAGGTACAGCCTTCGGCTGCAATGCCATCATTTTTAGCTGATTTCCAAATTATATTTAGCAGACTGAAATTTCAAAATCCACAACCCAAATGGAAGTCTAATATTACAGCTAGAGGAGTCAGGTACAGAAAATAAGTGCTGATATGAGCCTTTAAGCACTAATTTGTTACAACAATAGGTTAGGTATGCTTTTATCAGCAAATCCTTAATTCACGTGACAGTCACATACCTCTTGTAAGACCTCCTGTGCTGTGTGGGCATCAACATTTACTTTTCTACATTAGAAGCTAAGGGATGTCTAGAGCCTGGCTGCCTCCTCCAGCACACACACACATGTGGGTCCCCCTGTCACGGTTGAGATGGACAAACGACATCCCCCAAGCACCCCTGCCCAGACCCCGGCCCTGTGACTCCCCACAGGTCCCCTGCTCGGTGACTGGTCCAGCTTGGTGCTCACTGCAAACACGCAGCACTTGCACACTCATTCCATGGTCATCCATACTCATGGTACCCCTAGAAACAGCATGGGCCCTTCACCCGCCTGACACCACTGCCCAGACCTGGGGCCTCCTACTTACCTGCTGGTCCAAGCTCAACTTTTGCTGGGAATACACACCCATACCCCCCCGACACGCAGTTTGGAGGGGACACAGACACTTACCCCTGCAGCAGCCAGCACCAGGCACTGGGCTGTGACCCCTGCACATCATCCCATCAGTTGGCACCATCCCACTGACCCCTCCACCATCCTGGAACCTTGGGTTTCCATCGTCACCACCTGCAAAGCCCTGGTTTGCTGCACTTTCTGGAGTGCCCATCCACTATTGTGACTGACCTGGTTTGTTTGCTGTCTTCCTGTCTGTCAGGTTTGAATACATCTGTTTTTCATTTGTGACTTCTCTTTTTTCTTTAGTATCCCTATTTGACAAGGTCCTCATCAGATAACTATTCCAAAACAAACATCACCAGATTCCACACACCCTTACTGATTAATGTGACCAGTCAGGTCTGGTTCTTATTACAGCCTCTTACCGTCTGTCAATCAGGTTTGTGCCATTGTATGTTCTTGTTAATGTTGTCTCTCTTTTCTTATTACCCACTTCTGCATCTAAAAGGTTCTTGACCAGATACGCTTCAAGCAGCAGCAGCTCTCTCCTCCCACATACACTTGCAAATAGTTCTACCTTAAATTCACCAAAAATTTCCCAATTATTTTCCTTGTCTAAAGAGCAGCAAAGGGACAAATTGGTGTTGGAAAAATATGATGGAGTCTTCTTCCTTCATTGATAACTCTTTAACAAAGAAAGCCATCTAGTTACCACATTAAAGGTCATAGATAGTAAGTGGATGGTTTTAATTAGAAGCCATATCATGTCTGTTGCTGAAAGTTTCCAATAACACTCAACTATCCACTTACGCAACACCTTGATAGGTTAGGCTTTAATTAAGGGGCAGTAACGTGGGATTTACGTACAGCCTATACCACAGTTGCCTTCAAGTTCCTTAAGAAAAATCTGCAGCACGTTATCAACTTGTCTTGATAGTACTGAACATTTTTGCATAGAGAAAGGCTTTAACATACCTGCTGAAGGATTTATCTTGATGTGGTTGCTAGTGAAGCAAGGCTAAAGGCATAAACACTGCTACACAACAGACAACATGAGTGCTTGGGAGCCACATACCTGTGTCTCAGGGGATACCCCAACACCCCAACCGACTCTTACGTGCACTTACCAGTTCTGCATGTTCCAAGTTTTCCTTCTAGTTCTGAAGTTCTGTACCCAGTGCTGTAAAAGGTCTCACTCTGAACTCCATGTAGACAGTCAGGCTTACAAATGCCTTCTGCATTCACAGCAGTTCAAAGGTGCTATTGCTCTTAACTCAACAACCTGATGACTATGTAACACAAGAGCATCAGAAGGTACATACACTTGATAAGCATCATTGAGGCTTAGTAATGAGATACAGTAATGTTTTAGATGGGATCTTAGTTTAAATCCTAGCACTCTTGACTTCACATTTATTGAAAGCAGTCCTAGTTTGTACAACATTGACTATATAGTGTAACTCTGGGAACCACAGCTGTGACTTAGAATCATAGAATCATTTCAGTTGGAAGAGACCCTCAGGATCATCAAGTCCAACCATAACCCAGCCTAACTCTGGCACTAACCCATGTCCCTAAAAAACTCGTCTAAATGCCTTTTAAACACCTTCAGGGATGGTGACTCCACCACTGCCCTGGGCAGCCTGTTCCAATGCCTGATAATCCTTTCTAGGAAGAATTTTTTCCTGATATCTAATCTAAACCTCCCCTGGTGCAACTTGAGGCCATTTCCTCTTGTCCTATCACTTGCTACTTGGGAGAAGAGACCAGCACCCTCAATGCTGCAACCTCCTTCTGGGCAGTTCAGAGATTGGAAGGTCTCCCTTCAGCCTCCTGTTCTCCAGGCTGAACCCCCCAGGTCCCTCAGCCACTCCCATCACACTTGTGGTCCAGCGCCTCACCAACTTCATCACCTCCTTTGCACTCTCTCTAGTATTTCAATGTCCTTCTTATGATGAGGGGCCCCAAAACTGAACACTGTATTCAAGGTGCGGCCTCGCCAGTGCCCAGGACAGTGGCACAATCGCTTCTCTAGTCTTGCTGGCCACACTATTTCTGATACAAGCTAGCATGCTGGTGGCCTTTTTGGCCACCTAGTGACACTGCTGGCTCATATTCAGCCGACCGTCAATCAACACCCCAGATCCCTCTCTGCCAGGCACTTTCCAGCCACTCTTCCCCGAGCCTGTAGCATTCATGGGGTTGCTGTGGCCCAAGTGCAGTACCCAGCACTTGGCCTTGTTGAACTTCAGACAATTGGCCTCAGCCCAATGATCCAGCTGGTCCATGTCCCTCTCTATGGTCATCCAATCCTCCAGCAGGTCAACACTCCCACCCAATTTGGTGTCATCTGCAAACTTGCTAAGGGTGCATTCAATCCCCTTATCCAGATCATTAACAAACAGATTAAACAGAACTCAATAAATCCTACTTAAGCAGAGGCAAGAATTATGCAAATGACTATTTTTGTACCACATATACTTGATAACTGAAGATATACAAAATAAGGTTCAACATACAAAGATGAATAATTTTTAACCCACATATGTGAAAAATATGCAAGGAGTGAACAGTTTACAGAATTTTATTTCAGAAGAGTTGCAGTTCACAGATTCACAGAGTGGTTAGGGTTGGAAGGGACATCTGGAGATCATCCAGTCCAACTCACCTGCTAAAAGCAGGTTCGCCTAGAGCAGATCACACAGGAATGTGTCTAGGCAGGTTTGAATGTCTCCAGAGAAGAGGACTCCACAACCTCTCTGAGCAGCCTGCTCCAGTACTCTGGCACCCTCAAGATACAGGCCTCCAACTAGACTGCACCCCATTGACCATTCTCCTCATATTCAGATGGAATCTTGTATGTGTCAGCCTGTGCCTGTTGCCTCTCAGCCTATTGCTGGGCACCACTAAAGGGAATCTGATCACAGAATCACAGAATGTCAGGGACTGGAAGGGACCTCGAAAGATCATCTAGTCCAACCCTCTGCCGGAGCAGGAACAACTAGATGACGCTACAGAGGAAGGCATCCAGGCGGGTTTTGAATGTCTGCAGAGAAGGAGACTCTACAACCCTCCTGGGCAGCCTGTTCCAGTGTTCTGTCACCCTCACTGAGAAGAAGTTTCTTCTCACATTTAAGTGGAACCTCTTGTGTTCCAGCTTGAACCCATTACCCCTTGTCTTACTGTTGGTTGTCACCGAGAAGAGCATGGCTCCATCCTCGTGACACTCACCCTTTATATATTTATAAACATTAATGAGGTCACCCCTCAGTCTCCTCTTCTCCGAGCTAAAGAGCCCCAGCTCCCTCAGCCTTTCCTCATAAGGGAGATGCTCCACTCCATCATCTTCGTGGCCCTGCGCTGGACTCTCTCCAGCAGTTCCCTGTCCTTCTTGAACTGAGGGGCCCAGAACTGGACACAACATTCCAGATGAGGTCTCACCAGGACAGAATAGAGGGGAAGGAGAACGTCTCTCGACCTACTAACCACCCTCCTTCTAATACACCCCAGGTACCATTGGCCTTCCTGGCCACAAGGGCACAGTGCTGGCTCACGGTCATCCTGCTGTCCACCAGGACCCCCAGGTCCCTTTCTCCTACACTGCTCTCTAATAGGTCATTCCCCAACTTATAGTGGAAGCTGGGGTTGTTCCTGCCCAGATGTAAGACTCTACACTTTCCCTTGTTATATTTCATTAAATTTTTCCCCGCCCAACTCTTCAGCCTGTCCAGGTCTCACTGGATGGCAGCACAGCCTTCTGGCGTGTCAGCTACCCCTCCCAGCTTGGTGTCATCAGCAAACTTGCTGATAGTACACTCAATTCCCTCATCTAAGTCATTGATGAATATATTGAATAATACTGGTCCCAGCACTGACCCTTGAGGGACTCCACTAGATACAGGCCTCCAACCAGATTCCGCCCCATTGACCACGACTCTCTGGCTTCTTTCCTTCAGCCAGTTTGTGGTCCACCTCACTACCCGATCGTCCAGACCACGCTTCCTCAGTTTAGCTGTGAGGATGCTGTGGGAGACGGTGTCAAATGCTTTACTGAAGTCAAGGTAGACCACATCCACCGCTCCGCCATCGTCAATACACCTCGTTATGTCTTCATAAAAGGCTATGAGGTTGGTCAAGCACGACTTCCCCTTGGTGAAGCCATGTTGACTGCCCCTAATGACCCTCTTATCCTTGATATGCCTTGAGATGGCACCAAGGATAAGGTGTTCCATCACCTTCCCAGGGATGGAGGTGAGGCTGACCGGTCTATAGTTACCCGGGTTCTCCTTCTTGCCCTTTTTGAAGACTGGAGTGACATTTGCTTTCCTCCAGTCCTCAGGCACCTCTTCCATTTCCCAAGACCTGGCAAAGATGATGGAGAGTGGTCCAGCAATGACTTCAGCCAGCTCCCTCAGCACCCGCAGGTGCATCCCATCTGGACCCATGGATTTATGGATGTCTAGATTGCTTAATTGCTCCCTAACCCAGTCCTCATCAACTAAGGCAAACTCCTCCATTGCCCTGCCTTCCTCTGGGGCCTCAGGGGTATGGGGCTCCTCAGGACATCATTCATCAGTGGGCCTACATTGCCTCTGGTGTTAGTTTTATCTACCACGTATTTGAAAAAGCTCTTTCTGTTGCCCTTGACCCCTCTTGCCAGGTTTAATTCTAAGGAAGCCTTAGCTTTCCTAGTTGCCTCCCTACATCCTCTGACAACAGCCTTATATTCTTCCCAAGTGGCCAGCCCCTCCTTCCATGATCTGTAAACTCTCCTTTTGCACTTGAGCTTACCCAGCAGTTCCTTGTTTAACCACGCGGGTCTCCTGGGGATTGGACTGGATGAGCTTTCGAGGTCCCTCCCAATCCCTAGCATTCTGTGATTCTGTGATCGAAGTCACACGAGAACCAGGGCATGTGATTGTGAGGTTACTTCCAGCTGTCTGTAGCAAGCCTCATCAACTTCCTCCTCCTGATCAGGTGGCCTGTAGTAAACACCCACAACAGTGTCCCCCTTATTAGCTTGTCCCCTAACTTTTACCCATATGGTTTCACCTTGCTTGTCATTCCTGCCTAGGCAGAGTTCAAAACATTCAACTTGCTCTCTCACATGAAGTGCAACTCCTCCACCTTGCCTTGCTGTCGTGTCTTTCCTAGAAAGTATGGAGCCTTCCATGACAACATTCCAGTCATGTGAGCTGTTCCACCACATCTCCATAATAGCAATCAGATCATGGCCCTGTGAACACTCATAGATCTCTAATTCTTCCTGTCTATTCCCCATTCTACGTGCATTGGTATACAGACACTTCACAGAAGTACTCGAGCATGTGGGTTTCTCATGAGGGGTGCAGAACAATCCACTACAGCTATGTGTACCTTTGAGGTGCTTGCCCTTTGGTTTTCATCTTGGGAGGCCACTAAGAAACGTTTGTCACTGCTCTGATTGTTCTGGCATGTCTCCCACTTAGATGCGACTGTGTGAGCTTCACCACACCAGACCCCACCACCCAAGCTCATCAGTTTAGAGCTTGCTTCACCTCACCCCTCCATGTTTGGTGTCTCATCCCATAGCATGTCACAAGCCCTATTACATCCTCCTCTCCCATCATATCTAGTTTAAAGCACTGTCACTGAGCCCTGCTAGCTTGTGTGCAAAGACCTTCTTCCCCTTATGTGTAAGGTGAACTTAATCTGATGCCAGTAAACCCAGTGCCATGTAGGCCATTCCATTATCAAAAAAGCCAAAATTGTGGCAGTGACACCAAACATGGAGCCATGTGTTAACAGAGTGCACTCATCTGTTTCTTCTAATGTCACTGCCCATGACTGGAAGAAGAGAGGAGAACACCTGTGCACCTGATTCCCTCACCAACTGTCCCAATGTCTTGAAGTCTCTTTTAATTGCCCTTGGATTACAAGTCACAACCTCATCAACACCTACGTGAAAAACCAGTAATGGGTAGTAGCCCAAGGGCCGTACCAGGCTAGGAAGTTTCCTGGCAATACTGAAGAACATTTATTTAAAAATCGATATTAAAGGAAACATACAGAAGGTATATGTACAAAGAGGGACAGTTAAAAACCCAAGAAAGATGTTAGATTTTTCAAATACAGCTGTGAATGTGACAAAGAATTACTTTTCTGAAAAGACTTTTCTAAAACATTACAATTAAAGCCTCAATACAAACCTGCTGCTTTCTCAGCACATGCATCAGCCAGTCACACTTGGCAGCTAGATAAGATGTCTTCCATCAGTCTCTTGTAGACCCATGCATCACCTTTAAGCCGTTGTCGCCTGATACCCACTACTTCAGGTTTACCAAGTTGACACACTTCTAACTCAAACTCCATAGTTACTTTGCCAAAATCTGACCGTGTTTGACATTTCAGGGTGTAACTGTATGAAACAAAGGAAAAAGGGAATAATCATTGAACTGTTTGATGTTTGCTTTGAAATGCGATTTTGAATTAATAAAAGCACTTCATAAAAATTATCCAATTGCTATCGCGAATACTGGGAAATAACCAAGAATTTAGTGAACTGAGAGCTTTGAGTACATTAGTCCCAGAACACTATTGTTACGTCCAAGTTCCAACACATAGCACCAACGTTCTATCCAGCCACAGGAACCACTGCTAGCCACAGACCCACATTCTCGGAGTGCAGAGCTGGAAGAATGGAGATGTTCCCACATTTTTCCTAGACAAGACCACCCTCCTCTCTGTGGAGACCTTGTTGCTGAGAGGCAGGTTACAGCTCAGCTGGTGTGAAGAGTGGAAAAACGGAATGTGAAGTTTAAATCATTATACTGGGAGAAGGTGCTGCTGCGCTATTCAGTATCCTTCCAGATTTTGCTCTTGGAAATGCATCAGTGGTTATGCTTATCATTTAAATATTCAAGAACTTTAGAAAATGCATATTCATAAGCGAGCACAACATTTCCTTCATGCATTAGGAAGTTAGGAAACAGACATTAAGCTTTGATCAGAACTAGGAATCAATCCTACTCTTGGTACCTTAGTCTAAGTTAGTAAATCCTACAAATGAAAATAATCCATGCAAACGTGTGTGTATTCTGTGTAGCTTTTAAAATGCTGATCTCTTGGCTAAATGCTAATGTCTTTTAACTGCCAATAACAAGGGTTAAAAGGTATCCACATTATCTCCCAAAATGGTCTGATTTGGTCATACGGCTGTACCCTAACAAACCTTTTGTATTTGTAATTTCACAAGAGACAGTCAAAATTCACATCAGATCTCTAAGAGTGACCTCACTATTATTGGTTCATATCTGTCAGTCAGAGAGCTCTATTAGAGCTCAAATAACATTGTTTTGCATTGGGTAGACAAGTTTTACTGCACACATTCATTTAGTGTTCTGTACACTTTCTATAATACTATTGTATTTTACAATGTGGGGCTGAGAAAGTAAGTTTAAATACTTCACTTTATCAAGGATTAGAGTACTGACCATTTAGACAAATACAAGTTGAAGTAATAATATTTTACACTTACCCCTTCTGAACATATTCCACATGCTTCTTTGAAAGAATGGTGATTATTTCATTCAACATTTGATCTGGATTTCGTAGCTGAGTGGTGGTAACATTATAGTGTGCCTAAAAGTAGACAGTTCATTTAAAAAAACAGAGTCAAGGACCAAAAAAATCTAGAACTGAAGACATTATGAAAAGTTTCCATAAAGAAAGCTTTTGAACAGCTAACCATAGTAATAAATGCTTCAACTTCTCAAAATTATCATAATTAAGACATTGTAGTAGCAACAGGAACACTGAACAACAACTGCTGAACAATTAATATCAAAGCACGTATGAACTATAATCCATCATAAAATCCAAACTAGCAGTGATGAGCCAGGGCAGCACAGACACTATTAAAAGTCTTGAATGTAGCCAGAGGCAATTCTGGGAGGACCACAGAAGACGGCCACACAGCCTCCTGCACACCCCACCACTGGGACAGCGTCTTGTCTGGCCAAGACCGAGCACCTCCAATATCAAGGAACAGCGATGGCGCCATGCAGCTTTTCTAGGACTAAAGCACCACCATATTAAAAAAAAAATTAAAAGGGTAACTTACTACTCGTAAGTTTACTATTATAGGGTTTTTCTATCACATCTAATGCTTCATTTAACAGACTTGTCCAATGAGTGACTTATTGAACAATTTTAAGACACCCATATGTAATGAGAGAAATTCTATGCCAGCTGTAACATGCTGCAAATGCTCTATCTAATATGAAGTCACAGAAGCAGATAAGAAGATAAGATCATAAAATAGCTTCAGAAATAAACATAGGTTGAAGATGCAAACTCAGAGTAAAAGTTTCTGGTTCTTACAGTTTGCATTCAGCCTAAAATGTATACAACTCCCAACCATAACTTCTGTAACACTGTGAAATACAATTCTATCTACCTCTACTGTTCTCCAATGTCCCTAGACACGCATCAGTAACTTTGCATATACTATTGTCAAGGGAAACCAATGCAGAATGATAAAAGATTTTAGAGACAGAAGATCTAGCTTTTGTTTCCAGTTGCTCAGGTTCCCGAATTATTTGCACAATCTGGACTCCTGTTTGATGAGTTGGTCAGGTTTATAGCCCAATATGTGTCCCGAACTGGTAAGACTGCCAGCTTGTGTCTGACAAATGCCTCTTGGAAAAGCCTTCAGCTGGAATACAGTAGCTGAATTCCATTTCCACAGGCTACTAAACACAAAATGGTCCTTTGCATGGCTCTCAATGTATAGTAGGTGTCCCAACAGCTGCAACTCCAGGAGCCAGGCAGTTGAAGGTACACATAACGTATTTCTGTGGAACTGTTTATGCCCCCATAAAAGCCTTGCCACCTTCATGTTAATAATGTTTTTCAAACATGTAATCTACAGATGCAAGTATAAATGCCTCCTTGTAGAACTTTTGAAGTATGTTAGTTGCTTTTGAGTGGTGTATAAAATTCTGTTCGCTACACTAGTATTATGCCAATGCCATTTGATGTGTATTCTACAAAACTATTACTAACCTCATGAGTCAAATTTGGTACATAATTATTAATGCAATTTCAAAGTGCTCTGTGCAATGTACTATCTGAGGAACTGCTTTTTCTATGATTACTTAAAGAAGAATAAGTAGCCAACTGGCTCAGACACAGTGACATCAAAACTTTAAAAACCAAAATTACACCAACAGTGTCAGAAATTCTTTCACGAGGTGTAGTTATTTAGGCTTTATGTCTAACCTCAGCTTCTCTTGAGATGTAAAGACATGGAACAGATATATCACTTGCGAAACTAGAGAAACCTAAGCCAGAAATGTTATCAAAATTAATTGCTAGCTTTCACACTAAAAAAAAAAAAATCTCTTTACAAATAACATGAGTAAAAACTTTCAGTTAGGATACATAATAAAAAGCAATGGCCAAACTCCTCCCTTGATCTGCTGGTGACTTGCCTGAGCCAACTAACACAACATCTCTTGGCACTATGTGGGACATAATCACGTTAATGCATCTCTGTTAAGAGAAACTGCACTTTACTGTGGAACACAGACAAGTCAGATCACAAAAGTTTCACAAGACCATTTCTAAAGGTCTTGGATGCTTTCAGGAATTGTACTTTTCATGTAAGATTTGTCCAGCAACCATACCTTAAGTTTCCGTGGACAATCTCTAGCGGAGCGTTTCTTTTTGCTTGGAGTAAGCATTGTGATAACTTTATCTAGGCCTCTTTCAAGACTTCCAAATATTTTGGCTTTTCTCTTCTTTTGGCCGCTATCCACATGAGCTAGGTTGAGATCTAATTCCACTGAATGACACCTGTTACATAAACAAATTAATCAGTAATTTTTCCTCAGTGTTTAGAAATCGGTTATTTCAGATATGTCACTAAAATATTACCAGACCCGACAGAATGAAGAAAACCAAAGCAAGCGCAGTGTATTATAAGAGTTTATGTCTGAAAAATCGCTTGAAATTTAAAGCCAGGGATGTATACAGAAACTGCAGCCCTCTGGAGAACTGAAATAAGAAGGAATTTACGTTATGGAAAATAGGAATATATTCTGAAGATAATTGAGTTACATAGTTTTAAAACGTCTCTGCCTTCAGTGCTTTCTAGTGAATGTAGAAAGAAGTTTTAGGAAGGTTCATAACAAGATAATGGAAATAACAGCTTGTTGTTGTAAAAAAGCTTCCTAGGCAGTACATGGATTAAAGTAGTCCTGCTCTAAGTCAGAATTGTACATAAATAACTATACATTTACCTTCTTTCAGGAAGAACCTCAGCTGGTGTCAATTCATCTGTGTTTGTTGGGTCTGTGGGTTTCTTAATTGGGGTGACTGTAGTGAACGGGGTCTCTGAAAGAAGCATCCAAGCCAAAGCAAGTATGTTTTTGCAATTAAAAAAGAATTCTCAGCAAGGATTTCTCATTATTAGTAATTTATTTTTGAAACCAGACGCCTTTTCTATCTGAGGTCTGTGTATTCAAAATGATAAAATATGTTTTTAATATAATAACAATATTACCCCTACTCTACAAATAAAAACTGTGACTGATTTCCCCAGGGCTCTACAAGTCAAGCCTTAGAGCAACCAGTGCAGTTCAGCATTAGAAATTTGGAAAGGGAGGGGATTAGAATTGCTTTCTTACTCTTCCACTGATCCCAGAGTAAATACCGAGAAATTCACTGTGTCATACAGTTGCATTCTTCACCAAGCCATTTCCCTTACATAGAGGGTGTGTTTGTATAGCCACGTTTAACAACACACACTATATAACAGCCTAAATAGTTCTACTACCCACACATTGCCAGAGTTCTGCAGAGCAAGGTTTTGAAATGTGCAGAAGCAAACACCAAGTGAAACAGTCAACAAATGAGTTGTTACAATTGAATCCAATTTGGAAGTTTCAGTTCTGTACAGAATTGCACCTGGCCCCAGACAATGATGATCTTGAAATTTCCAGTGCATACTTCCATTTTTCTGTATCTAAGGCGGCATTACTACTACCTTTCCTGAATCAAAGATGTTTCAATGAAACAAAGAATTAGCTTTTAATTGTTTAATCTTCAGAAATATCTAACCAAAATGAGATGAAATGGTGTTTCTCTGTTTTGCATTTCAGAAGGAGTACCTACTTCTGCTTTTTAAATTTTCTATGAAGTCAAATTTCACTTGTTACCACACACTATCTTCAGACAAAAATCAAACTCAAACAATTAGTCTTCATAGTCCACATCCTTAAATGAAGCCTAATGAACCTAATGAAATTCAACAAAAGCAAGTGTAGGGTGCTGCACCTGGGGACGAACAACTCCAGGCACCAGTACAGTTGGGGTTGACCTGCTGGAAAGCAGCTCTGTGGAGACGGACCTGGGAGTTCTGATGGACAACAGGTTGAGCATGAGCCATTGATGTGCCCTTGTGGCCAAGAAGGCCAATGGTGCCTGGGGTGCATTATGAAGAGTGTGACCAGCAGGTCGAGCGAAGTTGTTCCTCCCGCTCTGCTCTGCCCTGGTGAGGCCCCATCTGGAGTTACTGGATCCAGTTCCGGGCTCCCCAGTTCAAGAAGGACAAGGAATCACTGGAGAGAGTCCAGCACAGGAACACAAAGATGCTGAGGGGTCTGGAGCATCTTTGTGATGAGGAGAGACTGAGAGAGCTGGGGCTGTTGAGCTGGAGAAGAGAAGCTGAGAGGGATCTGATCAATGGGATCAATATCTCAGGGTGGGTGTCAGAGGATGGACCAGACTCTGTTCAGTGGTGCCCAACGCCAGGGTGAGGGCCAACGGGCACAGACTGAAACAAAGGAGGGTCCATCTGAACGTGAGGAGAAACTTCTTTGCTGGGAGGTGCCAGAGCCTGGACCAGGCTGCCCAGAGCGGGTGTGGAGTCTCCTTCTCTGGAGACATTGAAACCCGCCTGGACCGACCTGTGTGATCTGCTCTGGTGACCCTGTGTTAGCAGGGCTGGGCTGGGGGATCTACAGAGGTCCCTTCCAATTCAAACCACTCTGTGATTCTGTGAAGTCCTTCACAAAAGATGCGAGTAAACAGCAGTGTGTCCAAGATCCTTTATAACTTGAATGAGCCTGCAAAGACCTGCTGTTTCTGAACAATGTTCCTTAGCATCTGTAAGAGTCTCCTACTGTAAGAGGTCTTCGGCATTTGAAGGACAGACTTAGCATTTACAGTATGAACACCAAAGCTTTTATATTAATGGATGAAGGGAATGTCAATATACATACAGGATCCATCGTTTTTCGTAACAGGCTGGTCAGGCTGAGGACAGAAAATTCTGGTAATCTGGAAAAGCTGCCATAATTTAAACAGCTTTCTGTGGTTTATCACATAACTGTAAGATTTATACATTGTTAACAGAAGCATTTTCACTGCTATACCGGACTGCTACTGTGAAAACGCTGATATGCTACCATGAGAAATCCAGTTGGATCTCTTAGAAGAGGTGATAAAAGCAGACTTGACTAAAAGTATACTTTTATATTCACTCAAAATAAAAACAGTGTGTAGAGGAAGTTGTGTTCTCAGCCTTCACGGACAAGTGGAACCAGATGCAAGTTTTAGGAAAACGGCACTTGGCTCTGTGACAGAGTGTGTCAAAAGGCATGCATGTGTGATATGGTAAGGAGCAACAACTTCTGTAGTTAACATACAAGTAACATGGCCTGATGTATGGTCAGGTCTCTTGCAGCACCTTACTATATGTACTAGAAGAACCAAGCTGGTGACCATGGCAAAAATTAAAGTCTTCCAGAATCAGGTGTGTTGAATACACAACTATTATGTTCATATATGAATTTACAATAATTCCTAAGTAATACATATATTTTAAGTTTTCATTAGTTACATTCAACATACCTTTGATGGCAGGTGCCTGAAAGGGTATGGTTTGTACTTGCGTCTCCATCTGACTCTTTGCAAAAGGAGTCTTTGGAGCAGGAAGCACAAAGAGCATTTCATTTCTTAAAGCTGACTCTGTACCAGCATTCTCTTTGTTTTTGTGCTTCTTTGGTGCCACTTTTCCTGTCACTGGAGTTGACAGTGTGAATTCGGTAGCATCCAGTTGAGCATCATGCCTCAAATGCTACGAGACATGTAACAAAAGAAAAAAAGACATCCTTTGCTGTATTCTGATCACATTCAGGAATGTTATAGACAAGTAAATTCTAAAAATCAAGGCAGGTTCAAAATACCATGCAATCCTTGTCTATTCAGTGAAACAGTTAAAAACTCTTCAGTCCTTCTGATTTCTTCTATAACCTCCTAATAAACATCTTAAGTTATCTGCTATTTATTTGTTCTTCCAAATTTTTCAGTTTGCACATTTGGGACTATTCCCTACCAGGTCATCTAAACACATCTAAGAATTTTCATTTGGTTTGATTGTATAGTTTTAATTATACAATCATTACGGTTGGAAGATACCCTCAAGATCATAGTCCAACCATAACCTAACTCAAGCACTATCCCATGTCCCTGAGAACCTCATCTCCATCTGTTCAACCCCTCCAGGGATGGTGACTCCACCACTCCCCTAGGCAGCCCGTTCCAATGCCCGACAGCCCTTTCTGGGAAGAAATTTTTCCCAAGATCCAAACTGAACCTCCCCTGGTGCAACTTGTGGCCATTTCCTGTCATCCTGTTGCTTACTGTTTGGGAGAAGTAGCAAGAGGAAATGCCTCTTTACATTTTCTTGTCCAATACAAACAGGATGAACTTCTTCAAAGACTTGTCCAGCTCTAGGCTAGCTCCAAGATCTTTGCTGTACCTTATGGTTTTCTCATCAGTTTTAAAATCCTCATTGCCTCATTTACTCATTTCCTATATGCTGTTTTTATGTAAACCAAATGTCAAAGCTCAAGTTCTCAAATGAATCATGGCCTACAGCTAGAGGAAGCCACTATTTATGTTCAGCTATATATTTAAAACATTTCTTTACTCAGTTTGTAACTCCCCTTGGCCAGGGTCCACCAAATGTTTAAATATGTGATAAGATTTATGTATAATGAAAATAAGATTTTAAAAAATTTAGTATTTTTTTAAAGGAACTAGCATTTATTCTTCAAAGACCTGTTTTGTTCTGTGACCATTCAGAATAAGTTCTTCTAACGGAGATTCTTCAAAGAGTGAAGCTGTATCAGAAAATTCCATGGATCCAAATGCATGCGGTACTTCACTGCAGTCAGGCACATCTTCATATGTCATAGTTTTTTCAGACTGAAAAGAAAGATTCAACTGAGATGCTATTGCATGTCGTGCGCTTCGCAAGGAAGATTTAATCAGAAAAGTGTCACTGCAATCTAAATCTTACTTCTTCCCAAGTTCCTAATTATGGTTAACAGCTAATGGAAGTTTCCATGCTGGTGACCTACATTTTATAATATGACTTTAATATTGTCACTGTGATTTGTCATTTGTATTGAAAGCAGAAGTGAAATTATTCTCAAAGCACCATTACAAAGTCATCTTTCATAACCTGTGTCAAGAAGAGAAGCAACTCACAAAAAATACCTGACTTTGATTTCAAGACTTGGACCACAAGCTCTTGCTACCAGAAGCTAAATAATAAGCTGGAAAGAACCAAAGAAAATAATGCAGTAAAGGGGGCTGGATAAATGTAATCACATTATATGCAAAACACATGATTATGGAATCTGCAACAGTACTTGGACTAGCATTCAGAAGCCTTCGTGGAATTGCTAGCCTCCAAAAAGTTGTTCTGAAATCACAGGATTCATAACTTCAGCCAAGATTACAAACCTTCATGATTCATGCCACATACAATCAGATGTATGTTACAGTATACTTAGATTCTAACACCTTTTGTTATTTTCAGAAAACTCCTCCCAAGGACTTATTTCATACCACTTCAGTGAAATTGCATGCATTTATTTTAAATTATGTGTCCTCAGCTGGTATAGATACCATTTTAGGAAGCTGTGTTCTGCTAGCAGGTAAGTTTCTCTTGACCTGTGATCAAGTACATTGCAATGATCGGATCTGTCGTTACTACTGTAATAGAAACAGAGCTCCCCATTATGCAAGCAGACCAACTATGATGACTTACTAAAAAGCCCTTACCAGAGGGCTGCCAGCTAGAGCTGACAAGCTAACATCCCACTATTGTACGTGAAATCACATTCCATTACAGTATGAATGCCTGAATAGGATTCCTTGGCTACTGTGTTCCAGACAAAATTCATGCCATGGTGAATTTTTTTGAACATATTTCTACATCAAACTCCTTCAAATAAGGCAGTATTATGTACAAGCTTATGCCACCAAATTCAGAAACTGGCTAAGTTAAAGGTTCTGTTTGCTTGGTTGTCTTCACATTAGAGAAGCTCTAGCCAGAGAACTTTGCTAGTTAGGTATTTCAGCAAATTCAGTTGATATTCACTCAGTATCTACATGCAGATAAGTTAAATGTGTCCTGAGCACTGTAGAAAGACTAATTCATTGTTGTGTTGTGTAGGCATGGTTTTCACAATCAACTGTGAAGGTATAATGCATGTGGTAGATAGCAGCATTAGCCAGATCAGTTTACCTAGGACACCACTACAGATGAAGTATAACAACTTGACAGCATCAGAGCTATTAAACCTAGAGAACCTTCACCTTAAAAATCACCTGACTGTAGAAGACTAAGGCCCCATGATCACAGAAATCACATTATGCATATTCAGCAACACTTACGATTCATGACCTGTTATGCAGCACTGATAACTCTGGAATTCTCATCTGCGTTTCAAAGCCATTTATAAGTGAACTGAAATTATTTACATGCAACTGAGTCAGATGTTTAAGGAAGTATTTATTCCGAGTGCTTTTCTCTATGCAGAGAAGAACATATTCAGACGGCTAGCTGACAATGTTACGTAATTGTCTATAGTTTAAGGGGGAATGTCTAACAGGAAGTCTGCAATTTTACTGAATGCTTTTGAGTTTGTCCAATATACAAGAATATCACCAACATCACATATAGCTGCAAATTATATATGATATTGCAAGCAGTTTAGCAACTTTGGACAAGTTCTGAATTGCCCTATTTGTACTCCTCTATCAACCACAGGAACAGAAATTACCATAAAATATACAAAACCATTCAAGAATTCAGTTCATCAGGAAAATATCAACAATGTCTTTCCTTTACTCAAACAGAATTCTGTCTGGGATTGCGTTTCAAAGGGAAACAGACGAGGAAGGAATAGGTCTCTCCACTTTGACCATCAGCTCATGAAATGTCCATGTCATCTCAAAGTAGGTTGCCCAGATGACACGCCAGGATACTTCAGAAGACTTTCCTTACTAAGGTATGCTAAATGCAACTAGCAATGTACAAAAATATTCAGAGACTATTTGTGAAAGAGTGCAGCAAGAAGATAGGTATCACAGAGGAAAAACCGGAATGATCACATAGGCCAGAAAATGGGCAATTTTAGTCCATTTCTATGAGTAGCCTAGGGGAGATACACTGCAGTACTGATAATGTGCCATGTCCTCCCAGATAGTTATTCTGGTAATGCCAATTCCTAGGAGCAGACCAGCTTGCTAAAACATGCTGATGAGGAGACTGAACTATTTAATGACCAAGACTTTGCCTGACTGCACACGTGTTCTCTTACTCATGTTTAGGGCACCAGTCCATCTTCCCAGGCAGAACTTTGGTAATGCAGAGCAGCATTTTAATCAGTTTGTTGTCCTGTTGAATTCAAAAAACTTACCTCTAGGACTACTGATTGTTTTGTACTGACATGCCCTCTTAGAGATGGAACCCTTAAGCGAGCACGCTTGCCACGAGCCTTCTTGGACTGAAGCAAGAGATATGTTGCTGACATTTGGTCATATTTCCACTGGGGGGAAAAAAAAAAAAAAAGCAGTATTTTAATCTCCTTATTAGAAACATTTTAAGTATAAAGCAAGCTCAGCCTTCTGAAAACTTCTGCGTTTTTACAAGTTTTTTTAGCTGATGTGAATCCTTATTGTTTGATCACCTAAGTGTAGTTTCAGACTTCAGCTGATCCACACTATGTGTTTGAGATCAAGAAACAGACTATGGTTATTGTTCTTTGCAAGTTAGGTTGTAGTATGCTCACTACAGTGAAAACTAATGCTGCGGCCAGAATCTATCTACTGAAGTGAATGGCAAAGCTATTCACTCAGTTTAGCCAATATTTCCAACAAAGTCTCAATTTTTTTTTTAACTCTCCCCCCATTCTTCCCCCACGAGTGGAACAAACTTTTTGCATAATTTTCAGGAACTCTGCTTGTGTGAGGAACATTGGCACAATGCTTGACAGCTTTGCAGCATATTACAATTAGTTTAAATTAGCTATAAACGATTAGAAGTCCTCCACAGAATCATAGAAGAGACCCTTGAGATCATCAAGTCCAACTGTTAACCCAACACTGTCAATAAACCATGTGAACCTCATCTTTATGTCTTTTGAGCCCTTCCAGGGATGGTGACTCCACCACTGCCCTGGGCAGCCTGTTCCAATGCCCAACAGCCCTTTGGGGAAGAAATTGTTCCCAAGATCCAACCTCAACCTCCCCTGGCACAACCTGAGGCCATTTCGTCTTGTCCTGGTGCTTGTTCCTTGGGAGCAGAGCCCGATCCCCCTGGCTCCAACCTTCTTTCAGGCAGTTCAGAGATCAGAAGGCCTCCCCTCAGGTCCTGTCCTCCAGGCTGAACTCCCCAGGTCCCTCAGCCGCTCCCATCACACTTGTGCTCCAGCCCGTTCTCCAGCTCTGTTCCCTTCCCTTAACTCGCTGCAGCACCTCAAGGGCTTTCTTGGCGTGAGGGGCCCAAAACTGACCCCAGGATTCGAGGGCACATGCTGGTTCATGCTCAGCCACTGTCACCAACAGCCCCAGATCCTTTTCCACCAGGCACTTTGCAGCCACTCTTCTGAGCCTGTAGTGTTCATGGGGTTGTTGTGACTCAAGTGCAGGACCTGGCACTTGGTCTTGTTGAACCTCAGACAATTGGCCTCAGCCCAACAATCCAGCTGCTCCAGATCCCTCTGTAGAACCTTCCTACCTGCAGCAGATCAACACTCCCACCCAACTTGGTGTCATTTGCAGACTTACTGTGGGTGCACTCGATCCCCTCATCTAGATCCTTCATAAAGATATTTAATGGAACTGGCCTTAATACTGAGCCCTGGGGAACACGACTTATGACTTTACTAAAGTCCAGGTGGACAATATCCACAGCCTTTCCCTCATCCACTAAGTGGGTGAACTTGTTGTAGAAGCAGATCAGGTTGGTCAAGCAGGACCTGCCTTTCATAAATCCATGCTGACTGGGCCTGATGGCTTGGTTGTCCTGTATGTGCCATGTGATGGCACTCAGGATGATCTGCTCCATGAACTTCCCCCACATTGGGGTCATACTGACAGACGTGTAATTCCCCAGATCCTCCTTCCAGCCCTTCTTGTAGATGGGTGTCACACTTGCAAAATTCCAGTCAACCGGGATGTCCCCACTTAGCCAGGACTGCTCATAAATAGTTAACGTGACTTGGTGATCACCTCCGACAGCTCCATCGGTACCACTGGGTGGATCCCACCCAATCCCATAGACTTGTGTGTAAGTGGTGTAGCAGGTCACCAACCATTTCCCTTTGGATTATGGGGCTTCATTCTGCTCCCTGTCCCTGTCTTCTGGCTCAGGGGGCTGTGTGCTGGAGCTCGGCTGGTCTTACTATTGAAGACTGAGGCAATTAAATATTAGGAAAAATGCCACGAATCTATGTGGACTTTTCCCCTTGTAGACAGATTATTCACATTATTACCTATAACTGAAGAACAAGTAGCATTAACTCCACAAATCCATCTTAAGTATCACATACATTTTAAAAGTCTGTTTCTACAAGTTATGTGGAAACCTTAACACTTTTTTCCAAAGGAAAGAACTATGTCACTGCTGCCATGTACAAAGAAGCAAAAAATTCAGTTTCAAGGGAGAATTTTCAGATTCAAGTTAAACCTGGAGTACACGTCATGTTTTAAGTCCCTTCTACAGCTTGCAATGTCATTGCTAACATTCGTACAATTCTTCTAGAGGTAGTCAGTTAAACTTCTGTCATTTGTCTTCAAAAGTGACTAAACATATTAACTTTTTTCAAAAAACAAGAATAGTAACCCCAAAAAATGTATTTTATAGTCCAACTGGTTGGTGCTATTGAACCATTTCAAAGCAAAGATTTAATGCAGCAAATGGCATCTGTTGCTAAACTACAAATTTCTGAATGTCCATTTTGACTTTAAGAGATTCAGAAGGATTTTTCCATGGTGAAACTGACCACAAGGTTTATGAAACACCACAAGCACAATTAAGGAAGGAAAAAAAAAATGAACTTCAAAACTGTAGCTACGGATAGATTCTGGAGTTCTGAAAGCGCTCCTTAATTCTGAAAAGTATTAAAAATTTCATATTTAAGAATAAATGAGCATTAGCCTGTTTATTAACAGTTTATTAAATTTAAATTAATTTAAACTAAGTTTATTTACATCATTTCTATGTTTAATTACCATGAATTAATGATATATACTACTTACCTCTGATATTAATTCCGATATACTCTCCTTGCTCTGTTTATGAAACACTGAAAGCTCCGTTACACAGTCTTCATCAAGATGTCCCAGCTGCAAGAACATGATAGATATTTGAAGCATAAGGCTTTCAATTAGTCTCATAATCCATATGTTACTGTGCCACTGTCATGAAGCCCAGTGGCCTGGTTTTAGACCTTGTATTTTCAATAGTTAGCATCATACCTAAACACGGAACAGACTGAAAAACTCGTACAAGTTCATCAACTTCACAGTCTGGCCCTCCCCTTGGCAAGAAGCTGTGAATTCAAATAAGAAAGCCTGACAGCAGGTGAGGTTTTTACTAGAATGGATGCTGCACTTTCATATCTGCTTAAATATTCAAAGCTACTAGACATGTACATTTTTCTAGAGCCAGTCAGAACTGATGCTGCCAGGGCAGTAAAGCTATAAAGATATCTGGAGAAACAGTGGCATCCAGTGGGCAAAGGCAGGCATTGCCTGCAAACATGCAGGAACTTCTCACTACTTGTGGCTGACAGATTTTTTTCCCCCTCTCTGCATTACCTTCATCTCCAACACAAGTAAAAAATGACAGAGACACAGCTCGAACGTACTTTCAATGAGGTAACATTTTTATTCAAGCTATCAATTTTCAGTGAGGACTAGATACAGATAAACCATAATGATGTTTAACATGCTCTCCAGAACATTTGCATTTTGCAACTTTAGTAAAGTATTTACCAAGCAGTCTGAAGAAACAACTGCTCATTCATACACAGAAATACTTCATGTTTTGATGAGAAGTCAGTTATTTTGCAAATTATGCACCAGCTGCAGAATACAACAAAAACACATTTGAAATTCCTCAAGAGAAATCAGGAGAAAGTAATAATGTTTGGACAGAAAGAAGAATCAGGAAAGAACCATCTTTGAAGTTCATCTTTGGAGAAATGTCTTCACACCCTCATGCTGTGAGGACAGTAGTAAGCCCAGAAAGATTACATTATATACTGTAGTATTCATCTGACAAGCATACTTACTGGGTATTTACTTTGCCACTGAACAGCATCAGCATAACCTTGCAGGAGCCAAGGGTGCCTTAATAGATGTTTAACTGTAATTCGCTTCTTTGGGTCCACCTGGTGAGCAATAAAAAAAAAAATCAAGCTGATACTTAAATCATGGAGAAGAAATGAAGAAATATTTGGTCTTCTAATCAGAATTTTAGAGAGGCTAGAAGCTCAAATGGAAATGGATACTGCCTCATAGCTTCACCAAAAGGAAGGTCAAACACATGAGCTATGAAAAGCATATATAGAACCTACAGTTACTATAAGTGTTCCAGGAATATTAAGCATTGGCTAGATCGCTTAGATGTAGCCCAAATGCATGTTCAGTCTGTTTAACTTGGTTGAAAGAACAGCTTTTATTCATATAGCACAATTAAGAACAACCAATTGCAGGCTGCCTGAAGACTTGGTTTCATCATTAAGCAAAGTTTAAATATTTCCTATACGAAATCACTCTTCTCAAAGAATTTTCAGCAGAAGGTAATATTAAGCTTTTCTTCAAAATTTTAGAACTAAACTTCTTCAAACACCAAGTGTTTAAGTCTTTCATTATGCAATGTTTTGCCCTATGCAATAGTATTCATAGACCTATTGAACAGAAGCAATACCTTTACCTGCAGCATTTGGTTAAGCAGTAGTGTACTGCTAGGAGAGAGCCACTTTGGAATACTGTATTTTCCTCTCTGCAGAAAAGAAGGCAATTTAGAAAGAACCTTGAACAGCTAGCTCAAAAAGAATTGCTATATTACTCGGATGATGTCTGTGGACAAAAAGGAGGAACAGCAGGCACACACAAACTAAGTTTTAAGAAACACTTCAATAAATTTAATGGTAGTACTAAACCCCAGCTGTATTAGTAAGGAAAACACCATATTTGAATTACTAGCTGCAGTTTCCACCCACTCAGCTTGCATGACATTTCTAACAGTCCACTTTTGCAGCTAAACTGCTCCTTATCCATTGCTTTGTTTTATCATATCAACTTGATAATGATGTTTTAGAAATGCAAACATGTTGGAGCTTCAACAAATTATATTAGCACTTTGAAATGTGAACAATCATGGAAATCACTACGTTTTATACACTAACAATAAATCATCCTCAACATTTAGGTTACATCTAATGATAGAGTTTAGATCTCTACTCATACTGTAGACAGGAAAAAGGCTGCAGATCTAACAGGTAAGTTTCTATCGTATTATTTACTGGTGCTTTTATAATTCTTGATTAGAAGAAAATTGAAAATGGCTTTTAGATTTGAGGTACAACAACAGTAGGCATAAAACAAACCAAATTCACCATCAAGGATTATTTCCTTCTCAACGAAAATGGAGAAAAATAAAAATCAGTAACCAGTCATTGTGAAATAGCATAACTATCAATTTGTCATGGTAGTTTTCTTTCTACAAAGAAGTGCGTCAATAACAAAATGGCTGGCTTGTATGCGACATTTCTAAGTAGAGTATGTATTGCTTTGACATCACAGGTTGAAGAATTTAAGTTACATCTTTACAGACACTACTAATGAGCTATTTATAAGTAGTTTGTAGGCTGTTTTGTAACATAACTTTACTCTGAAACAAACCCAAGTCAAGTAACGCATGTAACCTGCATTTTGTTTGTCCTTTCCAACTCAAGATACTCTGTGATTATGCAAGTAGGACAGTCATAACATTTTAATGGTGACTCACCTGAGTATCAGCACCTTTACAAGATCTCCTTGGATCAGTTAGCCACTGCTTCCTTTTTTTCAAGTTCTTTACAACAACTCAGGCTGAGCTTCCTACAGATCTTCTGTCAAGTTGCTCAAGCCCATCCCAATTCCAGACTAAAATTCCATGCTGTTTGATGAACCAGTCCTGCGCTTTATACAGCTCTGACTTACACACCCCAAACCACTCCCTGTGTGGATCAGCTGTCAGTTGCCTCCTACCAGAGTCCTTGAGCACTCTGGTTTTGGGTTTTTTTTTTTTTAAACATATCAGACTCTGGGTGAGGGAGGGAAAAAGAGGTAAAGGAAGCCAAAGACCTTACCCAACACAGCTACTCCTCACCCCACTCCCTTACTGGAAGCTTTACCAACATAAATTTTATGGCAGCTTGGAAGTGGTTGGTAGGGCTATGTGTGGGATGTGAAACCGCGGCTGTTCAGATGCATCAGGAGGATTTTACAGGGAAACAGAACCATTTACTGAATTCTATTACTTACTGTTTATTCAATGCTTTCCTTTTGATTAGGTTGTCTTATGTTTTCTCCTCATTTTGGAGGAGGAAAGCATGACAGCAAATGCAGAATCCTACTTTTCCTATGACAATAGCTGACATTTAAGAACATTATTTTGGTAAATCAAATGAAATGTTTGCAATCCTATTCCATACTATAAAGTGCAAAGCCAGATAAAGACTCCGAAACAGAAATCCAGCCCACCAGCAAAATAATGCTTCTCCTGAAACTCAATTTCCTACCATGTTATAGAACAGAGCTAGAGTACAGCGAAGACAGACTGAGGATAGAAATAAACCCACAGAAAATATTGACTGGAAAAGTAGCAAAGTGTAACAAAATTCAGCAGATATGCCCTTTTGCCCAAGGCATGGCTGAACAGTTTCTGCCGTCAGAAAAGCAAAGGCCTCTCATAGTGATTACCAATGTCTGTTCCTAGTGTATTCTAGCACCATCAATACCTACCATTATCTTCCTGTAGACAGCCATGACATTGTCATCATCAAAGGGGAGAAAGCCACACAGCAGGGCATACAGCAGTACTCCCATGCTCCAAATATCTGCCTAAAAAATAAAAGCAAGTGGAAGTTCATGACCGTGATCTGTCTAAAATGGCTTACAGACAGGCAATACTGTCCTCTTCGGCAAAGCCCACATAGGTACACCTCACGAAAAGTAGGCTCCTTCATTCTGGACAGAACCCGAATATTTCAAGTGAAAGCACAGAACCCAAATTCAATGTTCGATTCGGTCAAGCTAGAACACCAATATCCTCTCCTTAGACTACTGCTGCATTACTATCAATCTACAAGGATTTCACTGGCAAAAATGAAATCAGACCCAACACGAGGGATTTCTTATGGTAACGTATTACGGACTACAACAGCTGTCAGCACAGTTACAGTCAACTTCAGAGCCCTACTGCTGCTTCTCTCTATAGGCATGACAAAGTACACCTGCTCGTACAACCTCATACTGTAATTCCCACTTGGACCATAAAGAAAAAAGAGGCTTGAAAAGCACTGGTCTTCATGGAAAACAAGACAAACAAACAAAAAAAAAGCAAGCAGGAATAAGAGGCCAAGGGTTAGGGACAGCAGTGCAAAGCCATGTAAAAGGAAAAAAGACTGACTGCAACAGCACAGCAACTTAGGAAGTTTGAGGGGATCGTGACTGTAGCATTTTGGATGACAAAGGCAAACAGCAGCTCCTAGTGTTCTTGATGTGGAATCAAAGCTGGATAAATGCCACCTTTTTTCTTCCCTCAAATTTCACTACACCGTGCAGTATGAAGACAGCAAGTTTTGATACACAAATTTCAAGACAAAGAGAGTCCTGGTAAAGCATACCAGATACCGAGGGTACACAAGAATTTACAACATGAGCTGGATAATAACAAATTGCTACTTGAAAGAACGTGCAGTAGGAGGAAGTTTAAGTTACTGTTTTGTAGGCCACTAAATTATGGAGCAACCAACGGAGATAGCAAAGCACTAGTCAAACTAGCCAGCTACATGATCTCTGGCCCAGAACACCACGTGTGACTCCAGACTGCAACTGTTAAGGCGCCACACAGCTTCTGAGAACTACCTAAGCAATGTTATCCAGCGGCATTCGGAAGAGAAACCAAGTGAGCATATCTGAACCTCATCATCTTTAAATATACAGGGGAAAAAAAAAAACCACACTAACACAAAACTGTGTTACGTACCTCTGAGCCAATATATGCTTTGCCCTGAATCAGCTCTGGTGCTGCATATGCTGGGCTTCCACAGCATGTGTTCAGATGGTAATCAAGGCCACCCTAGAGTAATAAAAAAACCTCAATCATACAGAAGCATTGGCTTTAATACAGCTTAAGTCTTCCAGCAACAACACGTTAGCAGCCTCAGAGGCTTCATTTTCCTCTGCTGTGCATCTACATTCCCCTTTTATTTGGCTTTGGTGTAGTATATGGCTTCACTAGGCAAAAATTGTCTAAGACCATGAGCATCCTATAAATGTGGGGCTCTCAAGCTGGTCATCCATCTGTTATCGTAACAGGCTTTTCTGCAGCTCCTCCTCTGATAAGAATACTTCCCTTTGTGACTGCGAAGAGAGAGGGAATGTGGGAGGAAGTGAACCAAGAGCTACTGGGAATGAGGCTAGCTGGTTATTTGTACCAATATTTAATGCAATAATTTATGAAGAAACACTAAAAATACTTCCTTGTTAACACCATGTTATAACTTTGCCTGAGCTTTGTTCTACACAGCCCAGCATAAGACAATATTATACCACTGAGATGATAGTCTAATAGTTTTGATTGCCTGCAAGATGCTAACTTAAGTAAAATGATCTGAGGACAAGTAACTGTCTTTGGATCAGTAAGACCTTCTTCCTATTAAATTGTTTCTCAACAGCACACACCTCGCACGTTAAGCTGACAAAGGGAAGGGGCTCCTAGAAACCAATCTCAGACTCGGGAAACAACTCAGAAGCATTTGTAAATGTAACTGGAATAAACTATTTGATCAATCCACAATCTCTACATACATGAAAAAAATACATTTGAAAAAAAGACATACATAATTGAAGCTTATTAAGGAAAAACACACACGAACATAAGCTTTATATTATGGGCTTTTATATGTGAGAGCAGGTGCTATACATACAAGGTGATCTCTGCCTTAGATTACAATAAAAGATGAAGTGTAAGAGCAGAAAATGATCTAACGGTCTGGGCATAACACGCAGTTAACTGCCGTCTCACACAGTTAAGGCCTTACCAGGTAACTAGAGATTGGATGACAACTATGCAAACAGTTCAAATTTAGGGTCTTTGGGTCTCAGCGTTGCACTCTGAAGTCAAACATGCATTTTTTTAATCTGTGTGCAGTAGCTGATTCAGCTTTACTCTGTGAAAGCAACTGGTACTCTTACCTTTGGCTTTGCACAAAGTCCAAAATCTATCAGCTTCAAATTATGCTCCTCATCAATCAGCAGATTTTCCTGGTGAAAGAGAAAGTAGTAATGAGCGCTTCCATCACCCAAGTATCTAAGGAACCAAATTTTCTCTCACCTTATTTCTTCTTGTCATTAGCAGCTAGCATTTAGCTAAAGCTCTCCTCTGGAGATTGTGATTGGTTCCTAATGAATATATCCCATATTTCAGATGGGGAATACTAGCTCTTATCTGCTGAGAAGGGCCTGGCGGTGGGGATTTTCTAGACAGCAAGCTGCATGTGAGGCAACAGTGTGCTCTGGCAGAAAAGGTGGCCAGCAACATAATGGACTGTATGGAAAGGAGAACAGCTAGTAGTTTGGAGTAAGTTACTCAAGTTCTCTGTTCAGCACAGCTTGAACAATGCATCTCGCTTCTGCACAGGAAAGACATTAACTGAGGAAAGCTCAGTGGATGGCCACTGGTCTGCTCAGGGGGCTGGAGCACTTGCTTAGTGAGGAGAAGCTGAGGGAGAAATGATTGTTCAGCCTGCAGACAAGAAATCCTAAGTGGAGACCTCAGGGTAGCCTTTTAATGCAGACACCACACATCAAGACATGTTCAGATTGGAAATAAGGAAAAGTGTTTCTCCTCATAGGGACAGTGGAGAGTGGAACAGGCTACCCAGAGATTACACCTCCTCATCTTTGGGAGAAGTCAAATATGTGACTGGATAAAGCCCTAAGAAGCTAGGTCTGACACTGCTTTTGAGCAGGAGGTTCAAGCAAAAGCCTCTAGAATTCACTTCCCACCCAAGCTATGACACGATCCTATGAATCCATCAGCTCTCTAGCCACAAGGCAACTCCTTCCAAAAGGTGCATACAACACTTCCTTTGGGGAAAAATTCTTTGGAGACAGATTTCATGAGCTGTCTAAGAAAACGCTTGTGCACTAAGAATTTGCTTTTCTGAGAAACATCAGGATTTCTAAAAATGCAAATTTCTGACCTCTTCAAGGAGAAATGGACTCAAGTCTTCCATTCTCTAAACCTATGCTTAAACTCTGCAATGACAGAAAAGCCACACGATGAGTCCAGTACCACACATCTCCCCCAACGCCCTCTGTCTAGCCACCACTTGTTTAAAGTATTGGTGTCACATTTTGCTCTGGATGTGAAAACACAACGGTTTGCACAACAGAGTGACACCATAAAGACTCCCTCCAGGTACAAGCCAGAGTAAGTGGGATAATAAAAATGCCTAAGCAACATTCAAAGTCAGATCCATGTCTTCCCTCCACTCCCAACTGGAGTGTATTGTTCTGCTTCTCTTTCAGAGGAAGATCTTTCCTCAGATATAGTCACTGAAGAACATAATAGCAAGCAGAAATAATGCACTTTCAGAAGGTGGTGTTGTGCTCTAAGCACAAGAGAACAGAGAAGGTGTAAGTTACTCTGACCTCTAATGGAGAAATAAAAGTCAGTGTTCATTATTATTTAAGCAAATCTGACTACTATTCAGGCTTACTGGTTTGAGATCCCTGTGGGCATATCCCTGACTGTGAACATATGCAATTGCTGAAACAATCTGACGAAAAAATACACGAGCTTCCTCTTCTGAAAGGCGGTCCTTAGAAATGATGTAGTCAAACAGCTCTCCTCCAGGACAGTACTGCATGAAGACAGAAAAAAGAGAATGCATTTAGAACACAGTAATGAAATCTAAACAACAAGAGCACTGGATGGCAACTAGAGGACACACTTCCCTTTCTTCTGCTTTACCATAGGAGTGCTCAAGTGCCCCAAAGCATGCCCTAGGCCAGCACTGCAGCAGACCGAACATGCAGAGGAATTCAACCCTTGCCTGACCTGTTGCAACAGATACATCACACTAACATCACAGGCGACACAAATTGCTCAGGAGGTGACAACCACACAGGAGGTCCGGGGTCCTGAATATCCTGCTGATGCCATTTTAAAATGACTAAAGTGAAAGGTAGGAATTAAAGTTATTTCAGTTATTGTAAACAGTGAAGAGCACCTTTTACAAGAGAGAATAGAGGATGTATTACCAGCTTCACTTTTAAACTACAGCATCTTGAACACACCGGTCATTGAGATCATTTTTTAACATGGTTTCATTTGAACACTTATCTACCACTACAGCTAAAACCTGGAACTTTTGCCATGGAAGAAACACCACTTCTTACCTCTAAGACCATGAATATTTTCTTGGATGTCTCTATTACATGATACAACCGGCAAATATGCTGGTGACTCAAGTTCTTCATGGCATCAATTTCAATTTTAACACGAGGCAAGTCATCCTAAGAGACCACAACAAAAAGCTATGAAACTGTAAACTACTCTGACAGCCTGTACATCACAGTAAGCATCAGACTATTGTGCAACACTAACTTTCACAGAATGTATACGACAGTAGACAATTCAACTTCCCAAATTCAATCCAGCAACAGCTCTGCCATTACTCACCTACAGTTCTGGCACACTGGCCAGCAAAACCCAGAGGGACAAACATAAATAGCTAATATTCTCATCAGCATTGTGTTTGAATTACTGTAATAATCTTTAACTTTCTCAATTTTACAGCCAGAGAATGCTGCCCTCTACACAAGAGGCACAAGATTGGCGGTCTTCTCTTAAAATTCAATTCTACAGCATCCATCAATAGCCAACAGGACAAGCAGGCAGCATTTTGACATGTCAAACTGCTGTGTTCTTGAGAACTCCACAAGAGCAGCAAAGGATGCTATCAACTTAAGTATCTTTTGGCTTACCCCCAGAGCAAGTTTGTCCATGATTTTTACTGCAACTTTTTCACCAGTGAGAAGATGTCGCGCAAGTTTTACCTTTGCAAATCCACCTAGAATTCGAAAAGGAGACATTTAAAGTGCAGTGCTATAACATGCTTTCTTGTCTATAAGCCCATTTACACTGGAGTATCTAACATGCACAGTGTGCAGTGTCTTCATTAGAGGAAAGGTGATTACTACTACCAGCTTCCAATTACATTTTCAAAGCTACGCCCCCCAAAATACACACACGAAACATGACCTATATATTCTGCAATAACAGCTAATCTATACTCTGATAAATACTATAATGTTAGACAGATTGTACATACCTGTTTGCATTCACAGATTATACCTACCTGTTCCAATAGTTTCACGTAATTCATAGTACTTGAGGATTTCATCATAGTCCCCTACAGCCATTCTCAGAGGAACAGGGACCTGCAGTTCTTCTCGGCACCTGCAAGCAGAAAGCATAGCCAGCGTTCGTGCTTTTCCGCCCTGAGCAGACCTGCGGAACCTGAATTTTGCAGATTCGCTGCAGCGCCAGCGGTGGGGCGACCTGCCTTCCCAGCCAAGCGCTGCACACCCAGCAGCAAATTCACGAGGGGTGTCAGACCGAACACCAGCGGCTTCCAGGGGCTCCTCGCCAGCGCCTCGCAGCCAGAGCGGGCGGCTGCTCTGCAGCAGCAACAATAACGGCTCCGCCAGTTTCCTCCCCAGTGGACACACCGCAGCGACCCTCTCCCTTGGCGGGCAGCACCTTGGCGGCAGCTCAGGCGAGAGGCGGCTCTGGGCGCTGCTCCCACGCCGCCCGCAGCCCAGCTCCGCTGCGGACCCGTCCGGCCCCCCTGGGCTGCCCGGCGAGAGGCGGCGAGAGGAGCCGGGTGTCCCCGGCCTCCCCAGGACGCTGCCGCCGGCAGAAGAGCGAGAAGCTCCGCGGTCTCTGACCGGCACCGGCGGCTGCGGGGAGGGAGGGACACGAACAGCACTCACCGACGCGGCAGCCGCCTCCCAGCGCAGCCGTTACTGTTCAAATCTCCCGGCCGTGGAAGCCAAGGGGCCAATCACCGCGCAAGGCGAGCGGAACAGGCGGGAGGCGCCGTGCATGCTGGGAGGCAGGCGGAAGCGGGGCGGGGGAGGCAGCACGGCCATGGGGAGAGGGGTTGTGCAGCCATCCCGCTGCCGACGGGAACGGGCTCCATTGCGCTCGGTCCCGACACAGACGGGAAACAGCCCCCGAGCCCACCGGGGAAACCGCCGCCCCTGACAGCCGCCGGAGACGGCCGCGCATGAGGCGTCGCCCTGCTCGCGGCCCTGGGGAGACTACAGTTCCCAGCATGGTTCGCGGGCCCGGTCGGCCGTGCTCAGGTGGCCCTTCCCGCCTCCTGTTATAAGCGAAACCGTATGCAAATCTCAATTATCGAATTAGAATTTATTAAGCAAGCAGTAAACAGGCAAAACAGTGCTGGGCGGCCGGGGAGTCTCAGCTCTACCAAGGGCGCGCACCCCGTCCCACCAGAGAACCTCTTTTATAACTTTCCGGTCTCCAGGTAGATTTCCAGGCTGGCGTGGCTTGGTCCGATGTCTTCTGCGGCTGGGCGTCCTGTTGCTAGGGGGTCGTGGGATGAAGGCAATAATTTTCCTCCACACCGCAGGCTGCGACCCCCGCTCCCTTGGACACGTGCAGCACACTTCACCCACATAACTCCATTACATTTCTCCCCCCAGGCAATCATGCCAACATATTTTGTTCACCCGGTTTGATCAACAAATTCACAATATGAGTCTATTACACCACCCTCGCGCTGCCCGCGGCCGTCCCAGAGCAGGTGAAGAACAGACATGCTGGGCTGGCTCTGTTAAGGCGGGGATCGACAGGCCGCCTTTGCTGTGGCCAGCCATTCCCTGGCCAGGCCTTCTGCCTTTCTGCGTTCCAGAGGTCTTGGCCTAAAGCCACAAGGCAAACAAACAAGCAAACAAGACTAGTGGAGCATCTTATTTCTAGGAACTAGCTCTCCTTTGGAAAGGTCCCAGAGAGATTAAATCTTTCCCCAAATAAAGTGACCTACATTTAACAGAGTAAGGTTCAATTCTCTCTGGAATAAAATGAAGAAGGACGCTTTGGGGACAGACAATAGGGCCGTTCCTTTTGGGCAGGATGGAGGGTGTTTTACTTTCTGGTACACGTCTTTTCTAGAGGGATTGTCATATTCTATTCTGCATCAGCCAATTAACAGCTCCTTGTGTGCTGATGAACACAGTCACTTGTTAGGAAAACCACTGGTTAATTTCACTGCTGTGTTTCCAGTCCTTCCTTACGTGACTCTCGCAAAGACACCGAATGAGAGAGGCAAGTGTAGCTCGTTGCTGGTGTAGACTGAAAGAAGGCAGGATACCTTGGTGCTGAGGGTTAACCCTGGTAGGCTGCGGAAGTTCCACAAAGCCACTCGCTTGGCTTGGGGGAGGGAGATGGGGAGAGTAAAAGCAAGCAACCTGCCGAGTCAAGATGAAAATCACTTCCTGAGCAAAGCCAAAGCAGAAGGAGAGAGAAAGACGAGAAAGGAAAGCAAGCAATGTGAAGGCAAGAGGCAAATCTCTAGCGCCACCTGTGGGTAGACCTATGGCCGATGAGATGCAAAGGGACGCTCCCTAACCTCCCGAAACCCCCTCCTCACTCTTCCCCTCCCCTCCCTTTTTGTTGCTGAGCACAGCATGATGTGGCATGGAATATGTTTTTGGGTAGCTGGGGTGGTCTGCCTGGCTGTGTTCCCCCACAACCGCTTGTGCCCCCGCCCACCTCTTCACTGGGGCGGCAGAGCGAGACACAGAGAAGGCCTTGAAGCTGTGCAGACACTGCTCAGCAGCAGCCAAACATCAGTGTGTTATCAGCACTGCTTGGCTCACAGGTCTAACCCACAGCGCCATACGAGCTGCTATGAAGAAAATGAACTGTGGCCCGGCCAGGCCCTGTGCACTTGGGAAAACAGGCAATGGGGCTAACGACCTCCGAACCTCTCACTTCTGCCATACGCTGCAGCGATGCGCGTGAACGTTGCCTAGTTGTCTGGGCAGTGACGCTCCTTGGCTGGAGCGACAAGCTCACCGCCTGCCAGCTGCTCATCATATTGGAATGTTACTAGTCTTAATAGAAATGCCAGACCAGAGCCAGGCCAGGAGGGAAACCACATTGCCCTAAGCCTCCAGTGCTGAGCTTTTCCTAAGTTCTCATAAAACAGAGCTTCACAGGGCTTGGAAAGTAGTTGACAAAGTAACTGTTTTAAGGGGATGAGAACGTCTGGGAATAGGTGCAGAGCAGCTGGGCCTGCACCAGCGGTTTAAGCATTGTGTGCGATGGCTAGCTTGTTGACAGCCGCCAGCTCTGCTTGCGGTGCCTTCTTCAGAAGATGTTTTAGGGACGGTTGGCTTTCTCTCAGCTGCAGCTTGCTGTCTGGGGGGCAGCAGGGCTCTGTGGGGGTGTGTGGGGGCCCAGCAGGCTTCTCTAGGGGTCCTGGGGAGCGGCGTGGCTCCACAGGGCCTTGTGCAGGACCCGGCAGTGTAGGCACCCCACAGGTGTCTGGGCCTCATCGGGGCAGTGCGGGATGGGGAAGAAGAGCTCAAACAGCACGTGAAGTTCCACAGTACTTTTATCAATGGCTGGGAGACACAGGCAGGCTGGCCGGGCTAGGGCCTCTGCTTCCATCCTACAGGATGCCCATTTCCTTCCTGGGTCACCAACCACCAAGCGTTCCTCTCGCTGCGCTGCCACAGCCTTTGGCCTCTTCTTCAGGCTTCATGGCACCACCTCTGCACACAGCTCCAGCAGCACCATCAGCCATTTCCCAGGGCAGGGGTCCTTCTCCTCTTCCATGCCCTCCGGAGCTGGTAGAACAGTGCTTGCAGGCGAAAGCCAGAGGGAGGCTCTTTCACTGCAGACTCCAAGATCAGCAGGGTTTGAGAAGCCAGGGAAGAGACTGAGAGGCTTTTGTCATTTGCCTGGTCTTGAAGGGCTGGGATGAAAAGGAACAGAGCTGAGGTCAGAGCCCGGTTCTGTGGGGACCTCTGGAGCTCCTCCAGCCAGGGTCACCCCTGCCCCCCCAGCTCTCCCCAGGGACAGGAGAGAGGCAGGGGTGCCGGGATCAGCCCAAGAGTGCTGGCCACCAATGTCCAGTGTGCCCCTGGAGTCTCTCTCTGCCTTGCCCACACTGACCCTCACCCGTGCAGGGAGCAGAGCCCTCCTGGGATGGGGCAGGAGTTGGGGTTTTTCCTCCTTCCTGCCAGCCCCCACAGACACCCCACTGTCCTCACTTACCCTCGTAGATGACCTGGAGCTTCTCCTGGCACACATCCACCTGCTGGCGCCCGATGAGCCCTAGGCACACACAGCCCGTCACACATCCCACTAGCCTGCCTTCCCAGAGACCCAGCTTCCTGCCACCAGCGCCATGGGCCTGGCCGTGCATCTTCCTGCCCTTGGGCAAGGCTGAGCCCAGGGCGGTGCCCCGAATGTGAAGCCCAAGAAGGCTGTGAGAGAGCCAGCAAAGCTCCCACTAGGAGCCCATGTGCGAGCCTGAGTGCAAAAGGGCAGCAGGGATCCCCGTGGGCCCCACATGGGGCAGTCAGGGTTCTTCAGCTGCCCAGCAGATTTGGCAGCAGCCGTGGCTGGAGCTAAGCTGCCATGGGGCAGGGAGGATCCCTTGGCAGGGCTGTGGCTCACCCATGAACCTGATGGCCGCCTCACGCAAGGGCTCCTGTGGGCTCTGCAGGTACGGCAGGCTCTGGTGCAGGTAGTCCTCCACTCTGCTGCTGTCCTCCATGAGCTGGTGAGAGCACCAGGGGACAGGGTTGGCGCAAAGCCTCCCCTGACGCCCAGGACTGGCCTCGCCTGCCTTCCCCTGCCCAGACACCTGTGATGCCCAGCATGCAGCTGGCTGGCGCCAGGGTTTGGAGGGAGCCGGGGACCGGGTGCTCCCTGCGGTGCCACCCTGCCAGCAAGGCCCAGCTGGGCTGGGGCTCCATCCACACCCTTGCACTCCAGGGTGAAAAGGAGCCTGTGTGCGGTGCGGACAGCGCTGTGCTGGCACAGAGGGCAGGGGCACAGCTGCTAGCCCCATGCCCTGGGAATTGCAGGAGAGGGGCTTCTCCAGGGTGCGTGTGAGGCTGTAGGGCCATCCTTACCAGGCATTCGCCAACCCTCCATGTCTGCTGTGCCTCCAGCAGCTTCCTGAGCTGCCTCCACTTCAGGAACTTGGCAGCTCCCAGGAGGGCATCCCGAGAGGCCTGCAGAACAGCAGAGACTGGGAGATGGCACTGCCGCCCAGGGGACAAGACCTGGGTGTCCCTGGGCAGAGCAGGGGGGCAAGGAAAGGTCACAGTTCCAAACCCTGGGCCTCAGACTATCGCAGGCACTGCTGGGAAGCCCAGGGAGGCTCCAGGGCTTAGGTCTTTGTGGCTGCACACTGCTGCTGAGCTGTGCTGGATCAGGCAGGGCAGGCAAGGGAAATGTCCCTGCCCACCTTCTCAGCTGCTGCCAGCTGTGTGGCTGCAGGCAGGGAGGAGCTCTGAGCCCTCCTCAGGGATGCTGGAGGTTGGGCCCCAGTTGAGGCACATTCAAAGGGCTCAGAAATCCCCACCTGAGCCACACTGTGGTCCTTGTCGTGCAGGTGGAAGAACAGGGGCATGAGGCTCCTGTGCATGTCCTTCCTCATCTGCGCTTTGTGGGTGCTGACTGCAACCCCCATCGCATCTCTGAAGAGCAGGATGGAGCGCTCTCGTACACAGCTGGTCTCCTAGGAGGAGACAAGGAAGAAGGGGAAGACCTCAGTTCTGACTCCTCCAAGCCCACGGTGAGGAGACGAACCCTCGTGGCTCTCCCTCTGCAGCAAGCAGAAGAACTCAAGGGCCAGTGGGCACACGCGGAGAGGGACACACCAGCCCTGGGCCATGCACACCTGCCCCCCGCCCCCAGGCATGCTAAACAAGCCTCTGCTCTCCTGCCACCTTACGTTTTCAAAGAGTGGCAGGAGCATCTCCACCAGCTGTAGAGCGATGGGGATAGCTGTCTGCCTGTCCACCAGGCAGAGCGTGTTGCTGAGGACAGTCAGGGCTGCCATCCTGGTGTTGCAGTCCTCATCCTGCAGTCGCTGCGTGACCTCTGGCAGCAGGCCTTGCAGAGTTGCTGCCTACGAGAAACCCGCCATCTCATTTTGTGGCACAATTGAGGACTGTCGTGGCCAAAACATTCAGCATGTAGAGGCTGCAGCAGCAGCGGGGCAGAGATCTCTCTGCCTGCGGTGCAGCCCAGGGCTGGGCCTGAAGTGCTTGGGGCGTCTGAGCAGGGCAGCGGGGTCTGTGAGCATGGTTCTTACCGCTCCCAGTTCCTGGCAAAACCAGGAAAAGCCTCTACACACACTACCGCCTGCAGCCCAGTGCCAGGCGGGCGGCTTCAGTGTGCCCAGCTGCCCCTGCTCACCTTCTCAGGCCTCTGAGACAGCGTGACGAGGCATGTGATTGCCATCCTGCGCAGCAGCAAGCTCTCGCTCTGCAGGTGGCACTGGAGGACAGACAGGATGTGCTCAGTGATGTGACCCAAGTCAGTGCAGTCCAGGAGCTGAAACACAGTGGGCAGTAGAGTGAGAGCCTGGCACAGATAGCAGAGCTCGTGGACAGCTTGGGACAAGGCTCCAGGGCTGGTCACAGCCCGGGTGGCAGGCAGCAGCGCCCGCAGAGGGCCTTCCCTCTACCCTCCGCCGCATGCACGCAGCCCAGCTTCCCCCCGCCTGCCCTCAGAGGAGCAGCACTTGCCACCAGGCCCACCTCGGTGAAGACAGTCATGGCGCCAATGTCCTGGTAGGCCTGTCCCTGGAGGAGGCCTATGGCCGCCTCTTGAGACACAGAGGTGCAACAGTCCGGAGCTGCACACCGCAGCAGCCTGGCCAGGGGAGGAAGACATTGGAAGCACAGAGCTGGACAAGCAAACCTCTCTGGGACTGCGCCGCCAGTGCCAGCCATGACTTCGCAGGCCAGACCACACAGGCCGAGCTTGCATTTGCACCTTGTGTTGGCTGCTTGCGCTGCAGAACCCAGGAGGGAGGGGATGCTGTCGGGGGGCCTTCCTCTCCGAGGCAGAAATGCCGCGGCAGAAAAGGATGACTGACTCACCTAGTCAGGACAATGATACCGGTGTGGTAGGTCTCGGGGCTCACGAGCATGTCCCAGGCACCCTGCTTCCCAGCATCTTCAACCAGGTGGGCACCGCCCAGGCGATGGAACAGAGCTTGCATGGTGCTCACCGCGCTCCTACATGCCAAGTAAAGCGTGCTGATACATGAAGTCCTGGCCCCAGCTCTGGGCCCGGGACCAACACCAGGGAGCAGGGACAGAGCACCTGAGCGGGTCAACAGGAGGATATTTGGCCTCCCTGCGCTGACAGACAGAGCGGCAGCAGCCCTGCTGTGTGCCAGTCACACTGAAGGAGATGTGGAAGACCACTGCCATGAAGAGCTCGCCGAAAAGTAACTGCACGGCGTCTTGGCTGGAGGGCACCAGGAAGACCTCATGCATGGCACTGGAGAGCTGCAGAAGAAACGCAGGGACAGCTCTCACTGCAGAGATGTCTCTGTGGCACTGCCCAGGGCAGGGGGTGGGGAGGCTACAGGGCCACACTCAGCTGAGGGAGATGCCAGGGCAAGGCCCGTCCTGGCTGCCTGGCCTGGAGACTTACTCATGGCAGCGCTCTGGGCTCGGCTCCCATTTGTACCAGGGGCGCGTGAGCCTTCCCAGTCCAAAGGAAACACCCCAGCTGGCCTTCGGGCCCTGCTGCTGTGCAGGACTCCCCCTCCCTGACCCTGCAGCCTGCTCTGGCCAGGCAGCCACCCCGCCCCGGGCTTGCCAACTACCACACAGTCAGGAGGAATTGGGGAGGGAGGAGAACAACGGAGGGTAGCATGAACAGGGGCATGGGCTGCCTGCCCATGCACCGTGGGGCCAAGCGGTATGCGCTGACTTATCTGGCTGTGGCCCTGATGACCCTGGCCCAGGTGCCCCGATGATGTCTGCCTTTTATGGACATGAGAAGGGAGGAGGGACTGGAGAGGAGCACCCAAGCCCAGGTGGGGTGCAGCAGGCCTTATCCACACACTCACAGCCAGGAAACGGCAGCAGCTGCACGTTTGAGCAAATGTCTTTTGCCAGATGACATTCTGCTGGACCATCAGCAGGATCTTCAGCATGTCTTTCACGAGGCAGGGCTCAGAGGCCAACACGCTCCACATGGCCTTGGCAGTGCTGTAGAGATAGAATACACTGTCAGTGGGGCCACCTCAGCAACCAGCCCTTGTGCCTGGGCAGGCCATGGAGGTCCTGAGCTGCCCCCGCTGCTGATGGGTCACGTACCTGTCACAGTGCGGGGACTGCCGCAGCAGGCTAGGGATCAGCTTATGAGGGAAGAAGCGGGCCGCTTGAAGAAGGGTCCTCCTCAGGATGTCCTGGAGCGGTGTCTGGCTGACGTGCGCCATCTGTGTGTAGACGCTCCACACGATCTGTTCCACCTGGAGGAGGAAGGGGTGGAGTGGGGTGGAGCGCAGCCATGGCCCGGCTGCCACCAAGAATTTCTTCCCACCGTTGCTCTTTGCTGGCCTCAAAGGCTGCCCGTTGGGTGCTCCCAAGCCCTGGACTCAGGGAGGGGGGAGCAGCCCACAGAGTACACGTGTGCAGGGCAATCTGGCCCCACGCTGCCTACCGTGGTCTGCTGCAAGTCCGAGTCTCTCAGTGCCATCTCCAGCATGTTGGCAAGCGGCAGGATCTGAGAGACCCTTGGGTGTGTGATGTTCCTCAAGACCGTGAGGATGAAGTCACTCTTCTCACTCTGGGTGAGGAAGCTCCCAAATTTCTGAGGGAGGAAGGGAAGACGGGAGGGAGGGAAGATGTTTTACACCAAGTATCCTGGTGGCAGGGCAGAGCTGGGCAGCAGGGGCGGCTCTGGAGTGAGAAACCTGGGGCAGAGCTGGCTCCCAACCCCAGGAGAAGTGCGAGCAGCAAGGGGCTGGTCTGGGGTGGTGGTAGCCATGGGGGTGTGGAGAGGGAGTTGCCCTGTGGACTGAAGGAGCGGGGCAGGGGGCAAGGTCATGGAGCGCCGGCTGTGCCAGCAACCAGAGCTCGCCGGTGGCCAGACGGCCAGAGCTGCTGCGCTGAGGCTGGGTTAAAGCCTTTGGCTACTCCCTGCGGAGAGGTGGCGGGACCCTGCAGCCTGACTGGCGGGAGGCCGTGCCATCCCCCTCGACGGCTGATGCATTGGTTCATCCAAGTTCCCTCCAGCCACACCAAAGAGAGCCCCAGCAAGGGAGGAGCTCGTTACCATCGCCTCGTCATCGGGTATGATGGGACAGAGCCTGTTAGCTTTTTCACGCTGCACTTCTAGCTTTGGATCCTCACGTGCTGCTCGGTAGGCTGGGCAGGAGAGGGGAAAAACACACAGTGAGGAGCAGGAACAACAGAGAGCTGGAGGCAGCAGGGGAGAGCATCGAGGAGAGCTCTGTGCAGGGCTCTCTGTTCTGTGGGGAGCTGGAGACATGCCAGGGTGGTGGTGGGCCCGCTTCCAGGGTCAGGATGGGAAACAGCCTCTTGGGCTGCTGAAGGGCCTGGTCTGGCTCAACACTGCAGCCTGGTCTGGCTTTCTGATCGCGAGGAGGAGAGAAGGCCTGGGATGCCGCTGCCACAGGCTCTCCAGCCCAGGGGGCTCTTGGGACGGGCCGTGCGCTGCTGCTCCAAGATGGGCTGTGTGGGCCCTGAGGTTTGCGCAGCGCAGCTGCTCCTTGGTCCAGCCTCAGAGGAGTTTGCTACTCCTTCCTCCAGCACAGGAGGGGGCCAAGGCAGCTGGCGCCTTGCCTGGGACCTTCTGTCTGAAAGGCCCCAGCGTCACTCACCGTCTCGCAGCTGAATGAACCTGTGGAAGGCACGCAGTGCCTCGGCAGCCTTGCAGCGGATCTCCTGGTCCTCCTCGGTACAGGACAGAGCGAGCTGCGCCATCAGGCACCCCAGGAATTCCAGAGGCTTCTCTGTGAAGTGGAAGGGGGAGCCTCCCATCCCTGTGGGCCCGTGGGACCGGAGTGCCTGAAGGAAGGTTGAGACCCTGGGTCTGTGGGTCCTCCACACCCACATGCAGCTGTCACAGCCCCCCTTCCCCAGCTGCGGGCCTCCCCATCTCCACAAAACGGTGCAGCCTTGTGTGCTCTCCTCCTGCCTGATCCTTCTGGCAGGCCCTCCCATGGCTCAGAAGGAAGGGCCTACGGGGCTGCGGCAGGAGCGCTGTGGCCGGTGGGCTGGGGAAGGGGTGCGCAGTGGGCAGTGGCAGTGGGGAGGGGAAGGGAAAGGGCCTGAGAGCCCCACAGGCCCTCAACACTGAAGCATCTGGGCAGCAACCCAGGAGATGGAGGGAGGGCTGACAGAGCCAGGCCTGCAAAATGCTCCCATGTGCTGGGGAGGGATCCGGCGCCCCGAGAAATTACCAGGGAGAGAACAGCTCCCAGAGAGGGGCAAATTCACTGGCGTGAGGCGGAGCATTCCTGAAACCCTTGCCCTGCGCTCAGGCTTCCCTTACAGGGAGCCCAGAGCTACTGGCTGCTCTGGGCAACAGGAAGGGGTGAGGGGAGCCGAGAGGTCACCCACACTGCAGGCCCCTTACCCCCACCGTTGAAGAGGGCATCATGAACTGGCTCAGCCTGACAATCCTCCCCAAAGCCATCCGGCGCTTAGCCACGTCCACTTTTTCTATGAAGTGCAGCAGGACCTGGGAAGGGAAAAGCTGCTGCTCTGCCTTGGGGAATGACGGGGACTCCTGAAGTGGTGGCTCTGCCGAGTGCCTGGTGGGGTTTACCCAAAGTGCCACCAAGGCTTCCCCTCAACAAGAGGAAGGCCTGGATGGGGTGCAGCAGCCTCACAACCTCAGGGACCGTTGCCAACACCCGATGAGCTCTGGCAGGCTGAGAGATAGTTGGATCCTAGCCCCCCAGCCACCTCTACCCCCTTCCACATGCTCCTCCAAAAAATGGCTGCATGTCCCCCCTCCAGGAGGACAGGAACCTCCAGGGGGGCCTGCAACAGGGAGGCTAGGCTACAACCCCTAGGGAGGGCAGAAGAAGAGAGCTTCAGGGCTGGGGTCCTCTCGCACCATGGCCACATCCCAGCAGATCTCCACCCTGCTGCGATCTGGGGAGGAGAACGTGAACGGGGCGGTGCAGCGAGGGCGCTGGTTTAGCAGTGCCAGCTGCCAGAGCAGGGGGCCTGGGAAGGGCACGCAGACTCCCACCACAGCTTTGGTTCTGGGCTGGGGCGTGCATGTTCCAGGAGGTTCCGTCTCTTCAGGGTAAGGCAAGGAAGAGATCCTGTGAGCCCAAATCTTGGCAAATGCCTGACCTGAAAGATTGCCTTCACTGTCCAGATGCTGGAGCTCAATGCAGCACCGTGCACCACCACCTCCAGCACACTGTCCAGAGTTTCCAGGATCTGTAACGGGGTACAGCAGGTGGCACACTTGCCCTGGTCCTTCTTCCTTGAAGGAGAAAGGCTCAAATGCCTTCCACCTGAGGTGGGCCTCAGCTGCCCTCTGGTGCCCAGGACAGGCCTCAGAGTCTGCCTGGTGTTCCTTCTCCTCCTATTCCAGCAGCAAAAACCAACTAGGAAAACGCGCACAGGGACTGACTGGCAGGCTCTCTGTAGCTCACGCTGTGCTTACCTGAGCATTGAGTAAAGCATGTTTCCTGTCCATCTCCTCTGCTGGAGCAAGAGAGAAGATACTTTCAATGCTGGGGTAGAGGTGCTTGGACAGCAGGCCTTCCCTGTCTTCGCTGCAAGGAGAGAAGGTGCCGGTTGGATGCTGGAGCTCCCACATCCAGGAGGGTGGGTGCAGACGTTGGGGCTGGCAGTCCCCAGGCTGGTATCCACATGAGGTAGGGCAGGGGATGTGTGGAGGCATCTCCTCCCTCCCCCATGCTGCTGAGCCAGCGTCAGAGGGCAGTCCTGGCCAGTGGAGCCCAAACTCCTTTCCTTCTCCTGCCTCTCCCTTTAGAGGAAATGCCAAGAGGCACCAGGGAGGCACCCTCCGCCCTCCTATCTGGGCTACTGATGGGCCAGGCACAAGGGAGTGTAAAGGCCCGAAGACAGTGCCACCAGGGTCCTGCCAGGATAGGAGATGCCTGGTGCCATCAGGCCCACGCCATGGGAAAGCCCTGGCTCAGCCAGGGTCTGGGGCAGGTACCTCATTGCAGTGATGGCAAACACAGCTTGCTGAAACATCACGGCATCTGTGCTGCCAGGCAGTTTCATTTGCCGTTGTACCTGGAGAGGGAGAGCATGGCCAGGAGGGTGTGCGGGTGCTGCCAGTGCCCAGCACCGGTCTGCAGGGCGGGCAGAGCTCCGGTGCCGCCGAGCCAGCGCTGGCACCCAGAGAGGCCCCTTGCTCTGCAGGGGCACCATGGCAGGCAGGGCTGTTCCCACAGAGGCCTGTCTGACCCTCCCCCTGCGCCCGGATGCCCGAGTGTTGTCTTCAGCACTGGGCCCATGTTCGACTGGCTTTGCCCCCCTCTCTTCCCCACTGTGGGTCCTCTCACCTCCATTTTCTGCACCAGCTCACATGCTGATGTGTTATCAAGCTGGTACCTGCCCTGCAGCCAGGCTCTGCAGAGCGTGCAGATGGAGGCCAGAAACCTGCACTTTGCGGCCCATTCCTGACAGTCAGGGACAAGAGAGACAGAGAGGGAGGGTCAGAGGGCAGAGGCATGGCCGGCACGAGCAGGGGCTCGAGGGGCTGCAGCCATGGCATAGGGTGCCAAGAGGGAGGCAGCTCTGCAGAGCCAGCAGCCCTCCAAGAGCCCTCACGCAAGCAGCAGACACGGCGGCACCCAGCTGGGAGCTGCCCGCAGAGCAGCGCTGACAATGTCTGTGGTTACCCTTTCGGTGCCATTGAGAAAATCCAAGAAGTAGTCTTGGGCTTCCTTCTCCTCACTCTCCAGCTGGCAGCGGGAGGCAGAAGAATCTGGACCTGATTGAGAACACGAGCGGAGAGAGCTGTAGGCAGGGGCAGGAGGTAGAGGGCAGAGAGGGGCCCTCTCTCCAGCTCTGCGCCTGCTGCCCTGCACACAGCACGTCCCACCTGCCCCAGGATGCCGCTGGCTGCAGGGAGGGCAGAGTCCCAGCCTTGCAGCACTGCTGCCTCGTGCCAGCCCAGCTGCCTCTCCCTGCCCTGCTCTGTGCCCTGAGGCAGGAGGTGGTCCTTTGCAGTCCTGTCAATACCCACCCATGTCGAAGGTGCTGGTGCACTTTTTCTCCATTTGTATGATGGGACTGGCAGTGCTGGAGCTTTCGGACCACTGATGGTCCTCGGCAGATAGCTCAGCTCTTCCATCCCTTGTAACCCTGGGTGCATGACTCCCGTCAGAGGAGTCGCTCGCCATTCTCCAAGTCAGAGGAAAGGGGTGAGAGTGGAAGACGGGAGCCCAGAGCAAGTGGCCGCACGCCGGTGCTGCCTGGCCAGAGCAGGGTGGTGGTGTGGTGGACGATCTGGGCAGGGACCAGCAGGATCTCCTGCAGGATGCTCTTTTCCAGTGGTCAGTCCCCACCTACCCACCCTGGCCCTGGAATCGGTTCTCTTTCCCCCAGCCCCTTCCGGAAGGGTCTGCCTGCCAGGCCCAGGTCACCTGGGGTCTCTATGGAGCTCGCCCAGCCCTAGCCCCAGCCCCAGCCCCAGCCCTGTGTTCTTTTCTGGTGGAAACAGTAGAGCTTTGGGGAAACACCCTGGCCCTGGGAGTGCAGTGTGCCAGGGTTAGCAAGGAAATATGTCCTCTGCGTTCAGCAGCTCCTGAAGAAGCCACACAACTTGCGTCCTTTTCTCCTGAGAGTCTTGGACACTGTGGGGCTGCCGTGCCAGTGCTGCGCTTCACTAGCTGCCACAAGGGTAGGTCACAAATGGTCCCATTGTTCTACCCTGCCCCCGCCCCCGCCACTTTGACCCAGACTCTTCCGGGGGATTTGCCCTACTGCTGACTCTGGCTGCAGCCTCCGGCCCCTCTGCTTGCTTCCCTTGCTGCAAGCAGGACTTCCCAGCTCTGGTGCTCCCCTTTGGCTAGAGGCCTGAGGCCTGGCTGTGCCATCAACGGGCTTTCTCTTGCACCCTGCCCACCACCCACAGAAATATTTCCCAATGCCTGCCATGGACAGGGACATCTCTAATTAGACCCGGTTTCTCAGAGCACCCATCCAACCTGCCCTTGAACCTAAAAGGTGAGTGCCTGCTGTGTGACTGATGCCATACTCAAGGTTTTGGCTTCTGTGATCGTGGATCTATGTTTGAGAAGCTAGGTCTTTTGGGACCTGGTGGGCTCAACATGATGAAGTGGGGCAAGACCATCCTTGGTTAGGGTTAGGGTTAGCGTTAGGGTTGTGTGGGAGATTTGAGGGATTTTCTTGAAAAGAATGGACATTATATGGAACTCAACTGAACAGGCCTGTGAGGCCTATGTGAACAAGAGCAAAACAGCCTACGTGCCTTACGTGACTTCGAGCAGCCTTGAGTGAGAACAAGAGAAAGTGTGTCTGGTGAAGAAATCAAGAGTCAGCAAATCAGCAATTTTGTAGTGAAGTAATGCTGGATGTTAGAGCTCGTGCAAACTGTAAAGATCCAATCCCTTGTTAGTCTGTGGCGTGTGAACAGTAGCCATTACCCAATCACATGCAGCCTGTAAGCGCATGAAAAAAGCAAAAAGATTCTTAAGGAGAATTGTAACAAGTAATAAATGGCTTCAGCTGGATTTGCATTGGATCGTGTGGAGTCCGTGGTTTTTGCCCTCTCAAGTGGTGACCCCGACATGATCCGCAAGGAGACTGCTGAAGGAGGACAAGCCTCGGCTCGCCATCGTGGCTGGACCGTGACCAAAGATGCAGTCTGCGGGCTGCATGGAAATAAAAGAGCCCAGAGTAAAGGATCCGACATCGTTGTGCAACGGAGACCCAAAGAAGAGGTCAGCAGCCAGGGACGAGATGGGGCAGAATGTATCAAATGAAGAACAGGCCATTCTGGAGCTACTCTTGCATATCCTCTCTAGGAGAGGAGTGAAGTACGAGGAGAGTAACCTCAAAAGATTATGAATTTGGTGACAAGACAATGGGTTCATGATGCGAGGGTACGGACTTCACGACACGATCAGTATGATCATCATGAGCCATTTATTGTTAGTCACACAGAAGTATTTATACTTCTTCTACATACTATCTTTAGGTTACAACTTGCAAGGTTACATGATACATCTATTTTTCTATTTGAACAAGAAAAAAAAAACCAGCATTAATCAGTTATTATTGTCAGTCACGAGAAAGCAGAGTCTTATCTATTTGCCAAAAGCAAGCGGTAGAGGTCTTATCCATTTGGCAGAAGCAAATGGTTCAGGATGAGACTTGCAGTTACATAATTGCGATTATAGAGAACTGGGTGCTTTCCTCCCTGCACCTGCGTGAGGGAGTTTCTCTCCTCCTGCTGTTTCCCACACGTCTGGCTTACAGTACACAATGATTGTTTTTGGAGACACTGGGTTGTTCACATTCGGATGACCAAGGTCCTGTAAAAACTCAGCAACATTTCCCCCTTTTTGTTTTTGAACAACCCAGGCCAAATTCATCATGTTCATAATTGACTTGCGTACTATTTGTATGATACAGGGTACCGTGATCAAGAGTATCAATACCATTAGAAGCACAACACCTATTGATTTAATCAGATCAAGTAACCATCCTCCGATGCCCCAGTTTTGAAAGAGCGAATCTAGCCAGCTGTTACCAACAGTAATCTTTCGAAGGTTATTTCGCAGGTTTTGTAATTTTTTGTGAATGGACTCGGAGTGATCAGATAGGTTCAAACAGCACATTCCCTCAAAATCTTCGCACCCATGTCCTTGAGCTAGTAATAAAAAATCAACTGCAGCCCTATTTTGCAGTGTAGCATGCCTTATACTATCAACATCAGTAGCTAACTCATCTAACATTTCAGATGTAAGGTTAAATTGCATTTCTCCCCAGCAAGCTAAGTGTTGCAAGTTTTTCGCATTAATAGCAGCCATTCCTCCAGGGAGAAAGAATGAAGTAGCAATAATTGTTGCTAACGATGGTAACTGAACATTGTCACTGCATGAAGTAACAAGCGCAAACTTTGTCTAATCCTATGTAAGGTTACATTTTTTAACGCAGCTATCATTTGTCTAATTGTAGGAGTCAACATAGTTAATTTGCCAATGTAACACGGTCCACCAACTGGATTGTGAGGAATTCCTGGCTAGGCCCTATGTCCACAAATTAAAAATACTCCTGGGGGAAGCATTTTTCCTCCTGTCGTATTAACCAATTCTCTGCAGGCCATTTCGTTGGGCCATTGGTGATTCCCCGTTACATCCTGCCAAAGAACTAACCTAAAAGTTTCTGGTCTATTATATCTTGGTTCCCCAAAAGTAAAAGATCCAGTTCCATTTACTGGCTGTAGCTCATTAATTAGGTCGGAACAGCCTGGCATCTTAGAGACATTCCCTAACTGAGCTGGTGATACACTGCCCAGCAATTCGAGTTCTTGCATCAGCCCAGGAGCGGATCGATTCAAGCCTTCCACAAAGTGCTTTTGCCAGCGTGACATATACATGCAGGCCAAGTGTAATAGCCTTGTTTGCGGCACTCTCCATAGGTATGAGTTGTAAATTTTGGTTGTGAACCATTCCACCGCCCCTTAAAGGGACCATTAATCAATTCATCAAGATTAGAAATTGGCAGACCAATCAGGCATGTTCTAAATGGAGGGACCTGCCGAGTCAAGATGAAAATTGTTGGGGAATGGCTACGGGAAAAGGGGCATGGGTCCAGTGATCTGCTGTATCAGGAAAGCTTGTTCTAGTCAGCATGAGTAGGCCTTGGTAGGCCTCGGTGAGCAAGAGTCAGAAACTGCTGATGGAAAAGTACTGACCGAGGGTAATTTGGGTTATTTACGGGCAAAGAGGAGTTTCAGTAAACGACCTTGAGGGACTAGCTCTGGGAAGAAGAGGAGCTTGCATACCAGAGAAACCGCAAGGGGGGTTGGGCTACTTAGGTATTCTCTCCAATTATTGAATGACTAGTAGGCATAATTATCTAAGGGACTATATAAGTGTGTGCAACTTATTAATAAACTGAAGTATGCTTTATCGCTCATACTGAGTCGGCTGCATTTCTTCCTCCGCCTTCTCAGGTCTGAATCCCTGGTGGGGATCTTCCCCGCATATTGGCGCCCAAACAGGGACCTGAGTGGCGGATAGGGAAAGGAACGACGCCGGGAGCAGCGACCGGCGGGCAAGAGCGATCGAACACTGTGCTGCGGTGTATCGTCTCCGACGCCTGAACTGAGTGAAGTTCGCCGTTACTGGGCTACAGGAGGGCTGCAAGGAGGTCTTTAAAGCGCAGGAGGAGGTACCGTGCTCGGCTATAAATAACGGTAGCATGGATTTAGAAGTAGCCCTAGATTTATTGCAAAGCTTTTTAGAAAAGCGGGGGGTGGATTATAGTTGCGTTAAACAGCTAGCTGGTCTAGTAGCAACAGGGAAAGCTAAGGGGTGTTTTCAGGATCCGGATTCGTTATTTGAAGAAGCGGAGTGGAGAAAATTAGGAGATGTGTTATGGGATATGGTGATAGATGAGGACAAAACAGCGAAAAAGTTAATGAAGCCGTGGCGTGAGGTTATAAATAATACTAAGAGGCATAAGGTCGAGAAAAATTTGGCAGCAGTTGCTTCTCAGAAGTTAGGTCGGATGGAGCCATCTGCTCCACCACTAGATGCCGGAATATCACCCTTTTCGGGTGGGTCTGCACCGCCGCCGCAGACGAATGATTTGTTGTTTAGTAATTGTCGGGTTCCTAATCCACCTTGTTGGCAAACAGTTAAAGTTACGGAAAGAGGGGAGTTAGAGCGACAAGCGGAAACAAGAGAGCAGGGAGATAGCCGTAGTGTGGACGAAGCAAGCGAGCCAGAGAAGGAGGAAGAGACGGGTAAATCAAACCGGGGTAGTTGTCCTACGTTGCTTAATTGGAGAAGGATCATGGAAGATGCAGCAGAAGGTGGAGATTTTACTCCTCTAGCGTTTCCAGCGATGTTTCAAAGGGATCAGCATGGGGACATGCAAGCAGGGTACAGTCCAATTAGCTGGAAGTTGTTATCTCAGCTCAGGAGTACGGTATCGGAATCTGGTTTGCATGGAGAGCCAACTAAGCAGATGTTGAATTATGTGTTTGGAAGTACGGTATTAGTTCCGGAGGACCTTAAGGTGATCATGAGGATGATTATGACGCAGTCGCAGCTGTTGTTGTGGCAGGCGCACTGGCAGCGGTTTTGCGAGGCATCGGTGCAGCAAAGAAGGGGGCCCAATGACCCGTTGAACGGCGTTACAGTAGAGCAATTGATGGGTACAGGACCGTTCCTGGAAGTACAGGCCCAATTACAGATGGGGCTGGAAAGGTGTATTGAGGCAATGCGAACGGCGAGGCTAGCGGTGGAACAGGTTAAGACGGCACAGCCAGCGCCTTCCTATATGTCTATAAAGCAAGGTAGAGAGGAGCCTTTCGCACAATTTATAGATAGAGTTACCGCGGCCATAGAGCAGGCGGATGTGCCTGAGTGGATGAGGGCAGCGTTGTTGAGGCAGTGTGCAGTTCAGAATGCGAATCAGGCGACTCGGTCTATTCTAATAACGTTGCCAGCAGACACTACGATTGAGTTGATGTTAGATCGAATGAGCAGGGTTCCAGTAGGGCCTCAGGCTATGTTGGTGGAAGCTATGGATAGGTTAGGGAAAGACCTCCTGCAGGCCCAGCAACAAGCTCTAGCAGCCCAGTCGCAGTTTCAAGAACAAGCCTTTGCTGCGTTAGCTCCGCTCCGTGCTGGTGCTGTGGAAGCTGGAAGCCGGCCTCGCAGTACTGAGGGGAGAAGAAGTAATAAGTGCTTCAGATGCGGACGGGAAGGTCATATCCGTCGAGACTGCAGAGCTACTCGAGTGTGGTGCGAGAACTGCAGATCGACCAGCTACAGCTCAGAAGCATGTTACTCGGGAAACGGGAGAATGAGCGCGTCGAGCCGCCACGCCCCGATAAAAATGGCAGCTCCTGCAGTCACGACATCGGAGCAACAAACAGCGAGTCGGGAGGAACCAGTACCAGCGTCATGCAACCCGCAGCCGTCCTCCAGCCAGCCACAAGAGGGAGCCTCGGGCTGGACTTGGCAACCGCAGTAGAAATAACTTTAACGGACTCCAAACCGCAACGTGTAGCTACAACAGTAAGAGCGCCCTTAGTGATCAACGGTCAACCGCAGGGTGCATTACTGATAGGGCGATCTTCAAGCAGTATGAGAGGACTGACAATTATCCCCGGACTTATCGATGCAGACTATACGAGTGTCATACAGATCATGATTCAGACATTGTTTCCACCTATCCATATTCCTCGAGGCAGCAGAATTGCGCAATTGATACCGCTAATGCAGTTGACAAGAGACATGAAAACAGCGTCTCGGGAGGAGCGAGGTGATCAGGGTTTTGGATCTACAGGACCTGCAGCATTGCTGACAATGCCCATGAATCGACGACCGAATACAACCGTGTGACTGGAATGTCGGGGCCAATTTTTATTTCTGTCTATGTTGTTGGACACTGGGGCAGATTTAACCATCGTGGATGCAAAAGCCTCTCTGGAGTGAGTCGCCCCTTGAGAAGGCCCAGACGGTGTTTACTGATGCAGGCAAGAAATCTAGAAGGGCTGCCATTACTTGGAACGTCAACGGTGAGTGGCACCACCACTTGCTGGAGGCAGTTCCAGAGGATTCGCTGCAGACCCTTGAACTTGCTGCCATGGTATGGGCTATGGGGACTTGGAAGGATGAGGCTGTTAATGTGGTGACTGATTCTCTGTATGTGGCAGGCGTTTTGCAGAGAATTGAAGATGCGCAGATCAAAGATGTTAAGCAACCGCGCTTGGGGGAATTATTTAGACAGCTGCGTAGCTCAAGGACATGGGTGTGAAGAGTTTGATGGTATGTGTTGCTTTAATATCTCTGATCACAGCAAGTCCATTCAGTCACAACTAAAGCAGTTGCGGGATCACGTGGAGAAGTTACAAGTAGAGGACGATCCTTTTAGAGCATGGTGGGCTTTGCTAAGATTTCCAAGCTGGTTGCTGAACTTTTTAAGGCCAATGTTGGTCGGTTTTATCTTTATCGTTATTATATTAAGTATTAGAATCTGTTGTTTATCTTGTATCCGCAATATGTGTGTCAAAGTTATCGAATCTGTTTTTCGCAAAGATGTATTATTAGCCCAAAAAGAAAAAGGGGGAATTGTTGGGGAATGGCTACGGGAAAAGGGGCATGGGTCCAGTGATCTGCTGTATCAGGAAAGCTTGTTCTAGTCAGCATGAGTAGGCCTTGGTAGGCCTCGGTGAGCAAGAGTCAGAAACTGCTGATGGAAAAGTACTGACCGAGGGTAATCTGGGTTATTTACGGGCAAAGAGGAGTTTCAGTAAACGACCTTGAGGGACTAGCTCTGGGAAGAAGAGGAGTTTGCATACCAGAGAAACCGCAAGGGGGGTTGGGCTACTTAGGTATTCTCTCCAATTATTGAATGACTAGTAGGCATAATTATCTAAGGGACTATATAAGTGTGTGCAACTTATTAATAAACTGAAGTATGCTTTATCACTCATACTGAGTCGGCTGCATTTCTTCCTCCGCCTTCTCAGGTCTGAATCCCTGGTGGGGTTCTTCCCCGCAGAAAATCACTTCCTGAGCAAAGCCAAAGCAGAAGGAGAGAGAAAGACGAGAAAGGAAAGCAAGCAATGTGAAGGCAAGAGGCAAGTCTCTAGCGCCACCTGTGGGTAGACCTATGGCCGATGAGATGCAAAGGGAAGCTCCCTAACCTCCCGAAACCCCCTCCTCACTCTTCCCCTCCCCTCCCTTTTTGTTGCTGAGCACAGCATGATGTGGCATGGAATATGTTTTTGGGTAGCTGGGGTGGTCTGCCTGGCTGTGTTCCCCCACAACCGCTTGTGCACCCGCCCACCTCTTCACTGGGGCGGCAGAGCGAGACACAGAGAAGGCCTTGAAGCTGTGCAGACACTGCTCAGCAGCAGCCAAACATCAGTGTGTTATCAGCACTGCTTGCCTCACAGGTCTAACCCACAGCGCCATACGAGCTGCTATGAAGAAAATGAACTGTGGCCCGGCCAGGCCCTGTGCACTTGGGAAAACAGGCAATGGGGCTAACGACCTCCGAACCTCTCACTTCTGCCATACGCTGCAGCGATGCGCGTGAACGTTGCCTAGTTGTCTGGGCAGTGACGCTCCTTGGCTGGAGCGACAAGCTCACCGCCTGCCAGCTGCTCATCATATTGGAATGTTACTAGTCTTAATAGAAATGCCAGACCAGAGCCAGGCCAGGAGGGAAACCACATTGCCCTAAGCCTCCAGTGCTGAGCTTTTCCTAAGTTCTCGTAAAACAGAGCTTCACAGGGCTTGGAAAGTAGTTGACAAAGTAACTGTTTTAAGGGGATGAGAACGTCTGGGAATAGGTGCAGAGCAGCTGGGCCTGCACCAGCGGTTTAAGCATTGTGTGCGATGGCTAGCTTGTTGACAGCCGCCAGCTCTGCTTGCGGTGCCTTCTTCAGAAGATGTTTTAGGGACGGTTGGCTTTCTCTCAGCTGCAGCTTGCTGTCTGGGGGGCAGCAGGGCTCTGTGGGGGTGTGGGGGGGCCCAGCAGGCTTCTCTAGGGGTCCTGGGGAGCGGCGTGGCTCCACAGGGCCTTGTGCAGGACCCGGCAGTGTAGGCACCCCACAGGTGTCTGGGCCTCATCGGGGCAGTGCGGGATGGGGAAGAAGAGCTCAAACAGCACGTGAAGTTCCACAGTACTTTTATCAATGGCTGGGAGACACAGGCAGGCTGGCCGGGCTAGGGCCTCTGCTTCCATCCTACAGGATGCCCATTTCCTTCCTGGGTCACCAACCACCAAGCGTTCCTCTCGCTGCGCTGCCACAGCCTTTGGCCTCTTCTTCAGGCTTCATGGCACCACCTCTGCACACAGCTCCAGCAGCACCATCAGCCATTTCCCAGGGCAGGGGTCCTTCTCCTCTTCCATACCCTCCGGAGCTGGTAGAACAGTGCTTGCAGGCGAAAGCCAGAGGGAGGCTCTTTCACTGCAGACTCCAAGATCAGCAGGGTTTGAGAAGCCAGGGAAGAGACTGAGAGGCTTTTGTCGTTTGCCTGGTCTTGAAGGGCTGGGATGAAAAGGAACAGAGCTGAGGTCAGAGCCCGGTTCTGTGGGGACCTCTGGAGCTCCTCCAGCCAGGGCCACCCCTGCCCCCCCAGCTCTCCCCAGGGACAGGAGAGAGGCAGGGGTGCCGGGATCAGCCCAAGAGTGCTGGCCACCAATGTCCAGTGTGCCCCTGGAGTCTCTCTCTGCCTTGCCCACACTGACCCTCACCCGCGCAGGGAGCAGAGCCCTCCTGGGATGGGGCAGGAGTTGGGGTTTTTCCTCCTTCCTGCCAGCCCCCACAGACACCCCACTGTCCTCACTTACCCTCGTAGATGACCTGGAGCTTCTCCTGGCACACATCCACCTGCTGGCGCCCGATGAGCCCTAGGCACACACAGCCCGTCACACATCCCACTAGCCTGCCTTCCCAGAGACCCAGCTTCCTGCCACCAGCGCCATGGGCCTGGCCGTGCATCTTCCTGCCCTTGGGCAAGGCTGAGCCCAGGGCGGTGCCCCGAATGTGAAGCCCAAGAAGGCTGTGAGAGAGCCAGCAAAGCTCCCACTAGGAGCCCATGTGCGAGCCTGAGTGCAAAAGGGCAGCAGGGATCCCCGTGGGCCCCACATGGGGCAGTCAGGGTTCTTCAGCTGCCCAGCAGATTTGGCAGCAGCCGTGGCTGGAGCTAAGCTGCCATGGGGCAGGGAGGATCCCTTGGCAGGGCTGTGGCTCACCCATGAACCTGATGGCCGCCTCACGCAAGGGCTCCTGTGGGCTCTGCAGGTACGGCAGGCTCTGGTGCAGGTAGTCCTCCACTCTGCTGCTGTCCTCCATGAGCTGGTGAGAGCACCAGGGGACAGGGTTGGCGCAAAGCCTCCCCTGACGCCCAGGACTGGCCTCGCCTGCCTTCCCCTGCCCAGACACCTGTGATGCCCAGCATGCAGCTGGCTGGCGCCAGGGTTTGGAGGGAGCCGGGGACCGGGTGCTCCCTGCGGTGCCACCCTGCCAGCAAGGCCCAGCTGGGCTGGGGCTCCATCCACACCCTTGCACTCCAGGGTGAAAAGGAGCCTGTGTGCGGTGCGGACAGCGCTGTGCTGGCACAGAGGGCAGGGGCACAGCTGCTAGCCCCATGCCCTGGGAATTGCAGGAGAGGGGCTTCTCCAGGGTGCGTGTGAGGCTGTAGGGCCATCCTTACCAGGCATTCACCAACCCTCCATGTCTGCTGTGCCTCCAGCAGCTTCCTGAGCTGCCTCCACTTCAGGAACTTGGCAGCTCCCAGGAGGGCATCCCGAGAGGCCTGCAGAACAGCAGAGACTGGGAGATGGCACTGCCGCCCAGGGGACAAGACCTGGGTGTCCCTGGGCAGAGCAGGGGGGCAAGGAAAGGTCACAGTTCCAAACCCTGGGCCTCAGACTATCGCAGGCACTGCTGGGAAGCCCAGGGAGGCTCCAGGGCTTAGGTCTTTGTGGCTGCACACTGCTGCTGAGCTGTGCTGGATCAGGCAGGGCAGGCAAGGGAAATGTCCCTGCCCACCTTCTCAGCTGCTGCCAGCTGTGTGGCTGCAGGCAGGGAGGAGCTCTGAGCCCTCCTCAGGGATGCTGGAGGTTGGGCCCCAGTTGAGGCACATTCAAAGGGCTCAGAAATCCCCACCTGAGCCACACTGTGGTCCTTGTCGTGCAGGTGGAAGAACAGGGGCATGAGGCTCCTGTGCATGTCCTTCCTCATCTGCGCTTTGTGGGTGCTGACTGCAACCCCCATCGCATCTCTGAAGAGCAGGATGGAGCGCTCTCGTACACAGCTGGTCTCCTAGGAGGAGACAAGGAAGAAGGGGAAGACCTCAGTTCTGACTCCTCCAAGCCCACGGTGAGGAGACGAACCCTCGTGGCTCTCCCTCTGCAGCAAGCAGAAGAACTCAGGGGCCAGTGGGCACACGCGGAGAGGGACACACCAGCCCTGGGCCATGCACACCTGCCCCCCGCCCCCAGGCATGCTAAACAAGCCTCTGCTCTCCTGCCACCTTACGTTTTCAAAGAGTGGCAGGAGCATCTCCACCAGCTGTAGAGCGATGGGGATAGCTGTCTGCCTGTCCACCAGGCAGAGCGTGTTGCTGAGGACAGTCAGGGCTGCCATCCTGGTGTTGCAGTCCTCATCCTGCAGTCGCTGCGTGACCTCTGGCAGCAGGCCTTGCAGAGTTGCTGCCTACGAGAAACCCGCCATCTCATTTTGTGGCACAATTGAGGACTGTCGTGGCCAAAACATTCAGCATGTAGAGGCTGCAGCAGCAGCGGGGCAGAGATCTCTCTGCCTGCGGTGCAGCCCAGGGCTGGGCCTGAAGTGCTTGGGGCGTCTGAGCAGGGCAGCGGGGTCTGTGAGCATGGTTCTTACCGCTCCCAGTTCCTGGCAAAACCAGGAAAAGCCTCTACACACACTACCGCCTGCAGCCCAGTGCCAGGCGGGCGGCTTCAGTGTGCCCAGCTGCCCCTGCTCACCTTCTCAGGCCTCTGAGACAGCGTGACGAGGCATGTGATTGCCATCCTGCGCAGCAGCAAGCTCTCGCTCTGCAGGTGGCACTGGAGGACAGACAGGATGTGCTCAGTGATGTGACCCAAGTCAGTGCAGTCCAGGAGCTGAAACACAGTGGGCAGTAGAGTGAGAGCCTGGCACAGATAGCAGAGCTCGTGGACAGCTTGGGACAAGGCTCCAGGGCTGGTCACAGCCCGGGTGGCAGGCAGCAGCGCCCGCAGAGGGCCTTCCCTCTACCCTCCGCCGCATGCACGCAGCCCAGCTTCCCCCCGCCTGCCCTCAGAGGAGCAGCACTTGCCACCAGGCCCACCTCGGTGAAGACAGTCATGGCGCCAATGTCCTGGTAGGCCTGTCCCTGGAGGAGGCCTATGGCCGCCTCTTGAGACACAGAGGTGCAACAGTCCGGAGCTGCACACCGCAGCAGCCTGGCCAGGGGAGGAAGACATTGGAAGCACAGAGCTGGACAAGCAAACCTCTCTGGGACTGCGCCGCCAGTGCCAGCCATGACTTCGCAGGCCAGACCACACAGGCCGAGCTTGCATTTGCACCTTGTGTTGGCTGCTTGCGCTGCAGAACCCAGGAGGGAGGGGATGCTGTCGGGGGGCCTTCCTCTCCGAGGCAGAAATGCCGCGGCAGAAAAGGATGACTGACTCACCTAGTCAGGACAATGATACCGGTGTGGTAGGTCTCGGGGCTCACGAGCATGTCCCAGGCACCCTGCTTCCCAGCATCTTCAACCAGGTGGGCACCGCCCAGGCGATGGAACAGAGCTTGCATGGTGCTCACCGCGCTCCTACATGCCAAGTAAAGCGTGCTGATACATGAAGTCCTGGCCCCAGCTCTGGGCCCGGGACCAACACCAGGGAGCAGGGACAGAGCACCTGAGCGGGTCAACAGGAGGATATTTGGCCTCCCTGCGCTGACAGACAGAGCGGCAGCAGCCCTGCTGTGTGCCAGTCACACTGAAGGAGATGTGGAAGACCACTGCCATGAAGAGCTCGCCGAAAAGTAACTGCACGGCGTCTTGGCTGGAGGGCACCAGGAAGACCTCATGCATGGCACTGGAGAGCTGCAGAAGAAACGCAGGGACAGCTCTCACTGCAGAGATGTCTCTGTGGCACTGCCCAGGGCAGGGGGTGGGGAGGCTACAGGGCCACACTCAGCTGAGGGAGATGCCAGGGCAAGGCCCGTCCTGGCTGCCTGGCCTGGAGACTTACTCATGGCAGCGCTCTGGGCTCGGCTCCCATTTGTACCAGGGGCGCGTGAGCCTTCCCAGTCCAAAGGAAACACCCCAGCTGGCCTTCGGGCCCTGCTGCTGTGCAGGACTCCCCCTCCCTGACCCTGCAGCCTGCTCTGGCCAGGCAGCCACCCCGCCCCGGGCTTGCCAACTACCACACAGTCAGGAGGAATTGGGGAGGGAGGAGAACAACGGAGGGTAGCATGAACAGGGGCATGGGCTGCCTGCCCATGCACCGTGGGGCCAAGCGGTATGCGCTGACTTATCTGGCTGTGGCCCTGATGACCCTGGCCCAGGTGCCCCGATGATGTCTGCCTTTTATGGACATGAGAAGGGAGGAGGGACTGGAGAGGAGCACCCAAGCCCAGGTGGGGTGCAGCAGGCCTTATCCACACACTCACAGCCAGGAAACGGCAGCAGCTGCACGTTTGAGCAAATGTCTTTTGCCAGATGACATTCTGCTGGACCATCAGCAGGATCTTCAGCATGTCTTTCACGAGGCAGGGCTCAGAGGCCAACACGCTCCACATGGCCTTGGCAGTGCTGTAGAGATAGAATACACTGTCAGTGGGGCCACCTCAGCAACCAGCCCTTGTGCCTGGGCAGGCCATGGAGGTCCTGAGCTGCCCCCGCTGCTGATGGGTCACGTACCTGTCACAGTGCGGGGACTGCCGCAGCAGGCTAGGGATCAGCTTATGAGGGAAGAAGCGGGCCGCTTGAAGAAGGGTCCTCCTCAGGATGTCCTGGAGCGGTGTCTGGCTGACGTGCGCCATCTGTGTGTAGACGCTCCACACGATCTGTTCCACCTGGAGGAGGAAGGGGTGGAGTGGGGTGGAGCGCAGCCATGGCCCGGCTGCCACCAAGAATTTCTTCCCACCGTTGCTCTTTGCTGGCCTCAAAGGCTGCCCGTTGGGTGCTCCCAAGCCCTGGACTCAGGGAGGGGGGAGCAGCCCACAGAGTACACGTGTGCAGGGCAATCTGGCCCCACGCTGCCTACCGTGGTCTGCTGCAAGTCCGAGTCTCTCAGTGCCATCTCCAGCATGTTGGCAAGCGGCAGGATCTGAGAGACCCTTGGGTGTGTGATGTTCCTCAAGACCGTGAGGATGAAGTCACTCTTCTCACTCTGGGTGAGGAAGCTCCCAAATTTCTGAGGGAGGAAGGGAAGACGGGAGGGAGGGAAGATGTTTTACACCAAGTATCCTGGTGGCAGGGCAGAGCTGGGCAGCAGGGGCGGCTCTGGAGTGAGAAACCTGGGGCAGAGCTGGCTCCCAACCCCAGGAGAAGTGCGAGCAGCAAGGGGCTGGTCTGGGGTGGTGGTAGCCATGGGGGTGTGGAGAGGGAGTTGCCCTGTGGACTGAAGGAGCGGGGCAGGGGGCAAGGTCATGGAGCGCCGGCTGTGCCAGCAACCAGAGCTCGCTGGTGGCCAGACGGCCAGAGCTGCTGCGCTGAGGCTGGGTTAAAGCCTTTGGCTACTCCCTGCGGAGAGGTGGCGGGACCCTGCAGCCTGACTGGCGGGAGGCCGTGCCATCCCCCTCGACGGCTGATGCATTGGTTCATCCAAGTTCCCTCCAGCCACACCAAAGAGAGCCCCAGCAAGGGAGGAGCTCGTTACCATCGCCTCGTCATCGGGTATGATGGGACAGAGCCTGTTAGCTTTTTCACGCTGCACTTCTAGCTTTGGATCCTCACGTGCTGCTCGGTAGGCTGGGCAGGAGAGGGGAAAAACACACAGTGAGGAGCAGGAACAACAGAGAGCTGGAGGCAGCAGGGGAGAGCATCGAGGAGAGCTCTGTGCAGGGCTCTCTGTTCTGTGGGGAGCTGGAGACATGCCAGGGTGGTGGTGGGCCCGCTTCCAGGGTCAGGATGGGAAACAGCCTCTTGGGCTGCTGAAGGGCCTGGTCTGGCTCAACACTGCAGCCTGGTCTGGCTTTCTGATCGCGAGGAGGAGAGAAGGCCTGGGATGCCGCTGCCACAGGCTCTCCAGCCCAGGGGGCTCTTGGGACGGGCCGTGCGCTGCTGCTCCAAGATGGGCTGTGTGGGCCCTGAGGTTTGCGCAGCGCAGCTGCTCCTTGGTCCAGCCTCAGAGGAGTTTGCTACTCCTTCCTCCAGCACAGGAGGGGGCCAAGGCAGCTGGCGCCTTGCCTGGGACCTTCTGTCTGAAAGGCCCCAGCGTCACTCACCGTCTCGCAGCTGAATGAACCTGTGGAAGGCACGCAGTGCCTCGGCAGCCTTGCAGCGGATCTCCTGGTCCTCCTCGGTACAGGACAGAGCGAGCTGCGCCATCAGGCACCCCAGGAATTCCAGAGGCTTCTCTGTGAAGTGGAAGGGGGAGCCTCCCATCCCTGTGGGCCCGTGGGACCGGAGTGCCTGAAGGAAGGTTGAGACCCTGGGTCTGTGGGTCCTCCACACCCACATGCAGCTGTCACAGCCCCCCTTCCCCAGCTGCGGGCCTCCCCATCTCCACAAAACGGTGCAGCCTTGTGTGCTCTCCTCCTGCCTGATCCTTCTGGCAGGCCCTCCCATGGCTCAGAAGGAAGGGCCTACGGGGCTGCGGCAGGAGCGCTGTGGCCGGTGGGCTGGGGAAGGGGTGCGCAGTGGGCAGTGGCAGTGGGGAGGGGAAGGGAAAGGGCCTGAGAGCCCCACAGGCCCTCAACACTGAAGCATCTGGGCAGCAACCCAGGAGATGGAGGGAGGGCTGACAGAGCCAGGCCTGCAAAATGCTCCCATGTGCTGGGGAGGGATCCGGCGCCCCGAGAAATTACCAGGGAGAGAACAGCTCCCAGAGAGGGGCAAATTCACTGGCGTGAGGCGGAGCATTCCTGAAACCCTTGCCCTGCGCTCAGGCTTCCCTTACAGGGAGCCCAGAGCTACTGGCTGCTCTGGGCAACAGGAAGGGGTGAGGGGAGCCGAGAGGTCACCCACACTGCAGGCCCCTTACCCCCACCGTTGAAGAGGGCATCATGAACTGGCTCAGCCTGACAATCCTCCCCAAAGCCATCCGGCGCTTAGCCACGTCCACTTTTTCTATGAAGTGCAGCAGGACCTGGGAAGGGAAAAGCTGCTGCTCTGCCTTGGGGAATGACGGGGACTCCTGAAGTGGTGGCTCTGCCGAGTGCCTGGTGGGGTTTACCCAAAGTGCCACCAAGGCTTCCCCTCAACAAGAGGAAGGCCTGGATGGGGTGCAGCAGCCTCACAACCTCAGGGACCGTTGCCAACACCCGATGAGCTCTGGCAGGCTGAGAGATAGTTGGATCCTAGCCCCCCAGCCACCTCTACCCCCTTCCACATGCTCCTCCAAAAAATGGCTGCATGTCCCCCCTCCAGGAGGACAGGAACCTCCAGGGGGGCCTGCAACAGGGAGGCTAGGCTACAACCCCTAGGGAGGGCAGAAGAAGAGAGCTTCAGGGCTGGGGTCCTCTCGCACCATGGCCACATCCCAGCAGATCTCCACCCTGCTGCGATCTGGGGAGGAGAACGTGAACGGGGCGGTGCAGCGAGGGCGCTGGTTTAGCAGTGCCAGCTGCCAGAGCAGGGGGCCTGGGAAGGGCACGCAGACTCCCACCACAGCTTTGGTTCTGGGCTGGGGCGTGCATGTTCCAGGAGGTTCCGTCTCTTCAGGGTAAGGCAAGGAAGAGATCCTGTGAGCCCAAATCTTGGCAAATGCCTGACCTGAAAGATTGCCTTCACTGTCCAGATGCTGGAGCTCAATGCAGCACCGTGCACCACCACCTCCAGCACACTGTCCAGAGTTTCCAGGATCTGTAACGGGGTACAGCAGGTGGCACACTTGCCCTGGTCCTTCTTCCTTGAAGGAGAAAGGCTCAAATGCCTTCCACCTGAGGTGGGCCTCAGCTGCCCTCTGGTGCCCAGGACAGGCCTCAGAGTCTGCCTGGTGTTCCTTCTCCTCCTATTCCAGCAGCAAAAACCAACTAGGAAAACGCGCACAGGGACTGACTGGCAGGCTCTCTGTAGCTCACGCTGTGCTTACCTGAGCATTGAGTAAAGCATGTTTCCTGTCCATCTCCTCTGCTGGAGCAAGAGAGAAGATACTTTCAATGCTGGGGTAGAGGTGCTTGGACAGCAGGCCTTCCCTGTCTTCGCTGCAAGGAGAGAAGGTGCCGGTTGGATGCTGGAGCTCCCACATCCAGGAGGGTGGGTGCAGACGTTGGGGCTGGCAGTCCCCAGGCTGGTATCCACATGAGGTAGGGCAGGGGATGTGTGGAGGCATCTCCTCCCTCCCCCATGCTGCTGAGCCAGCGTCAGAGGGCAGTCCTGGCCAGTGGAGCCCAAACTCCTTTCCTTCTCCTGCCTCTCCCTTTAGAGGAAATGCCAAGAGGCACCAGGGAGGCACCCTCCGCCCTCCTATCTGGGCTACTGATGGGCCAGGCACAAGGGAGTGTAAAGGCCCGAAGACAGTGCCACCAGGGTCCTGCCAGGATAGGAGATGCCTGGTGCCATCAGGCCCACGCCATGGGAAAGCCCTGGCTCAGCCAGGGTCTGGGGCAGGTACCTCATTGCAGTGATGGCAAACACAGCTTGCTGAAACATCACGGCATCTGTGCTGCCAGGCAGTTTCATTTGCCGTTGTACCTGGAGAGGGAGAGCATGGCCAGGAGGGTGTGCGGGTGCTGCCAGTGCCCAGCACCGGTCTGCAGGGCGGGCAGAGCTCCGGTGCCGCCGAGCCAGCGCTGGCACCCAGAGAGGCCCCTTGCTCTGCAGGGGCACCATGGCAGGCAGGGCTGTTCCCACAGAGGCCTGTCTGACCCTCCCCCTGCGCCCGGATGCCCGAGTGTTGTCTTCAGCACTGGGCCCATGTTCGACTGGCTTTGCCCCCCTCTCTTCCCCACTGTGGGTCCTCTCACCTCCATTTTCTGCACCAGCTCACATGCTGATGTGTTATCAAGCTGGTACCTGCCCTGCAGCCAGGCTCTGCAGAGCGTGCAGATGGAGGCCAGAAACCTGCACTTTGCGGCCCATTCCTGACAGTCAGGGACAAGAGAGACAGAGAGTGAGGGTCAGAGGGCAGAGGCATGGCCGGCACGAGCAGGGGCTCGAGGGGCTGCAGCCATGGCATAGGGTGCCAAGAGGGAGGCAGCTCTGCAGAGCCAGCAGCCCTCCAAGAGCCCTCACGCAAGCAGCAGACACGGCGGCACCCAGCTGGGAGCTGCCCGCAGAGCAGCGCTGACAATGTCTGTGGTTACCCTTTCGGTGCCATTGAGAAAATCCAAGAAGTAGTCTTGGGCTTCCTTCTCCTCACTCTCCAGCTGGCAGCGGGAGGCAGAAGAATCTGGACCTGATTGAGAACACGAGCGGAGAGAGCTGTAGGCAGGGGCAGGAGGTAGAGGGCAGAGAGGGGCCCTCTCTCCAGCTCTGCGCCTGCTGCCCTGCACACAGCACGTCCCACCTGCCCCAGGATGCCGCTGGCTGCAGGGAGGGCAGAGTCCCAGCCTTGCAGCACTGCTGCCTCGTGCCAGCCCAGCTGCCTCTCCCTGCCCTGCTCTGTGCCCTGAGGCAGGAGGTGGTCCTTTGCAGTCCTGTCAATACCCACCCATGTCGAAGGTGCTGGTGCACTTTTTCTCCATTTGTATGATGGGACTGGCAGTGCTGGAGCTTTCGGACCACTGATGGTCCTCGGCAGATAGCTCAGCTCTTCCATCCCTTGTAACCCTGGGTGCATGACTCCCGTCAGAGGAGTCGCTCGCCATTCTCCAAGTCAGAGGAAAGGGGTGAGAGTGGAAGACGGGAGCCCAGAGCAAGTGGCCGCACGCCGGTGCTGCCTGGCCAGAGCAGGGTGGTGGTGTGGTGGACGATCTGGGCAGGGACCAGCAGGATCTCCTGCAGGATGCTCTTTTCCAGTGGTCAGTCCCCACCTACCCACCCTGGCCCTGGAATCGGTTCTCTTTCCCCCAGCCCCTTCCGGAAGGGTCTGCCTGCCAGGCCCAGGTCACCTGGGGTCTCTATGGAGCTCGCCCAGCCCTAGCCCCAGCCCCAGCCCCAGCCCTGTGTTCTTTTCTGGTGGAAACAGTAGAGCTTTGGGGAAACACCCTGGCCCTGGGAGTGCAGTGTGCCAGGGTTAGCAAGGAAATATGTCCTCTGCGTTCAGCAGCTCCTGAAGAAGCCACACAACTTGCGTCCTTTTCTCCTGAGAGTCTTGGACACTGTGGGGCTGCCGTGCCAGTGCTGCGCTTCACTAGCTGCCACAAGGGTAGGTCACAAATGGTCCCATTGTTCTACCCTGCCCCCGCCCCCGCCACTTTGACCCAGACTCTTCCGGGGGATTTGCCCTACTGCTGACTCTGGCTGCAGCCTCCGGCCCCTCTGCTTGCTTCCCTTGCTGCAAGCAGGACTTCCCAGCTCTGGTGCTCCCCTTTGGCTAGAGGCCTGAGGCCTGGCTGTGCCATCAACGGGCTTTCTCTTGCACCCTGCCCACCACCCACAGAAATATTTCCCAATGCCTGCCATGGACAGGGACATCTCTAATTAGACCCGGTTTCTCAGAGCACCCATCCAACCTGCCCTTGAACCTAAAAGGTGAGTGCCTGCTGTGTGACTGATGCCATACTCAAGGTTTTGGCTTCTGTGATCGTGGATCTATGTTTGAGAAGCTAGGTCTTTTGGGACCTGGTGGGCTCAACATGATGAAGTGGGGCAAGACCATCCTTGGTTAGGGTTAGGGTTAGCGTTAGGGTTGTGTGGGAGATTTGAGGGATTTTCTTGAAAAGAATGGACATTATATGGAACTCAACTGAACAGGCCTGTGAGGCCTATGTGAACAAGAGCAAAACAGCCTACGTGCCTTACGTGACTTCGAGCAGCCTTGAGTGAGAACAAGAGAAAGTGTGTCTGGTGAAGAAATCAAGAGTCAGCAAATCAGCAATTTTGTAGTGAAGTAATGCTGGATGTTAGAGCTCGTGCAAACTGTAAAGATCCAATCCCTTGTTAGTCTGTGGCGTGTGAACAGTAGCCATTACCCAATCACATGCAGCCTGTAAGCGCATGAAAAAAGCAAAAAGATTCTTAAGGAGAATTGTAACAAGTAATAAATGGCTTCAGCTGGATTTGCATTGGATCGTGTGGAGTCCGTGGTTTTTGCCCTCTCAAGTGGTGACCCCGACATGATCCGCAAGGAGACTGCTGAAGGAGGACAAGCCTCGGCTCGCCGTCGTGGCTGGACCGTGACCAAAGATGCAGTCTGCGGGCTGCATGGAAATAAAAGAGCCCAGAGTAAAGGATCCGACATCGTTGTGCAACGGAGACCCAAAGAAGAGGTCAGCAGCCAGGGACGAGATGGGGCAGAATGTATCAAATGAAGAACAGGCCATTCTGGAGCTACTCTTGCATATCCTCTCTAGGAGAGGAGTGAAGTACGAGGAGAGTAACCTCAAAAGATTATGAATTTGGTGACAAGACAATGGGTTCATGATGCGAGGGTACGGACTTCACGACACGATCAGTATGATCATCATGAGCCATTTATTGTTAGTCACACAGAAGTATTTATACTTCTTCTACATACTATCTTTAGGTTACAACTTGCAAGGTTACATGATACATCTATTTTTCTATTTGAACAAGAAAAAAAAAACCAGCATTAATCAGTTATTATTGTCAGTCACGAGAAAGCAGAGTCTTATCTATTTGCCAAAAGCAAGCGGTAGAGGTCTTATCCATTTGGCAGAAGCAAATGGTTCAGGATGAGACTTGCAGTTACATAATTGCGATTATAGAGAACTGGGTGCTTTCCTCCCTGCACCTGCGTGAGGGAGTTTCTCTCCTCCTGCTGTTTCCCACACGTCTGGCTTACAGTACACAATGATTGTTTTTGAGACACTGGGTTGTTCACATTCGGATGACCAAGGTCCTGTAAAAACTCAGCAACATTTCCCCCTTTTTGTTTTTGAACAACCCAGGCCAAATTCATCATGTTCATAATTGACTTGCGTACTATTTGTATGATACAGGGTACCGTGATCAAGAGTATCAATACCATTAGAAGCACAACACCTATTGATTTAATCAGATCAAGTAACCATCCTCCGATGCCCCAATTTTGAAAGAGCGAATCTAGCCAGCTGTTACCAACAGTAATCTTTCGAAGGTTATTTCGCAGGTTTTGTAATTTTTTGTGAATGGACTCGGAGTGATCAGATAGGTTCAAACAGCACATTCCCTCAAAATCTTCGCACCCATGTCCTTGAGCTAGTAATAAAAAATCAACTGCAGCCCTATTTTGCAGTGTAGCATGCCTTATACTATCAACATCAGTAGCTAACTCATCTAACATTTCAGATGTAAGGTTAAATTGCATTTCTCCCCAGCAAGCTAAGTGTTGCAAGTTTTTCGCATTAATAGCAGCCATTCCTCCAGGGAGAAAGAATGAAGTAGCAATAATTGTTGCTAACGATGGTAACTGAACATTGTCACTGCATGAAGTAACAAGCGCAAACTTTGTCTAATCCTACGTAAGGTTACATTTTTTAACGCAGCTATCATTTGTCTAATTGTAGGAGTCAACATAGTTAATTTGCCAATGTAACACGGTCCACCAACTGGATTGTGAGGAATTCCTGGCTAGGCCCTATGTCCACAAATTAAAAATACTCCTGGGGGAAGCATTTTTCCTCCTGTCGTATTAACCAATTCTCTGCAGGCCATTTCGTTGGGCCATTGGTGATTCCCCGTTACATCCTGCCAAAGAACTAACCTAAAAGTTTCTGGTCTATTATATCTTGGTTCCCCAAAAGTAAAAGATCCAGTTCCATTTACTGGCTGTAGCTCATTAATTAGGTCGGAACAGCCTGGCATCTTAGAGACATTCCCTAACTGAGCTGGTGATACACTGCCCAGCAATTCGAGTTCTTGCATCAGCCCAGGAGCGGATCGATTCAAGCCTTCCACAAAGTGCTTTTGCCAGCGTGACATATACATGCAGGCCAAGTGTAATAGCCTTGTTTGCGGCACTCTCCATAGGTATGAGTTGTAAATTTTGGTTGTGAACCATTCCACCGCCCCTTAAAGGGACCATTAATCAATTCATCAAGATTAGAAATTGGCAGACCAATCAGGCATGTTCTAAATGGAGGGACCTGCCGAGTCAAGATGAAAATTGTTGGGGAATGGCTACGGGAAAAGGGGCATGGGTCCAGTGATCTGCTGTATCAGGAAAGCTTGTTCTAGTCAGCATGAGTAGGCCTTGGTAGGCCTCGGTGAGCAAGAGTCAGAAACTGCTGATGGAAAAGTACTGACCGAGGGTAATTTGGGTTATTTACGGGCAAAGAGGAGTTTCAGTAAACGACCTTGAGGGACTAGCTCTGGGAAGAAGAGGAGCTTGCATACCAGAGAAACCGCAAGGGGGGTTGGGCTACTTAGGTATTCTCTCCAATTATTGAATGACTAGTAGGCATAATTATCTAAGGGACTATATAAGTGTGTGCAACTTATTAATAAACTGAAGTATGCTTTATCGCTCATACTGAGTCGGCTGCATTTCTTCCTCCGCCTTCTCAGGTCTGAATCCCTGGTGGGGATCTTCCCCGCATATTGGCGCCCGAACAGGGACCTGAGTGGCGGATAGGGAAAGGAACGACGCCGGGAGCAGCGACCGGCGGGCAAGAGCGATCGAACACTGTGCTGCGGTGTATCGTCTCCGACGCCTGAACTGAGTGAAGTTCGCCGTTACTGGGCTACAGGAGGGCTGCAAGGAGGTCTTTAAAGCGCAGGAGGAGGTACCGTGCTCGGCTATAAATAACGGTAGCATGGATTTAGAAGTAGCCCTAGATTTATTGCAAAGCTTTTTAGAAAAGCGGGGGGTGGATTATAGTTGCGTTAAACAGCTAGCTGGTCTAGTAGCAACAGGGAAAGCTAAGGGGTGTTTTCAGGATCCGGATTCGTTATTTGAAGAAGCGGAGTGGAGAAAATTAGGAGATGTGTTATGGGATATGGTGATAGATGAGGACAAAACAGCGAAAAAGTTAATGAAGCCGTGGCGTGAGGTTATAAATAATACTAAGAGGCATAAGGTCGAGAAAAATTTGGCAGCAGTTGCTTCTCAGAAGTTAGGTCGGATGGAGCCATCTGCTCCACCACTAGATGCCGGAATATCACCCTTTTCGGGTGGGTCTGCACCGCCGCCGCAGACGAATGATTTGTTGTTTAGTAATTGTCGGGTTCCTAATCCACCTTGTTGGCAAACAGTTAAAGTTACGGAAAGAGGGGAGTTAGAGCGACAAGCGGAAACAAGAGAGCAGGGAGATAGCCGTAGTGTGGACGAAGCAAGCGAGCCAGAGAAGGAGGAAGAGACGGGTAAATCAAACCGGGGTAGTTGTCCTACGTTGCTTAATTGGAGAAGGATCATGGAAGATGCAGCAGAAGGTGGAGATTTTACTCCTCTAGCGTTTCCAGCGATGTTTCAAAGGGATCAGCATGGGGACATGCAAGCAGGGTACAGTCCAATTAGCTGGAAGTTGTTATCTCAGCTCAGGAGTACGGTATCGGAATCTGGTTTGCATGGAGAGCCAACTAAGCAGATGTTGAATTATGTGTTTGGAAGTACGGTATTAGTTCCGGAGGACCTTAAGGTGATCATGAGGATGATTATGACGCAGTCGCAGCTGTTGTTGTGGCAGGCGCACTGGCAGCGGTTTTGCGAGGCATCGGTGCAGCAAAGAAGGGGGCCCAATGACCCGTTGAACGGCGTTACAGTAGAGCAATTGATGGGTACAGGACCGTTCCTGGAAGTACAGGCCCAATTACAGATGGGGCTGGAAAGGTGTATTGAGGCAATGCGAACGGCGAGGCTAGCGGTGGAACAGGTTAAGACGGCACAGCCAGCGCCTTCCTATATGTCTATAAAGCAAGGTAGAGAGGAGCCTTTCGCACAATTTATAGATAGAGTTACCGCGGCCATAGAGCAGGCGGATGTGCCTGAGTGGATGAGGGCAGCGTTGTTGAGGCAGTGTGCAGTTCAGAATGCGAATCAGGCGACTCGGTCTATTCTAATAACGTTGCCAGCAGACACTACGATTGAGTTGATGTTAGATCGAATGAGCAGGGTTCCAGTAGGGCCTCAGGCTATGTTGGTGGAAGCTATGGATAGGTTAGGGAAAGACCTCCTGCAGGCCCAGCAACAAGCTCTAGCAGCCCAGTCGCAGTTTCAAGAACAAGCCTTTGCTGCGTTAGCTCCGCTCCGTGCTGGTGCTGTGGAAGCTGGAAGCCGGCCTCGCAGTACTGAGGGGAGAAGAAGTAATAAGTGCTTCAGATGCGGACGGGAAGGTCATATCCGTCGAGACTGCAGAGCTACTCGAGTGTGGTGCGAGAACTGCAGATCGACCAGCTACAGCTCAGAAGCATGTTACTCGGGAAACGGGAGAATGAGCGCGTCGAGCCGCCACGCCCCGATAAAAATGGCAGCTCCTGCAGTCACGACATCGGAGCAACAAACAGCGAGTCGGGAGGAACCAGTACCAGCGTCATGCAACCCGCAGCCGTCCTCCAGCCAGCCACAAGAGGGAGCCTCGGGCTGGACTTGGCAACCGCAGTAGAAATAACTTTAACGGACTCCAAACCGCAACGTGTAGCTACAACAGTAAGAGCGCCCTTAGTGATCAACGGTCAACCGCAGGGTGCATTACTGATAGGGCGATCTTCAAGCAGTATGAGAGGACTGACAATTATCCCCGGACTTATCGATGCAGACTATACGAGTGTCATACAGATCATGATTCAGACATTGTTTCCACCTATCCATATTCCTCGAGGCAGCAGAATTGCGCAATTGATACCGCTAATGCAGTTGACAAGAGACATGAAAACAGCGTCTCGGGAGGAGCGAGGTGATCAGGGTTTTGGATCTACAGGACCTGCAGCATTGCTGACAATGCCCATGAATCGACGACCGAATACAACCGTGTGACTGGAATGTCGGGGCCAATTTTTATTTCTGTCTATGTTGTTGGACACTGGGGCAGATTTAACCATCGTGGATGCAAAAGCCTCTCTGGAGTGAGTCGCCCCTTGAGAAGGCCCAGACGGTGTTTACTGATGCAGGCAAGAAATCTAGAAGGGCTGCCATTACTTGGAACGTCAACGGTGAGTGGCACCACCACTTGCTGGAGGCAGTTCCAGAGGATTCGCTGCAGACCCTTGAACTTGCTGCCATGGTATGGGCTATGGGGACTTGGAAGGATGAGGCTGTTAATGTGGTGACTGATTCTCTGTATGTGGCAGGCGTTTTGCAGAGAATTGAAGATGCGCAGATCAAAGATGTTAAGCAACCGCGCTTGGGGGAATTATTTAGACAGCTGCGTAGCTCAAGGACATGGGTGTGAAGAGTTTGATGGTATGTGTTGCTTTAATATCTCTGATCACAGCAAGTCCATTCAGTCACAACTAAAGCAGTTGCGGGATCACGTGGAGAAGTTACAAGTAGAGGACGATCCTTTTAGAGCATGGTGGGCTTTGCTAAGATTTCCAAGCTGGTTGCTGAACTTTTTAAGGCCAATGTTGGTCGGTTTTATCTTTATCGTTATTATATTAAGTATTAGAATCTGTTGTTTATCTTGTATCCGCAATATGTGTGTCAAAGTTATCGAATCTGTTTTTCGCAAAGATGTATTATTAGCCCAAAAAGAAAAAGGGGGAATTGTTGGGGAATGGCTACGGGAAAAGGGGCATGGGTCCAGTGATCTGCTGTATCAGGAAAGCTTGTTCTAGTCAGCATGAGTAGGCCTTGGTAGGCCTCGGTGAGCAAGAGTCAGAAACTGCTGATGGAAAAGTACTGACCGAGGGTAATCTGGGTTATTTACGGGCAAAGAGGAGTTTCAGTAAACGACCTTGAGGGACTAGCTCTGGGAAGAAGAGGAGTTTGCATACCAGAGAAACCGCAAGGGGGGTTGGGCTACTTAGGTATTCTCTCCAATTATTGAATGACTAGTAGGCATAATTATCTAAGGGACTATATAAGTGTGTGCAACTTATTAATAAACTGAAGTATGCTTTATCACTCATACTGAGTCGGCTGCATTTCTTCCTCCGCCTTCTCAGGTCTGAATCCCTGGTGGGGTTCTTCCCCGCAGAAAATCACTTCCTGAGCAAAGCCAAAGCAGAAGGAGAGAGAAAGACGAGAAAGGAAAGCAAGCAATGTGAAGGCAAGAGGCAAGTCTCTAGCGCCACCTGTGGGTAGACCTATGGCCGATGAGATGCAAAGGGAAGCTCCCTAACCTCCCGAAACCCCCTCCTCACTCTTCCCCTCCCCTCCCTTTTTGTTGCTGAGCACAGCATGATGTGGCATGGAATATGTTTTTGGGTAGCTGGGGTGGTCTGCCTGGCTGTGTTCCCCCACAACCGCTTGTGCACCCGCCCACCTCTTCACTGGGGCGGCAGAGCGAGACACAGAGAAGGCCTTGAAGCTGTGCAGACACTGCTCAGCAGCAGCCAAACATCAGTGTGTTATCAGCACTGCTTGCCTCACAGGTCTAACCCACAGCGCCATACGAGCTGCTATGAAGAAAATGAACTGTGGCCCGGCCAGGCCCTGTGCACTTGGGAAAACAGGCAATGGGGCTAACGACCTCCGAACCTCTCACTTCTGCCATACGCTGCAGCGATGCGCGTGAACGTTGCCTAGTTGTCTGGGCAGTGACGCTCCTTGGCTGGAGCGACAAGCTCACCGCCTGCCAGCTGCTCATCATATTGGAATGTTACTAGTCTTAATAGAAATGCCAGACCAGAGCCAGGCCAGGAGGGAAACCACATTGCCCTAAGCCTCCAGTGCTGAGCTTTTCCTAAGTTCTCGTAAAACAGAGCTTCACAGGGCTTGGAAAGTAGTTGACAAAGTAACTGTTTTAAGGGGATGAGAACGTCTGGGAATAGGTGCAGAGCAGCTGGGCCTGCACCAGCGGTTTAAGCATTGTGTGCGATGGCTAGCTTGTTGACAGCCGCCAGCTCTGCTTGCGGTGCCTTCTTCAGAAGATGTTTTAGGGACGGTTGGCTTTCTCTCAGCTGCAGCTTGCTGTCTGGGGGGCAGCAGGGCTCTGTGGGGGTGTGGGGGGGCCCAGCAGGCTTCTCTAGGGGTCCTGGGGAGCGGCGTGGCTCCACAGGGCCTTGTGCAGGACCCGGCAGTGTAGGCACCCCACAGGTGTCTGGGCCTCATCGGGGCAGTGCGGGATGGGGAAGAAGAGCTCAAACAGCACGTGAAGTTCCACAGTACTTTTATCAATGGCTGGGAGACACAGGCAGGCTGGCCGGGCTAGGGCCTCTGCTTCCATCCTACAGGATGCCCATTTCCTTCCTGGGTCACCAACCACCAAGCGTTCCTCTCGCTGCGCTGCCACAGCCTTTGGCCTCTTCTTCAGGCTTCATGGCACCACCTCTGCACACAGCTCCAGCAGCACCATCAGCCATTTCCCAGGGCAGGGGTCCTTCTCCTCTTCCATACCCTCCGGAGCTGGTAGAACAGTGCTTGCAGGCGAAAGCCAGAGGGAGGCTCTTTCACTGCAGACTCCAAGATCAGCAGGGTTTGAGAAGCCAGGGAAGAGACTGAGAGGCTTTTGTCGTTTGCCTGGTCTTGAAGGGCTGGGATGAAAAGGAACAGAGCTGAGGTCAGAGCCCGGTTCTGTGGGGACCTCTGGAGCTCCTCCAGCCAGGGCCACCCCTGCCCCCCCAGCTCTCCCCAGGGACAGGAGAGAGGCAGGGGTGCCGGGATCAGCCCAAGAGTGCTGGCCACCAATGTCCAGTGTGCCCCTGGAGTCTCTCTCTGCCTTGCCCACACTGACCCTCACCCGCGCAGGGAGCAGAGCCCTCCTGGGATGGGGCAGGAGTTGGGGTTTTTCCTCCTTCCTGCCAGCCCCCACAGACACCCCACTGTCCTCACTTACCCTCGTAGATGACCTGGAGCTTCTCCTGGCACACATCCACCTGCTGGCGCCCGATGAGCCCTAGGCACACACAGCCCGTCACACATCCCACTAGCCTGCCTTCCCAGAGACCCAGCTTCCTGCCACCAGCGCCATGGGCCTGGCCGTGCATCTTCCTGCCCTTGGGCAAGGCTGAGCCCAGGGCGGTGCCCCGAATGTGAAGCCCAAGAAGGCTGTGAGAGAGCCAGCAAAGCTCCCACTAGGAGCCCATGTGCGAGCCTGAGTGCAAAAGGGCAGCAGGGATCCCCGTGGGCCCCACATGGGGCAGTCAGGGTTCTTCAGCTGCCCAGCAGATTTGGCAGCAGCCGTGGCTGGAGCTAAGCTGCCATGGGGCAGGGAGGATCCCTTGGCAGGGCTGTGGCTCACCCATGAACCTGATGGCCGCCTCACGCAAGGGCTCCTGTGGGCTCTGCAGGTACGGCAGGCTCTGGTGCAGGTAGTCCTCCACTCTGCTGCTGTCCTCCATGAGCTGGTGAGAGCACCAGGGGACAGGGTTGGCGCAAAGCCTCCCCTGACGCCCAGGACTGGCCTCGCCTGCCTTCCCCTGCCCAGACACCTGTGATGCCCAGCATGCAGCTGGCTGGCGCCAGGGTTTGGAGGGAGCCGGGGACCGGGTGCTCCCTGCGGTGCCACCCTGCCAGCAAGGCCCAGCTGGGCTGGGGCTCCATCCACACCCTTGCACTCCAGGGTGAAAAGGAGCCTGTGTGCGGTGCGGACAGCGCTGTGCTGGCACAGAGGGCAGGGGCACAGCTGCTAGCCCCATGCCCTGGGAATTGCAGGAGAGGGGCTTCTCCAGGGTGCGTGTGAGGCTGTAGGGCCATCCTTACCAGGCATTCGCCAACCCTCCATGTCTGCTGTGCCTCCAGCAGCTTCCTGAGCTGCCTCCACTTCAGGAACTTGGCAGCTCCCAGGAGGGCATCCCGAGAGGCCTGCAGAACAGCAGAGACTGGGAGATGGCACTGCCGCCCAGGGGACAAGACCTGGGTGTCCCTGGGCAGAGCAGGGGGGCAAGGAAAGGTCACAGTTCCAAACCCTGGGCCTCAGACTATCGCAGGCACTGCTGGGAAGCCCAGGGAGGCTCCAGGGCTTAGGTCTTTGTGGCTGCACACTGCTGCTGAGCTGTGCTGGATCAGGCAGGGCAGGCAAGGGAAATGTCCCTGCCCACCTTCTCAGCTGCTGCCAGCTGTGTGGCTGCAGGCAGGGAGGAGCTCTGAGCCCTCCTCAGGGATGCTGGAGGTTGGGCCCCAGTTGAGGCACATTCAAAGGGCTCAGAAATCCCCACCTGAGCCACACTGTGGTCCTTGTCGTGCAGGTGGAAGAACAGGGGCATGAGGCTCCTGTGCATGTCCTTCCTCATCTGCGCTTTGTGGGTGCTGACTGCAACCCCCATCGCATCTCTGAAGAGCAGGATGGAGCGCTCTCGTACACAGCTGGTCTCCTAGGAGGAGACAAGGAAGAAGGGGAAGACCTCAGTTCTGACTCCTCCAAGCCCACGGTGAGGAGACGAACCCTCGTGGCTCTCCCTCTGCAGCAAGCAGAAGAACTCAAGGGCCAGTGGGCACACGCGGAGAGGGACACACCAGCCCTGGGCCATGCACACCTGCCCCCCGCCCCCAGGCATGCTAAACAAGCCTCTGCTCTCCTGCCACCTTACGTTTTCAAAGAGTGGCAGGAGCATCTCCACCAGCTGTAGAGCGATGGGGATAGCTGTCTGCCTGTCCACCAGGCAGAGCGTGTTGCTGAGGACAGTCAGGGCTGCCATCCTGGTGTTGCAGTCCTCATCCTGCAGTCGCTGCGTGACCTCTGGCAGCAGGCCTTGCAGAGTTGCTGCCTACGAGAAACCCGCCATCTCATTTTGTGGCACAATTGAGGACTGTCGTGGCCAAAACATTCAGCATGTAGAGGCTGCAGCAGCAGCGGGGCAGAGATCTCTCTGCCTGCGGTGCAGCCCAGGGCTGGGCCTGAAGTGCTTGGGGCGTCTGAGCAGAGCAGCGGGGTCTGTGAGCATGGTTCTTACCGCTCCCAGTTCCTGGCAAAACCAGGAAAAGCCTCTACACACACTACCGCCTGCAGCCCAGTGCCAGGCGGGCGGCTTCAGTGTGCCCAGCTGCCCCTGCTCACCTTCTCAGGCCTCTGAGACAGCGTGACGAGGCATGTGATTGCCATCCTGCGCAGCAGCAAGCTCTCGCTCTGCAGGTGGCACTGGAGGACAGACAGGATGTGCTCAGTGATGTGACCCAAGTCAGTGCAGTCCAGGAGCTGAAACACAGTGGGCAGTAGAGTGAGAGCCTGGCACAGATAGCAGAGCTCGTGGACAGCTTGGGACAAGGCTCCAGGGCTGGTCACAGCCCGGGTGGCAGGCAGCAGCGCCCGCAGAGGGCCTTCCCTCTACCCTCCGCCGCATGCACGCAGCCCAGCTTCCCCCCGCCTGCCCTCAGAGGAGCAGCACTTGCCACCAGGCCCACCTCGGTGAAGACAGTCATGGCGCCAATGTCCTGGTAGGCCTGTCCCTGGAGGAGGCCTATGGCCGCCTCTTGAGACACAGAGGTGCAACAGTCCGGAGCTGCACACCGCAGCAGCCTGGCCAGGGGAGGAAGACATTGGAAGCACAGAGCTGGACAAGCAAACCTCTCTGGGACTGCGCCGCCAGTGCCAGCCATGACTTCGCAGGCCAGACCACACAGGCCGAGCTTGCATTTGCACCTTGTGTTGGCTGCTTGCGCTGCAGAACCCAGGAGGGAGGGGATGCTGTCGGGGGGCCTTCCTCTCCGAGGCAGAAATGCCGCGGCAGAAAAGGATGACTGACTCACCTAGTCAGGACAATGATACCGGTGTGGTAGGTCTCGGGGCTCACGAGCATGTCCCAGGCACCCTGCTTCCCAGCATCTTCAACCAGGTGGGCACCGCCCAGGCGATGGAACAGAGCTTGCATGGTGCTCACCGCGCTCCTACATGCCAAGTAAAGCGTGCTCATACATGAAGTCCTGGCCCCAGCTCTGGGCCCGGGACCAACACCAGGGAGCAGGGACAGAGCACCTGAGCGGGTCAACAGGAGGATATTTGGCCTCCCTGCGCTGACAGACAGAGCGGCAGCAGCCCTGCTGTGTGCCAGTCACACTGAAGGAGATGTGGAAGACCACTGCCATGAAGAGCTCGCCGAAAAGTAACTGCACGGCGTCTTGGCTGGAGGGCACCAGGAAGACCTCATGCATGGCACTGGAGAGCTGCAGAAGAAACGCAGGGACAGCTCTCACTGCAGAGATGTCTCTGTGGCACTGCCCAGGGCAGGGGGTGGGGAGGCTACAGGGCCACACTCAGCTGAGGGAGATGCCAGGGCAAGGCCCGTCCTGGCTGCCTGGCCTGGAGACTTACTCATGGCAGCGCTCTGGGCTCGGCTCCCATTTGTACCAGGGGCGCGTGAGCCTTCCCAGTCCAAAGGAAACACCCCAGCTGGCCTTCGGGCCCTGCTGCTGTGCAGGACTCCCCCTCCCTGACCCTGCAGCCTGCTCTGGCCAGGCAGCCACCCCGCCCCGGGCTTGCCAACTACCACACAGTCAGGAGGAATTGGGGAGGGAGGAGAACAACGGAGGGTAGCATGAACAGGGGCATGGGCTGCCTGCCCATGCACCGTGGGGCCAAGCGGTATGCGCTGACTTATCTGGCTGTGGCCCTGATGACCCTGGCCCAGGTGCCCCGATGATGTCTGCCTTTTATGGACATGAGAAGGGAGGAGGGACTGGAGAGGAGCACCCAAGCCCAGGTGGGGTGCAGCAGGCCTTATCCACACACTCACAGCCAGGAAACGGCAGCAGCTGCACGTTTGAGCAAATGTCTTTTGCCAGATGACATTCTGCTGGACCATCAGCAGGATCTTCAGCATGTCTTTCACGAGGCAGGGCTCAGAGGCCAACACGCTCCACATGGCCTTGGCAGTGCTGTAGAGATAGAATACACTGTCAGTGGGGCCACCTCAGCAACCAGCCCTTGTGCCTGGGCAGGCCATGGAGGTCCTGAGCTGCCCCCGCTGCTGATGGGTCACGTACCTGTCACAGTGCGGGGACTGCCGCAGCAGGCTAGGGATCAGCTTATGAGGGAAGAAGCGGGCCGCTTGAAGAAGGGTCCTCCTCAGGATGTCCTGGAGCGGTGTCTGGCTGACGTGCGCCATCTGTGTGTAGACGCTCCACACGATCTGTTCCACCTGGAGGAGGAAGGGGTGGAGTGGGGTGGAGCGCAGCCATGGCCCGGCTGCCACCAAGAATTTCTTCCCACCGTTGCTCTTTGCTGGCCTCAAAGGCTGCCCGTTGGGTGCTCCCAAGCCCTGGACTCAGGGAGGGGGGAGCAGCCCACAGAGTACACGTGTGCAGGGCAATCTGGCCCCACGCTGCCTACCGTGGTCTGCTGCAAGTCCGAGTCTCTCAGTGCCATCTCCAGCATGTTGGCAAGCGGCAGGATCTGAGAGACCCTTGGGTGTGTGATGTTCCTCAAGACCGTGAGGATGAAGTCACTCTTCTCACTCTGGGTGAGGAAGCTCCCAAATTTCTGAGGGAGGAAGGGAAGACGGGAGGGAGGGAAGATGTTTTACACCAAGTATCCTGGTGGCAGGGCAGAGCTGGGCAGCAGGGGCGGCTCTGGAGTGAGAAACCTGGGGCAGAGCTGGCTCCCAACCCCAGGAGAAGTGCGAGCAGCAAGGGGCTGGTCTGGGGTGGTGGTAGCCATGGGGGTGTGGAGAGGGAGTTGCCCTGTGGACTGAAGGAGCGGGGCAGGGGGCAAGGTCATGGAGCGCCGGCTGTGCCAGCAACCAGAGCTCGCCGGTGGCCAGACGGCCAGAGCTGCTGCGCTGAGGCTGGGTTAAAGCCTTTGGCTACTCCCTGCGGAGAGGTGGCGGGACCCTGCAGCCTGACTGGCGGGAGGCCGTGCCATCCCCCTCGACGGCTGATGCATTGGTTCATCCAAGTTCCCTCCAGCCACACCAAAGAGAGCCCCAGCAAGGGAGGAGCTCATTACCATCGCCTCGTCATCGGGTATGATGGGACAGAGCCTGTTAGCTTTTTCACGCTGCACTTCTAGCTTTGGATCCTCACGTGCTGCTCGGTAGGCTGGGCAGGAGAGGGGAAAAACACACAGTGAGGAGCAGGAACAACAGAGAGCTGGAGGCAGCAGGGGAGAGCATCGAGGAGAGCTCTGTGCAGGGCTCTCTGTTCTGTGGGGAGCTGGAGACATGCCAGGGTGGTGGTGGGCCCGCTTCCAGGGTCAGGATGGGAAACAGCCTCTTGGGCTGCTGAAGGGCCTGGTCTGGCTCAACACTGCAGCCTGGTCTGGCTTTCTGATCGCGAGGAGGAGAGAAGGCCTGGGATGCCGCTGCCACAGGCTCTCCAGCCCAGGGGGCTCTTGGGACGGGCCGTGCGCTGCTGCTCCAAGATGGGCTGTGTGGGCCCTGAGGTTTGCGCAGCGCAGCTGCTCCTTGGTCCAGCCTCAGAGGAGTTTGCTACTCCTTCCTCCAGCACAGGAGGGGGCCAAGGCAGCTGGCGCCTTGCCTGGGACCTTCTGTCTGAAAGGCCCCAGCGTCACTCACCGTCTCGCAGCTGAATGAACCTGTGGAAGGCACGCAGCGCCTCGGCAGCCTTGCAGCGGATCTCCTGGTCCTCCTCGGTACAGGACAGAGCGAGCTGCGCCATCAGGCACCCCAGGAATTCCAGAGGCTTCTCTGTGAAGTGGAAGGGGGAGCCTCCCATCCCTGTGGGCCCGTGGGACCGGAGTGCCTGAAGGAAGGTTGAGACCCTGGGTCTGTGGGTCCTCCACACCCACATGCAGCTGTCACAGCCCCCCTTCCCCAGCTGCGGGCCTCCCCATCTCCACAAAACGGTGCAGCCTTGTGTGCTCTCCTCCTGCCTGATCCTTCTGGCAGGCCCTCCCATGGCTCAGAAGGAAGGGCCTACGGGGCTGCGGCAGGAGCGCTGTGGCCGGTGGGCTGGGGAAGGGGTGCGCAGTGGGCAGTGGCAGTGGGGAGGGGAAGGGAAAGGGCCTGAGAGCCCCACAGGCCCTCAACACTGAAGCATCTGGGCAGCAACCCAGGAGATGGAGGGAGGGCTGACAGAGCCAGGCCTGCAAAATGCTCCCATGTGCTGGGGAGGGATCCGGCGCCCCGAGAAATTACCAGGGAGAGAACAGCTCCCAGAGAGGGGCAAATTCACTGGTGTGAGGCGGAGCATTCCTGAAACCCTTGCCCTGCGCTCAGGCTTCCCTTACAGGGAGCCCAGAGCTACTGGCTGCTCTGGGCAACAGGAAGGGGTGAGGGGAGCCGAGAGGTCACCCACACTGCAGGCCCCTTACCCCCACCGTTGAAGAGGGCATCATGAACTGGCTCAGCCTGACAATCCTCCCCAAAGCCATCCGGCGCTTAGCCACGTCCACTTTTTCTATGAAGTGCAGCAGGACCTGGGAAGGGAAAAGCTGCTGCTCTGCCTTGGGGAATGACGGGGACTCCTGAAGTGGTGGCTCTGCCGAGTGCCTGGTGGGGTTTACCCAAAGTGCCACCAAGGCTTCCCCTCAACAAGAGGAAGGCCTGGATGGGGTGCAGCAGCCTCACAACCTCAGGGACCGTTGCCAACACCCGATGAGCTCTGGCAGGCTGAGAGATAGTTGGATCCTAGCCCCCCAGCCACCTCTACCCCCTTCCACATGCTCCTCCAAAAAATGGCTGCATGTCCCCCCTCCAGGAGGACAGGAACCTCCAGGGGGGCCTGCAACAGGGAGGCTAGGCTACAACCCCTAGGGAGGGCAGAAGAAGAGAGCTTCAGGGCTGGGGTCCTCTCGCACCATGGCCACATCCCAGCAGATCTCCACCCTGCTGCGATCTGGGGAGGAGAACGTGAACGGGGCGGTGCAGCGAGGGCGCTGGTTTAGCAGTGCCAGCTGCCAGAGCAGGGGGCCTGGGAAGGGCACGCAGACTCCCACCACAGCTTTGGTTCTGGGCTGGGGCGTGCATGTTCCAGGAGGTTCCGTCTCTTCAGGGTAAGGCAAGGAAGAGATCCTGTGAGCCCAAATCTTGGCAAATGCCTGACCTGAAAGATTGCCTTCACTGTCCAGATGCTGGAGCTCAATGCAGCACCGTGCACCACCACCTCCAGCACACTGTCCAGAGTTTCCAGGATCTGTAACGGGGTACAGCAGGTGGCACACTTGCCCTGGTCCTTCTTCCTTGAAGGAGAAAGGCTCAAATGCCTTCCACCTGAGGTGGGCCTCAGCTGCCCTCTGGTGCCCAGGACAGGCCTCAGAGTCTGCCTGGTGTTCCTTCTCCTCCTATTCCAGCAGCAAAAACCAACTAGGAAAACGCGCACAGGGACTGACTGGCAGGCTCTCTGTAGCTCACGCTGTGCTTACCTGAGCATTGAGTAAAGCATGTTTCCTGTCCATCTCCTCTGCTGGAGCAAGAGAGAAGATACTTTCAATGCTGGGGTAGAGGTGCTTGGACAGCAGGCCTTCCCTGTCTTCGCTGCAAGGAGAGAAGGTGCCGGTTGGATGCTGGAGCTCCCACATCCAGGAGGGTGGGTGCAGACGTTGGGGCTGGCAGTCCCCAGGCTGGTATCCACATGAGGTAGGGCAGGGGATGTGTGGAGGCATCTCCTCCCTCCCCCATGCTGCTGAGCCAGCGTCAGAGGGCAGTCCTGGCCAGTGGAGCCCAAACTCCTTTCCTTCTCCTGCCTCTCCCTTTAGAGGAAATGCCAAGAGGCACCAGGGAGGCACCCTCCGCCCTCCTATCTGGGCTACTGATGGGCCAGGCACAAGGGAGTGTAAAGGCCCGAAGACAGTGCCACCAGGGTCCTGCCAGGATAGGAGATGCCTGGTGCCGTCAGGCCCACGCCATGGGAAAGCCCTGGCTCAGCCAGGGTCTGGGGCAGGTACCTCATTGCAGTGATGGCAAACACAGCTTGCTGAAACATCACGGCATCTGTGCTGCCAGGCAGTTTCATTTGCCGTTGTACCTGGAGAGGGAGAGCATGGCCAGGAGGGTGTGCGGGTGCTGCCAGTGCCCAGCACCGGTCTGCAGGGCGGGCAGAGCTCCGGTGCCGCCGAGCCAGCGCTGGCACCCAGAGAGGCCCCTTGCTCTGCAGGGGCACCATGGCAGGCAGGGCTGTTCCCACAGAGGCCTGTCTGACCCTCCCCCTGCGCCCGGATGCCCGAGTGTTGTCTTCAGCACTGGGCCCATGTTCGACTGGCTTTGCCCCCCTCTCTTCCCCACTGTGGGTCCTCTCACCTCCATTTTCTGCACCAGCTCACATGCTGATGTGTTATCAAGCTGGTACCTGCCCTGCAGCCAGGCTCTGCAGAGCGTGCAGATGGAGGCCAGAAACCTGCACTTTGCGGCCCATTCCTGACAGTCAGGGACAAGAGAGACAGAGAGGGAGGGTCAGAGGGCAGAGGCATGGCCGGCACGAGCAGGGGCTCGAGGGGCTGCAGCCATGGCATAGGGTGCCAAGAGGGAGGCAGCTCTGCAGAGCCAGCAGCCCTCCAAGAGCCCTCACGCAAGCAGCAGACACGGCGGCACCCAGCTGGGAGCTGCCCGCAGAGCAGCGCTGACAATGTCTGTGGTTACCCTTTCGGTGCCATTGAGAAAATCCAAGAAGTAGTCTTGGGCTTCCTTCTCCTCACTCTCCAGCTGGCAGCGGGAGGCAGAAGAATCTGGACCTGATTGAGAACACGAGCGGAGAGAGCTGTAGGCAGGGGCAGGAGGTAGAGGGCAGAGAGGGGCCCTCTCTCCAGCTCTGCGCCTGCTGCCCTGCACACAGCACGTCCCACCTGCCCCAGGATGCCGCTGGCTGCAGGGAGGGCAGAGTCCCAGCCTTGCAGCACTGCTGCCTCGTGCCAGCCCAGCTGCCTCTCCCTGCCCTGCTCTGTGCCCTGAGGCAGGAGGTGGTCCTTTGCAGTCCTGTCAATACCCACCCATGTCGAAGGTGCTGGTGCACTTTTTCTCCATTTGTATGATGGGACTGGCAGTGCTGGAGCTTTCGGACCACTGATGGTCCTCGGCAGATAGCTCAGCTCTTCCATCCCTTGTAACCCTGGGTGCATGACTCCCGTCAGAGGAGTCGCTCGCCATTCTCCAAGTCAGAGGAAAGGGGTGAGAGTGGAAGACGGGAGCCCAGAGCAAGTGGCCGCACGCCGGTGCTGCCTGGCCAGAGCAGGGTGGTGGTGTGGTGGACGATCTGGGCAGGGACCAGCAGGATCTCCTGCAGGATGCTCTTTTCCAGTGGTCAGTCCCCACCTACCCACCCTGGCCCTGGAATCGGTTCTCTTTCCCCCAGCCCCTTCCGGAAGGGTCTGCCTGCCAGGCCCAGGTCACCTGGGGTCTCTATGGAGCTCGCCCAGCCCTAGCCCCAGCCCCAGCCCCAGCCCTGTGTTCTTTTCTGGTGGAAACAGTAGAGCTTTGGGGAAACACCCTGGCCCTGGGAGTGCAGTGTGCCAGGGTTAGCAAGGAAATATGTCCTCTGCGTTCAGCAGCTCCTGAAGAAGCCACACAACTTGCGTCCTTTTCTCCTGAGAGTCTTGGACACTGTGGGGCTGCCGTGCCAGTGCTGCGCTTCACTAGCTGCCACAAGGGTAGGTCAGAAATGGTCCCATTGTTCTACCCTGCCCCCGCCCCCGCCACTTTGACCCAGACTCTTCCGGGGGATTTGCCCTACTGCTGACTCTGGCTGCAGCCTCCGGCCCCTCTGCTTGCTTCCCTTGCTGCAAGCAGGACTTCCCAGCTCTGGTGCTCCCCTTTGGCTAGAGGCCTGAGGCCTGGCTGTGCCATCAACGGGCTTTCTCTTGCACCCTGCCCACCACCCACAGAAATATTTCCCAATGCCTGCCATGGACAGGGACATCTCTAATTAGACCCGGTTTCTCAGAGCACCCATCCAACCTGCCCTTGAACCTAAAAGGTGAGTGCCTGCTGTGTGACTGATGCCATACTCAAGGTTTTGGCTTCTGTGATCGTGGATCTATGTTTGAGAAGCTAGGTCTTTTGGGACCTGGTGGGCTCAACATGATGAAGTGGGGCAAGACCATCCTTGGTTAGGGTTAGGGTTAGCGTTAGGGTTGTGTGGGAGATTTGAGGGATTTTCTTGAAAAGAATGGACATTATATGGAACTCAACTGAACAGGCCTGTGAGGCCTATGTGAACAAGAGCAAAACAGCCTACGTGCCTTACGTGACTTCGAGCAGCCTTGAGTGAGAACAAGAGAAAGTGTGTCTGGTGAAGAAATCAAGAGTCAGCAAATCAGCAATTTTGTAGTGAAGTAATGCTGGATGTTAGAGCTCGTGCAAACTGTAAAGATCCAATCCCTTGTTAGTCTGTGGCGTGTGAACAGTAGCCATTACCCAATCACATGCAGCCTGTAAGCGCATGAAAAAAGCAAAAAGATTCTTAAGGAGAATTGTAACAAGTAATAAATGGCTTCAGCTGGATTTGCATTGGATCGTGTGGAGTCCGTGGTTTTTGCCCTCTCAAGTGGTGACCCCGACATGATCCGCAAGGAGACTGCTGAAGGAGGACAAGCCTCGGCTCGCCGTCGTGGCTGGACCGTGACCAAAGATGCAGTCTGCGGGCTGCATGGAAATAAAAGAGCCCAGAGTAAAGGATCCGACATCGTTGTGCAACGGAGACCCAAAGAAGAGGTCAGCAGCCAGGGACGAGATGGGGCAGAATGTATCAAATGAAGAACAGGCCATTCTGGAGCTACTCTTGCATATCCTCTCTAGGAGAGGAGTGAAGTACGAGGAGAGTAACCTCAAAAGATTATGAATTTGGTGACAAGACAATGGGTTCATGATGCGAGGGTACGGACTTCACGACACGATCAGTATGATCATCATGAGCCATTTATTGTTAGTCACACAGAAGTATTTATACTTCTTCTACATACTATCTTTAGGTTACAACTTGCAAGGTTACATGATACATCTATTTTTCTATTTGAACAAGAAAAAAAAAACCAGCATTAATCAGTTATTATTGTCAGTCACGAGAAAGCAGAGTCTTATCTATTTGCCAAAAGCAAGCGGTAGAGGTCTTATCCATTTGGCAGAAGCAAATGGTTCAGGATGAGACTTGCAGTTACATAATTGCGATTATAGAGAACTGGGTGCTTTCCTCCCTGCACCTGCGTGAGGGAGTTTCTCTCCTCCTGCTGTTTCCCACACGTCTGGCTTACAGTACACAATGATTGTTTTTGGAGACACTGGGTTGTTCACATTCGGATGACCAAGGTCCTGTAAAAACTCAGCAACATTTCCCCCTTTTTGTTTTTGAACAACCCAGGCCAAATTCATCATGTTCATAATTGACTTGCGTACTATTTGTATGATACAGGGTACCGTGATCAAGAGTATCAATACCATTAGAAGCACAACACCTATTGATTTAATCAGATCAAGTAACCATCCTCCGATGCCCCAATTTTGAAAGAGCGAATCTAGCCAGCTGTTACCAACAGTAATCTTTCGAAGGTTATTTCGCAGGTTTTGTAATTTTTTGTGAATGGACTCGGAGTGATCAGATAGGTTCAAACAGCACATTCCCTCAAAATCTTCGCACCCATGTCCTTGAGCTAGTAATAAAAAATCAACTGCAGCCCTATTTTGCAGTGTAGCATGCCTTATACTATCAACATCAGTAGCTAACTCATCTAACATTTCAGATGTAAGGTTAAATTGCATTTCTCCCCAGCAAGCTAAGTGTTGCAAGTTTTTCGCATTAATAGCAGCCATTCCTCCAGGGAGAAAGAATGAAGTAGCAATAATTGTTGCTAACGATGGTAACTGAACATTGTCACTGCATGAAGTAACAAGCGCAAACTTTGTCTAATCCTACGTAAGGTTACATTTTTTAACGCAGCTATCATTTGTCTAATTGTAGGAGTCAACATAGTTAATTTGCCAATGTAACACGGTCCACCAACTGGATTGTGAGGAATTCCTGGCTAGGCCCTATGTCCACAAATTAAAAATACTCCTGGGGGAAGCATTTTTCCTCCTGTCGTATTAACCAATTCTCTGCAGGCCATTTCGTTGGGCCATTGGTGATTCCCCGTTACATCCTGCCAAAGAACTAACCTAAAAGTTTCTGGTCTATTATATCTTGGTTCCCCAAAAGTAAAAGATCCAGTTCCATTTACTGGCTGTAGCTCATTAATTAGGTCGGAACAGCCTGGCATCTTAGAGACATTCCCTAACTGAGCTGGTGATACACTGCCCAGCAATTCGAGTTCTTGCATCAGCCCAGGAGCGGATCGATTCAAGCCTTCCACAAAGTGCTTTTGCCAGCGTGACATATACATGCAGGCCAAGTGTAATAGCCTTGTTTGCGGCACTCTCCATAGGTATGAGTTGTAAATTTTGGTTGTGAACCATTCCACCGCCCCTTAAAGGGACCATTAATCAATTCATCAAGATTAGAAATTGGCAGACCAATCAGGCATGTTCTAAATGGAGGGACCTGCCGAGTCAAGATGAAAATTGTTGGGGAATGGCTACGGGAAAAGGGGCATGGGTCCAGTGATCTGCTGTATCAGGAAAGCTTGTTCTAGTCAGCATGAGTAGGCCTTGGTAGGCCTCGGTGAGCAAGAGTCAGAAACTGCTGATGGAAAAGTACTGACCGAGGGTAATTTGGGTTATTTACGGGCAAAGAGGAGTTTCAGTAAACGACCTTGAGGGACTAGCTCTGGGAAGAAGAGGAGCTTGCATACCAGAGAAACCGCAAGGGGGGTTGGGCTACTTAGGTATTCTCTCCAATTATTGAATGACTAGTAGGCATAATTATCTAAGGGACTATATAAGTGTGTGCAACTTATTAATAAACTGAAGTATGCTTTATCGCTCATACTGAGTCGGCTGCATTTCTTCCTCCGCCTTCTCAGGTCTGAATCCCTGGTGGGGATCTTCCCCGCATATTGGCGCCCGAACAGGGACCTGAGTGGCGGATAGGGAAAGGAACGACGCCGGGAGCAGCGACCGGCGGGCAAGAGCGATCGAACACTGTGCTGCGGTGTATCGTCTCCGACGCCTGAACTGAGTGAAGTTCGCCGTTACTGGGCTACAGGAGGGCTGCAAGGAGGTCTTTAAAGCGCAGGAGGAGGTACCGTGCTCGGCTATAAATAACGGTAGCATGGATTTAGAAGTAGCCCTAGATTTATTGCAAAGCTTTTTAGAAAAGCGGGGGGTGGATTATAGTTGCGTTAAACAGCTAGCTGGTCTAGTAGCAACAGGGAAAGCTAAGGGGTGTTTTCAGGATCCGGATTCGTTATTTGAAGAAGCGGAGTGGAGAAAATTAGGAGATGTGTTATGGGATATGGTGATAGATGAGGACAAAACAGCGAAAAAGTTAATGAAGCCGTGGCGTGAGGTTATAAATAATACTAAGAGGCATAAGGTCGAGAAAAATTTGGCAGCAGTTGCTTCTCAGAAGTTAGGTCGGATGGAGCCATCTGCTCCACCACTAGATGCCGGAATATCACCCTTTTCGGGTGGGTCTGCACCGCCGCCGCAGACGAATGATTTGTTGTTTAGTAATTGTCGGGTTCCTAATCCACCTTGTTGGCAAACAGTTAAAGTTACGGAAAGAGGGGAGTTAGAGCGACAAGCGGAAACAAGAGAGCAGGGAGATAGCCGTAGTGTGGACGAAGCAAGCGAGCCAGAGAAGGAGGAAGAGACGGGTAAATCAAACCGGGGTAGTTGTCCTACGTTGCTTAATTGGAGAAGGATCATGGAAGATGCAGCAGAAGGTGGAGATTTTACTCCTCTAGCGTTTCCAGCGATGTTTCAAAGGGATCAGCATGGGGACATGCAAGCAGGGTACAGTCCAATTAGCTGGAAGTTGTTATCTCAGCTCAGGAGTACGGTATCGGAATCTGGTTTGCATGGAGAGCCAACTAAGCAGATGTTGAATTATGTGTTTGGAAGTACGGTATTAGTTCCGGAGGACCTTAAGGTGATCATGAGGATGATTATGACGCAGTCGCAGCTGTTGTTGTGGCAGGCGCACTGGCAGCGGTTTTGCGAGGCATCGGTGCAGCAAAGAAGGGGGCCCAATGACCCGTTGAACGGCGTTACAGTAGAGCAATTGATGGGTACAGGACCGTTCCTGGAAGTACAGGCCCAATTACAGATGGGGCTGGAAAGGTGTATTGAGGCAATGCGAACGGCGAGGCTAGCGGTGGAACAGGTTAAGACGGCACAGCCAGCGCCTTCCTATATGTCTATAAAGCAAGGTAGAGAGGAGCCTTTCGCACAATTTATAGATAGAGTTACCGCGGCCATAGAGCAGGCGGATGTGCCTGAGTGGATGAGGGCAGCGTTGTTGAGGCAGTGTGCAGTTCAGAATGCGAATCAGGCGACTCGGTCTATTCTAATAACGTTGCCAGCAGACACTACGATTGAGTTGATGTTAGATCGAATGAGCAGGGTTCCAGTAGGGCCTCAGGCTATGTTGGTGGAAGCTATGGATAGGTTAGGGAAAGACCTCCTGCAGGCCCAGCAACAAGCTCTAGCAGCCCAGTCGCAGTTTCAAGAACAAGCCTTTGCTGCGTTAGCTCCGCTCCGTGCTGGTGCTGTGGAAGCTGGAAGCCGGCCTCGCAGTACTGAGGGGAGAAGAAGTAATAAGTGCTTCAGATGCGGACGGGAAGGTCATATCCGTCGAGACTGCAGAGCTACTCGAGTGTGGTGCGAGAACTGCAGATCGACCAGCTACAGCTCAGAAGCATGTTACTCGGGAAACGGGAGAATGAGCGCGTCGAGCCGCCACGCCCCGATAAAAATGGCAGCTCCTGCAGTCACGACATCGGAGCAACAAACAGCGAGTCGGGAGGAACCAGTACCAGCGTCATGCAACCCGCAGCCGTCCTCCAGCCAGCCACAAGAGGGAGCCTCGGGTTGGACTTGGCAACCGCAGTAGAAATAACTTTAACGGACTCCAAACCGCAACGTGTAGCTACAACAGTAAGAGCGCCCTTAGTGATCAACGGTCAACCGCAGGGTGCATTACTGATAGGGCGATCTTCAAGCAGTATGAGAGGACTGACAATTATCCCCGGACTTATCGATGCAGACTATACGAGTGTCATACAGATCATGATTCAGACATTGTTTCCACCTATCCATATTCCTCGAGGCAGCAGAATTGCGCAATTGATACCGCTAATGCAGTTGACAAGAGACATGAAAACAGCGTCTCGGGAGGAGCGAGGTGATCAGGGTTTTGGATCTACAGGACCTGCAGCATTGCTGACAATGCCCATGAATCGACGACCGAATACAACCGTGTGACTGGAATGTCGGGGCCAATTTTTATTTCTGTCTATGTTGTTGGACACTGGGGCAGATTTAACCATCGTGGATGCAAAAGCCTCTCTGGAGTGAGTCGCCCCTTGAGAAGGCCCAGACGGTGTTTACTGATGCAGGCAAGAAATCTAGAAGGGCTGCCATTACTTGGAACGTCAACGGTGAGTGGCACCACCACTTGCTGGAGGCAGTTCCAGAGGATTCGCTGCAGACCCTTGAACTTGCTGCCGTGGTATGGGCTATGGGGACTTGGAAGGATGAGGCTGTTAATGTGGTGACTGATTCTCTGTATGTGGCAGGCGTTTTGCAGAGAATTGAAGATGCGCAGATCAAAGATGTTAAGCAACCGCGCTTGGGGGAATTATTTAGACAGCTGCGTAGCTCAAGGACATGGGTGTGAAGAGTTTGATGGTATGTGTTGCTTTAATATCTCTGATCACAGCAAGTCCATTCAGTCACAACTAAAGCAGTTGCGGGATCACGTGGAGAAGTTACAAGTAGAGGACGATCCTTTTAGAGCATGGTGGGCTTTGCTAAGATTTCCAAGCTGGTTGCTGAACTTTTTAAGGCCAATGTTGGTCGGTTTTATCTTTATCGTTATTATATTAAGTATTAGAATCTGTTGTTTATCTTGTATCCGCAATATGTGTGTCAAAGTTATCGAATCTGTTTTTCGCAAAGATGTATTATTAGCCCAAAAAGAAAAAGGGGGAATTGTTGGGGAATGGCTACGGGAAAAGGGGCATGGGTCCAGTGATCTGCTGTATCAGGAAAGCTTGTTCTAGTCAGCATGAGTAGGCCTTGGTAGGCCTCGGTGAGCAAGAGTCAGAAACTGCTGATGGAAAAGTACTGACCGAGGGTAATCTGGGTTATTTACGGGCAAAGAGGAGTTTCAGTAAACGACCTTGAGGGACTAGCTCTGGGAAGAAGAGGAGTTTGCATACCAGAGAAACCGCAAGGGGGGTTGGGCTACTTAGGTATTCTCTCCAATTATTGAATGACTAGTAGGCATAATTATCTAAGGGACTATATAAGTGTGTGCAACTTATTAATAAACTGAAGTATGCTTTATCACTCATACTGAGTCGGCTGCATTTCTTCCTCCGCCTTCTCAGGTCTGAATCCCTGGTGGGGTTCTTCCCCGCAGAAAATCACTTCCTGAGCAAAGCCAAAGCAGAAGGAGAGAGAAAGACGAGAAAGGAAAGCAAGCAATGTGAAGGCAAGAGGCAAGTCTCTAGCGCCACCTGTGGGTAGACCTATGGCCGATGAGATGCAAAGGGAAGCTCCCTAACCTCCCGAAACCCCCTCCTCACTCTTCCCCTCCCCTCCCTTTTTGTTGCTGAGCACAGCATGATGTGGCATGGAATATGTTTTTGGGTAGCTGGGGTGGTCTGCCTGGCTGTGTTCCCCCACAACCGCTTGTGCACCCGCCCACCTCTTCACTGGGGCGGCAGAGCGAGACACAGAGAAGGCCTTGAAGCTGTGCAGACACTGCTCAGCAGCAGCCAAACATCAGTGTGTTATCAGCACTGCTTGCCTCACAGGTCTAACCCACAGCGCCATACGAGCTGCTATGAAGAAAATGAACTGTGGCCCGGCCAGGCCCTGTGCACTTGGGAAAACAGGCAATGGGGCTAACGACCTCCGAACCTCTCACTTCTGCCATACGCTGCAGCGATGCGCGTGAACGTTGCCTAGTTGTCTGGGCAGTGACGCTCCTTGGCTGGAGCGACAAGCTCACCGCCTGCCAGCTGCTCATCATATTGGAATGTTACTAGTCTTAATAGAAATGCCAGACCAGAGCCAGGCCAGGAGGGAAACCACATTGCCCTAAGCCTCCAGTGCTGAGCTTTTCCTAAGTTCTCGTAAAACAGAGCTTCACAGGGCTTGGAAAGTAGTTGACAAAGTAACTGTTTTAAGGGGATGAGAACGTCTGGGAATAGGTGCAGAGCAGCTGGGCCTGCACCAGCGGTTTAAGCATTGTGTGCGATGGCTAGCTTGTTGACAGCCGCCAGCTCTGCTTGCGGTGCCTTCTTCAGAAGATGTTTTAGGGACGGTTGGCTTTCTCTCAGCTGCAGCTTGCTGTCTGGGGGGCAGCAGGGCTCTGTGGGGGTGTGGGGGGGCCCAGCAGGCTTCTCTAGGGGTCCTGGGGAGCGGCGTGGCTCCACAGGGCCTTGTGCAGGACCCGGCAGTGTAGGCACCCCACAGGTGTCTGGGCCTCATCGGGGCAGTGCGGGATGGGGAAGAAGAGCTCAAACAGCACGTGAAGTTCCACAGTACTTTTATCAATGGCTGGGAGACACAGGCAGGCTGGCCGGGCTAGGGCCTCTGCTTCCATCCTACAGGATGCCCATTTCCTTCCTGGGTCACCAACCACCAAGCGTTCCTCTCGCTGCGCTGCCACAGCCTTTGGCCTCTTCTTCAGGCTTCATGGCACCACCTCTGCACACAGCTCCAGCAGCACCATCAGCCATTTCCCAGGGCAGGGGTCCTTCTCCTCTTCCATACCCTCCGGAGCTGGTAGAACAGTGCTTGCAGGCGAAAGCCAGAGGGAGGCTCTTTCACTGCAGACTCCAAGATCAGCAGGGTTTGAGAAGCCAGGGAAGAGACTGAGAGGCTTTTGTCGTTTGCCTGGTCTTGAAGGGCTGGGATGAAAAGGAACAGAGCTGAGGTCAGAGCCCGGTTCTGTGGGGACCTCTGGAGCTCCTCCAGCCAGGGCCACCCCTGCCCCCCCAGCTCTCCCCAGGGACAGGAGAGAGGCAGGGGTGCCGGGATCAGCCCAAGAGTGCTGGCCACCAATGTCCAGTGTGCCCCTGGAGTCTCTCTCTGCCTTGCCCACACTGACCCTCACCCGCGCAGGGAGCAGAGCCCTCCTGGGATGGGGCAGGAGTTGGGGTTTTTCCTCCTTCCTGCCAGCCCCCACAGACACCCCACTGTCCTCACTTACCCTCGTAGATGACCTGGAGCTTCTCCTGGCACACATCCACCTGCTGGCGCCCGATGAGCCCTAGGCACACACAGCCCGTCACACATCCCACTAGCCTGCCTTCCCAGAGACCCAGCTTCCTGCCACCAGCGCCATGGGCCTGGCCGTGCATCTTCCTGCCCTTGGGCAAGGCTGAGCCCAGGGCGGTGCCCCGAATGTGAAGCCCAAGAAGGCTGTGAGAGAGCCAGCAAAGCTCCCACTAGGAGCCCATGTGCGAGCCTGAGTGCAAAAGGGCAGCAGGGATCCCCGTGGGCCCCACATGGGGCAGTCAGGGTTCTTCAGCTGCCCAGCAGATTTGGCAGCAGCCGTGGCTGGAGCTAAGCTGCCGTGGGGCAGGGAGGATCCCTTGGCAGGGCTGTGGCTCACCCATGAACCTGATGGCCGCCTCACGCAAGGGCTCCTGTGGGCTCTGCAGGTACGGCAGGCTCTGGTGCAGGTAGTCCTCCACTCTGCTGCTGTCCTCCATGAGCTGGTGAGAGCACCAGGGGACAGGGTTGGCGCAAAGCCTCCCCTGACGCCCAGGACTGGCCTCGCCTGCCTTCCCCTGCCCAGACACCTGTGATGCCCAGCATGCAGCTGGCTGGCGCCAGGGTTTGGAGGGAGCCGGGGACCGGGTGCTCCCTGCGGTGCCACCCTGCCAGCAAGGCCCAGCTGGGCTGGGGCTCCATCCACACCCTTGCACTCCAGGGTGAAAAGGAGCCTGTGTGCGGTGCGGACAGCGCTGTGCTGGCACAGAGGGCAGGGGCACAGCTGCTTGCCCCATGCCCTGGGAATTGCAGGAGAGGGGCTTCTCCAGGGTGCGTGTGAGGCTGTAGGGCCATCCTTACCAGGCATTCGCCAACCCTCCATGTCTGCTGTGCCTCCAGCAGCTTCCTGAGCTGCCTCCACTTCAGGAACTTGGCAGCTCCCAGGAGGGCATCCCAAGAGGCCTGCAGAACAGCAGAGACTGGGAGATGGCACTGCCGCCCAGGGGACAAGACCTGGGTGTCCCTGGGCAGAGCAGGGGGGCAAGGAAAGGTCACAGTTCCAAACCCTGGGCCTCAGACTATCGCAGGCACTGCTGGGAAGCCCAGGGAGGCTCCAGGGCTTAGGTCTTTGTGGCTGCACACTGCTGCTGAGCTGTGCTGGATCAGGCAGGGCAGGCAAGGGAAATGTCCCTGCCCACCTTCTCAGCTGCTGCCAGCTGTGTGGCTGCAGGCAGGGAGGAGCTCTGAGCCCTCCTCAGGGATGCTGGAGGTTGGGCCCCAGTTGAGGCACATTCAAAGGGCTCAGAAATCCCCACCTGAGCCACACTGTGGTCCTTGTCGTGCAGGTGGAAGAACAGGGGCATGAGGCTCCTGTGCATGTCCTTCCTCATCTGCGCTTTGTGGGTGCTGACTGCAACCCCCATCGCATCTCTGAAGAGCAGGATGGAGCGCTCTCGTACACAGCTGGTCTCCTAGGAGGAGACAAGGAAGAAGGGGAAGACCTCAGTTCTGACTCCTCCAAGCCCACGGTGAGGAGACGAACCCTCGTGGCTCTCCCTCTGCAGCAAGCAGAAGAACTCAGGGGCCAGTGGGCACACGCGGAGAGGGACACACCAGCCCTGGGCCATGCACACCTGCCCCCCGCCCCCAGGCATGCTAAACAAGCCTCTGCTCTCCTGCCACCTTACGTTTTCAAAGAGTGGCAGGAGCATCTCCACCAGCTGTAGAGCGATGGGGATAGCTGTCTGCCTGTCCACCAGGCAGAGCGTGTTGCTGAGGACAGTCAGGGCTGCCATCCTGGTGTTGCAGTCCTCATCCTGCAGTCGCTGCGTGACCTCTGGCAGCAGGCCTTGCAGAGTTGCTGCCTACGAGAAACCCGCCATCTCATTTTGTGGCACAATTGAGGACTGTCGTGGCCAAAACATTCAGCATGTAGAGGCTGCAGCAGCAGCGGGGCAGAGATCTCTCTGCCTGCGGTGCAGCCCAGGGCTGGGCCTGAAGTGCTTGGGGCGTCTGAGCAGGGCAGCGGGGTCTGTGAGCATGGTTCTTACCGCTCCCAGTTCCTGGCAAAACCAGGAAAAGCCTCTACACACACTACCGCCTGCAGCCCAGTGCCAGGCGGGCGGCTTCAGTGTGCCCAGCTGCCCCTGCTCACCTTCTCAGGCCTCTGAGACAGCGTGACGAGGCATGTGATTGCCATCCTGCGCAGCAGCAAGCTCTCGCTCTGCAGGTGGCACTGGAGGACAGACAGGATGTGCTCAGTGATGTGACCCAAGTCAGTGCAGTCCAGGAGCTGAAACACAGTGGGCAGTAGAGTGAGAGCCTGGCACAGATAGCAGAGCTCGTGGACAGCTTGGGACAAGGCTCCAGGGCTGGTCACAGCCCGGGTGGCAGGCAGCAGCGCCCGCAGAGGGCCTTCCCTCTACCCTCCGCCGCATGCACGCAGCCCAGCTTCCCCCCGCCTGCCCTCAGAGGAGCAGCACTTGCCACCAGGCCCACCTCGGTGAAGACAGTCATGGCGCCAATGTCCTGGTAGGCCTGTCCCTGGAGGAGGCCTATGGCCGCCTCTTGAGACACAGAGGTGCAACAGTCCGGAGCTGCACACCGCAGCAGCCTGGCCAGGGGAGGAAGACATTGGAAGCACAGAGCTGGACAAGCAAACCTCTCTGGGACTGCGCCGCCAGTGCCAGCCATGACTTCGCAGGCCAGACCACACAGGCCGAGCTTGCATTTGCACCTTGTGTTGGCTGCTTGCGCTGCAGAACCCAGGAGGGAGGGGATGCTGTCGGGGGGCCTTCCTCTCCGAGGCAGAAATGCCGCGGCAGAAAAGGATGACTGACTCACCTAGTCAGGACAATGATACCGGTGTGGTAGGTCTCGGGGCTCACGAGCATGTCCCAGGCACCCTGCTTCCCAGCATCTTCAACCAGGTGGGCACCGCCCAGGCGATGGAACAGAGCTTGCATGGTGCTCACCGCGCTCCTACATGCCAAGTAAAGCGTGCTGATACATGAAGTCCTGGCCCCAGCTCTGGGCCCGGGACCAACACCAGGGAGCAGGGACAGAGCACCTGAGCGGGTCAACAGGAGGATATTTGGCCTCCCTGCGCTGACAGACAGAGCGGCAGCAGCCCTGCTGTGTGCCAGTCACACTGAAGGAGATGTGGAAGACCACTGCCATGAAGAGCTCGCCGAAAAGTAACTGCACGGCGTCTTGGCTGGAGGGCACCAGGAAGACCTCATGCATGGCACTGGAGAGCTGCAGAAGAAACGCAGGGACAGCTCTCACTGCAGAGATGTCTCTGTGGCACTGCCCAGGGCAGGGGGTGGGGAGGCTACAGGGCCACACTCAGCTGAGGGAGATGCCAGGGCAAGGCCCGTCCTGGCTGCCTGGCCTGGAGACTTACTCATGGCAGCGCTCTGGGCTCGGCTCCCATTTGTACCAGGGGCGCGTGAGCCTTCCCAGTCCAAAGGAAACACCCCAGCTGGCCTTCGGGCCCTGCTGCTGTGCAGGACTCCCCCTCCCTGACCCTGCAGCCTGCTCTGGCCAGGCAGCCACCCCGCCCCGGGCTTGCCAACTACCACACAGTCAGGAGGAATTGGGGAGGGAGGAGAACAACGGAGGGTAGCATGAACAGGGGCATGGGCTGCCTGCCCATGCACCGTGGGGCCAAGCGGTATGCGCTGACTTATCTGGCTGTGGCCCTGATGACCCTGGCCCAGGTGCCCCGATGATGTCTGCCTTTTATGGACATGAGAAGGGAGGAGGGACTGGAGAGGAGCACCCAAGCCCAGGTGGGGTGCAGCAGGCCTTATCCACACACTCACAGCCAGGAAACGGCAGCAGCTGCACGTTTGAACAAATGTCTTTTGCCAGATGACATTCTGCTGGACCATCAGCAGGATCTTCAGCATGTCTTTCACGAGGCAGGGCTCAGAGGCCAACACGCTCCACATGGCCTTGGCAGTGCTGTAGAGATAGAATACACTGTCAGTGGGGCCACCTCAGCAACCAGCCCTTGTGCCTGGGCAGGCCATGGAGGTCCTGAGCTGCCCCCGCTGCTGATGGGTCACGTACCTGTCACAGTGCGGGGACTGCTGCAGCAGGCTAGGGATCAGCTTATGAGGGAAGAAGCGGGCCGCTTGAAGAAGGGTCCTCCTCAGGATGTCCTGGAGCGGTGTCTGGCTGACGTGCGCCATCTGTGTGTAGACGCTCCACACGATCTGTTCCACCTGGAGGAGGAAGGGGTGGAGTGGGGTGGAGCGCAGCCATGGCCCGGCTGCCACCAAGAATTTCTTCCCACCGTTGCTCTTTGCTGGCCTCAAAGGCTGCCCGTTGGGTGCTCCCAAGCCCTGGACTCAGGGAGGGGGGAGCAGCCCACAGAGTACACGTGTGCAGGGCAATCTGGCCCCACGCTGCCTACCGTGGTCTGCTGCAAGTCCGAGTCTCTCAGTGCCATCTCCAGCATGTTGGCAAGCGGCAGGATCTGAGAGACCCTTGGGTGTGTGATGTTCCTCAAGACCGTGAGGATGAAGTCACTCTTCTCACTCTGGGTGAGGAAGCTCCCAAATTTCTGAGGGAGGAAGGGAAGACGGGAGGGAGGGAAGATGTTTTACACCAAGTATCCTGGTGGCAGGGCAGAGCTGGGCAGCAGGGGCGGCTCTGGAGTGAGAAACCTGGGGCAGAGCTGGCTCCCAACCCCAGGAGAAGTGCGAGCAGCAAGGGGCTGGTCTGGGGTGGTGGTAGCCATGGGGGTGTGGAGAGGGAGTTGCCCTGTGGACTGAAGGAGCGGGGCAGGGGGCAAGGTCATGGAGCGCCGGCTGTGCCAGCAACCAGAGCTCGCCGGTGGCCAGACGGCCAGAGCTGCTGCGCTGAGGCTGGGTTAAAGCCTTTGGCTACTCCCTGCGGAGAGGTGGCGGGACCCTGCAGCCTGACTGGCGGGAGGCCGTGCCATCCCCCTCGACGGCTGATGCATTGGTTCATCCAAGTTCCCTCCAGCCACACCAAAGAGAGCCCCAGCAAGGGAGGAGCTCATTACCATCGCCTCGTCATCGGGTATGATGGGACAGAGCCTGTTAGCTTTTTCACGCTGCACTTCTAGCTTTGGATCCTCACGTGCTGCTCGGTAGGCTGGGCAGGAGAGGGGAAAAACACACAGTGAGGAGCAGGAACAACAGAGAGCTGGAGGCAGCAGGGGAGAGCATCGAGGAGAGCTCTGTGCAGGGCTCTCTGTTCTGTGGGGAGCTGGAGACATGCCAGGGTGGTGGTGGGCCCGCTTCCAGGGTCAGGATGGGAAACAGCCTCTTGGGCTGCTGAAGGGCCTGGTCTGGCTCAACACTGCAGCCTGGTCTGGCTTTCTGATCGCGAGGAGGAGAGAAGGCCTGGGATGCCGCTGCCACAGGCTCTCCAGCCCAGGGGGCTCTTGGGACGGGCCGTGCGCTGCTGCTCCAAGATGGGCTGTGTGGGCCCTGAGGTTTGCGCAGCGCAGCTGCTCCTTGGTCCAGCCTCAGAGGAGTTTGCTACTCCTTCCTCCAGCACAGGAGGGGGCCAAGGCAGCTGGCGCCTTGCCTGGGACCTTCTGTCTGAAAGGCCCCAGCGTCACTCACCGTCTCGCAGCTGAATGAACCTGTGGAAGGCACGCAGCGCCTCGGCAGCCTTGCAGCGGATCTCCTGGTCCTCCTCGGTACAGGACAGAGCGAGCTGCGCCATCAGGCACCCCAGGAATTCCAGAGGCTTCTCTGTGAAGTGGAAGGGGGAGCCTCCCATCCCTGTGGGCCCGTGGGACCGGAGTGCCTGAAGGAAGGTTGAGACCCTGGGTCTGTGGGTCCTCCACACCCACATGCAGCTGTCACAGCCCCCCTTCCCCAGCTGCGGGCCTCCCCATCTCCACAAAACGGTGCAGCCTTGTGTGCTCTCCTCCTGCCTGATCCTTCTGGCAGGCCCTCCCATGGCTCAGAAGGAAGGGCCTACGGGGCTGCGGCAGGAGCGCTGTGGCCGGTGGGCTGGGGAAGGGGTGCGCAGTGGGCAGTGGCAGTGGGGAGGGGAAGGGAAAGGGCCTGAGAGCCCCACAGGCCCTCAACACTGAAGCATCTGGGCAGCAACCCAGGAGATGGAGGGAGGGCTGACAGAGCCAGGCCTGCAAAATGCTCCCATGTGCTGGGGAGGGATCCGGCGCCCCGAGAAATTACCAGGGAGAGAACAGCTCCCAGAGAGGGGCAAATTCACTGGTGTGAGGCGGAGCATTCCTGAAACCCTTGCCCTGCGCTCAGGCTTCCCTTACAGGGAGCCCAGAGCTACTGGCTGCTCTGGGCAACAGGAAGGGGTGAGGGGAGCCGAGAGGTCACCCACACTGCAGGCCCCTTACCCCCACCGTTGAAGAGGGCATCATGAACTGGCTCAGCCTGACAATCCTCCCCAAAGCCATCCGGCGCTTAGCCACGTCCACTTTTTCTATGAAGTGCAGCAGGACCTGGGAAGGGAAAAGCTGCTGCTCTGCCTTGGGGAATGACGGGGACTCCTGAAGTGGTGGCTCTGCCGAGTGCCTGGTGGGGTTTACCCAAAGTGCCACCAAGGCTTCCCCTCAACAAGAGGAAGGCCTGGATGGGGTGCAGCAGCCTCACAACCTCAGGGACCGTTGCCAACACCCGATGAGCTCTGGCAGGCTGAGAGATAGTTGGATCCTAGCCCCCCAGCCACCTCTACCCCCTTCCACATGCTCCTCCAAAAAATGGCTGCATGTCCCCCCTCCAGGAGGACAGGAACCTCCAGGGGGGCCTGCAACAGGGAGGCTAGGCTACAACCCCTAGGGAGGGCAGAAGAAGAGAGCTTCAGGGCTGGGGTCCTCTCGCACCATGGCCACATCCCAGCAGATCTCCACCCTGCTGCGATCTGGGGAGGAGAACGTGAACGGGGCGGTGCAGCGAGGGCGCTGGTTTAGCAGTGCCAGCTGCCAGAGCAGGGGGCCTGGGAAGGGCACGCAGACTCCCACCACAGCTTTGGTTCTGGGCTGGGGCGTGCATGTTCCAGGAGGTTCCGTCTCTTCAGGGTAAGGCAAGGAAGAGATCCTGTGAGCCCAAATCTTGGCAAATGCCTGACCTGAAAGATTGCCTTCACTGTCCAGATGCTGGAGCTCAATGCAGCACCGTGCACCACCACCTCCAGCACACTGTCCAGAGTTTCCAGGATCTGTAACGGGGTACAGCAGGTGGCACACTTGCCCTGGTCCTTCTTCCTTGAAGGAGAAAGGCTCAAATGCCTTCCACCTGAGGTGGGCCTCAGCTGCCCTCTGGTGCCCAGGACAGGCCTCAGAGTCTGCCTGGTGTTCCTTCTCCTCCTATTCCAGCAGCAAAAACCAACTAGGAAAACGCGCACAGGGACTGACTGGCAGGCTCTCTGTAGCTCACGCTGTGCTTACCTGAGCATTGAGTAAAGCATGTTTCCTGTCCATCTCCTCTGCTGGAGCAAGAGAGAAGATACTTTCAATGCTGGGGTAGAGGTGCTTGGACAGCAGGCCTTCCCTGTCTTCGCTGCAAGGAGAGAAGGTGCCGGTTGGATGCTGGAGCTCCCACATCCAGGAGGGTGGGTGCAGACGTTGGGGCTGGCAGTCCCCAGGCTGGTATCCACATGAGGTAGGGCAGGGGATGTGTGGAGGCATCTCCTCCCTCCCCCATGCTGCTGAGCCAGCGTCAGAGGGCAGTCCTGGCCAGTGGAGCCCAAACTCCTTTCCTTCTCCTGCCTCTCCCTTTAGAGGAAATGCCAAGAGGCACCAGGGAGGCACCCTCCGCCCTCCTATCTGGGCTACTGATGGGCCAGGCACAAGGGAGTGTAAAGGCCCGAAGACAGTGCCACCAGGGTCCTGCCAGGATAGGAGATGCCTGGTGCCATCAGGCCCACGCCATGGGAAAGCCCTGGCTCAGCCAGGGTCTGGGGCAGGTACCTCATTGCAGTGATGGCAAACACAGCTTGCTGAAACATCACGACATCTGTGCTGCCAGGCAGTTTCATTTGCCGTTGTACCTGGAGAGGGAGAGCATGGCCAGGAGGGTGTGCGGGTGCTGCCAGTGCCCAGCACCGGTCTGCAGGGCGGGCAGAGCTCCGGTGCCGCCGAGCCAGCGCTGGCACCCAGAGAGGCCCCTTGCTCTGCAGGGGCACCATGGCAGGCAGGGCTGTTCCCACAGAGGCCTGTCTGACCCTCCCCCTGCGCCCGGATGCCCGAGTGTTGTCTTCAGCACTGGGCCCATGTTCGACTGGCTTTGCCCCCCTCTCTTCCCCACTGTGTGTCCTCTCACCTCCATTTTCTGCACCAGCTCACATGCTGATGTGTTATCAAGCTGGTACCTGCCCTGCAGCCAGGCTCTGCAGAGCGTGCAGATGGAGGCCAGAAACCTGCACTTTGCGGCCCATTCCTGACAGTCAGGGACAAGAGAGACAGAGAGGGAGGGTCAGAGGGCAGAGGCATGGCCGGCACGAGCAGGGGCTCGAGGGGCTGCAGCCATGGCATAGGGTGCCAGGAGGGAGGCAGCTCTGCAGAGCCAGCAGCCCTCCAAGAGCCCTCACGCAAGCAGCAGACACGGCGGCACCCAGCTGGGAGCTGCCCGCAGAGCAGCGCTGACAATGTCTGTGGTTACCCTTTCGGTGCCATTGAGAAAATCCAAGAAGTAGTCTTGGGCTTCCTTCTCCTCACTCTCCAGCTGGCAGCGGGAGGCAGAAGAATCTGGACCTGATTGAGAACACGAGCGGAGAGAGCTGTAGGCAGGGGCAGGAGGTAGAGGGCAGAGAGGGGCCCTCTCTCCAGCTCTGCGCCTGCTGCCCTGCACACAGCACGTCCCACCTGCCCCAGGATGCCGCTGGCTGCAGGGAGGGCAGAGTCCCAGCCTTGCAGCACTGCTGCCTCGTGCCAGCCCAGCTGCCTCTCCCTGCCCTGCTCTGTGCCCTGAGGCAGGAGGTGGTCCTTTGCAGTCCTGTCAATACCCACCCATGTCGAAGGTGCTGGTGCACTTTTTCTCCATTTGTATGATGGGACTGGCAGTGCTGGAGCTTTCGGACCACTGATGGTCCTCGGCAGATAGCTCAGCTCTTCCATCCCTTGTAACCCTGGGTGCATGACTCCCGTCAGAGGAGTCGCTCGCCATTCTCCAAGTCAGAGGAAAGGGGTGAGAGTGGAAGACGGGAGCCCAGAGCAAGTGGCCGCACGCCGGTGCTGCCTGGCCAGAGCAGGGTGGTGGTGTGGTGGACGATCTGGGCAGGGACCAGCAGGATCTCCTGCAGGATGCTCTTTTCCAGTGGTCAGTCCCCACCTACCCACCCTGGCCCTGGAATCGGTTCTCTTTCCCCCAGCCCCTTCCGGAAGGGTCTGCCTGCCAGGCCCAGGTCACCTGGGGTCTCTATGGAGCTCGCCCAGCCCTAGCCCCAGCCCCAGCCCCAGCCCTGTGTTCTTTTCTGGTGGAAACAGTAGAGCTTTGGGGAAACACCCTGGCCCTGGGAGTGCAGTGTGCCAGGGTTAGCAAGGAAATATGTCCTCTGCGTTCAGCAGCTCCTGAAGAAGCCACACAACTTGCGTCCTTTTCTCCTGAGAGTCTTGGACACTGTGGGGCTGCCGTGCCAGTGCTGCGCTTCACTAGCTGCCACAAGGGTAGGTCAGAAATGGTCCCATTGTTCTACCCTGCCCCCGCCCCCGCCACTTTGACCCAGACTCTTCCAGGGGATTTGCCCTACTGCTGACTCTGGCTGCAGCCTCCGGCCCCTCTGCTTGCTTCCCTTGCTGCAAGCAGGACTTCCCAGCTCTGGTGCTCCCCTTTGGCTAGAGGCCTGAGGCCTGGCTGTGCCATCAACGGGCTTTCTCTTACACCCTGCCCACCACCCACAGAAATATTTCCCAATGCCTGCCATGGACAGGGACATCTCTAATTAGACCCGGTTTCTCAGAGCACCCATCCAACCTGCCCTTGAACCTAAAAGGTGAGTGCCTGCTGTGTGACTGATGCCATACTCAAGGTTTTGGCTTCTGTGATCGTGGATCTATGTTTGAGAAGCTAGGTCTTTTGGGACCTGGTGGGCTCAACATGATGAAGTGGGGCAAGACCATCCTTGGTTAGGGTTAGGGTTAGCGTTAGGGTTGTGTGGGAGATTTGAGGGATTTTCTTGAAAAGAATGGACATTATATGGAACTCAACTGAACAGGCCTGTGAGGCCTATGTGAACAAGAGCAAAACAGCCTACGTGCCTTACGTGACTTCGAGCAGCCTTGAGTGAGAACAAGAGAAAGTGTGTCTGGTGAAGAAATCAAGAGTCAGCAAATCAGCAATTTTGTAGTGAAGTAATGCTGGATGTTAGAGCTCGTGCAAACTGTAAAGATCCAATCCCTTGTTAGTCTGTGGCGTGTGAACAGTAGCCATTACCCAATCACATGCAGCCTGTAAGCGCATGAAAAAAGCAAAAAGATTCTTAAGGAGAATTGTAACAAGTAATAAATGGCTTCAGCTGGATTTGCATTGGATCGTGTGGAGTCCGTGGTTTTTGCCCTCTCAAGTGGTGACCCCGACATGATCCGCAAGGAGACTGCTGAAGGAGGACAAGCCTCGGCTCGCCGTCGTGGCTGGACCGTGACCAAAGATGCAGTCTGCGGGCTGCATGGAAATAAAAGAGCCCAGAGTAAAGGATCCGACATCGTTGTGCAACGGAGACCCAAAGAAGAGGTCAGCAGCCAGGGACGAGATGGGGCAGAATGTATCAAATGAAGAACAGGCCATTCTGGAGCTACTCTTGCATATCCTCTCTAGGAGAGGAGTGAAGTACGAGGAGAGTAACCTCAAAAGATTATGAATTTGGTGACAAGACAATGGGTTCATGATGCGAGGGTACGGACTTCACGACACGATCAGTATGATCATCATGAGCCATTTATTGTTAGTCACACAGAAGTATTTATACTTCTTCTACATACTATCTTTAGGTTACAACTTGCAAGGTTACATGATACATCTATTTTTCTATTTGAACAAGAAAAAAAAAACCAGCATTAATCAGTTATTATTGTCAGTCACGAGAAAGCAGAGTCTTATCTATTTGCCAAAAGCAAGCGGTAGAGGTCTTATCCATTTGGCAGAAGCAAATGGTTCAGGATGAGACTTGCAGTTACATAATTGCGATTATAGAGAACTGGGTGCTTTCCTCCCTGCACCTGCGTGAGGGAGTTTCTCTCCTCCTGCTGTTTCCCACACGTCTGGCTTACAGTACACAATGATTGTTTTTGAGACACTGGGTTGTTCACATTCGGATGACCAAGGTCCTGTAAAAACTCAGCAACATTTCCCCCTTTTTGTTTTTGAACAACCCAGGCCAAATTCATCATGTTCATAATTGACTTGCGTACTATTTGTATGATACAGGGTACCGTGATCAAGAGTATCAATACCATTAGAAGCACAACACCTATTGATTTAATCAGATCAAGTAACCATCCTCCGATGCCCCAATTTTGAAAGAGCGAATCTAGCCAGCTGTTACCAACAGTAATCTTTCGAAGGTTATTTCGCAGGTTTTGTAATTTTTTGTGAATGGACTCGGAGTGATCAGATAGGTTCAAACAGCACATTCCCTCAAAATCTTCGCACCCATGTCCTTGAGCTAGTAATAAAAAATCAACTGCAGCCCTATTTTGCAGTGTAGCATGCCTTATACTATCAACATCAGTAGCTAACTCATCTAACATTTCAGATGTAAGGTTAAATTGCATTTCTCCCCAGCAAGCTAAGTGTTGCAAGTTTTTCGCATTAATAGCAGCCATTCCTCCAGGGAGAAAGAATGAAGTAGCAATAATTGTTGCTAACGATGGTAACTGAACATTGTCACTGCATGAAGTAACAAGCGCAAACTTTGTCTAATCCTACGTAAGGTTACATTTTTTAACGCAGCTATCATTTGTCTAATTGTAGGAGTCAACATAGTTAATTTGCCAATGTAACACGGTCCACCAACTGGATTGTGAGGAATTCCTGGCTAGGCCCTATGTCCACAAATTAAAAATACTCCTGGGGGAAGCATTTTTCCTCCTGTCGTATTAACCAATTCTCTGCAGGCCATTTCGTTGGGCCATTGGTGATTCCCCGTTACATCCTGCCAAAGAACTAACCTAAAAGTTTCTGGTCTATTATATCTTGGTTCCCCAAAAGTAAAAGATCCAGTTCCATTTACTGGCTGTAGCTCATTAATTAGGTCGGAACAGCCTGGCATCTTAGAGACATTCCCTAACTGAGCTGGTGATACACTGCCCAGCAATTCGAGTTCTTGCATCAGCCCAGGAGCGGATCGATTCAAGCCTTCCACAAAGTGCTTTTGCCAGCGTGACATATACATGCAGGCCAAGTGTAATAGCCTTGTTTGCGGCACTCTCCATAGGTATGAGTTGTAAATTTTGGTTGTGAACCATTCCACCGCCCCTTAAAGGGACCATTAATCAATTCATCAAGATTAGAAATTGGCAGACCAATCAGGCATGTTCTAAATGGAGGGACCTGCCGAGTCAAGATGAAAATTGTTGGGGAATGGCTACGGGAAAAGGGGCATGGGTCCAGTGATCTGCTGTATCAGGAAAGCTTGTTCTAGTCAGCATGAGTAGGCCTTGGTAGGCCTCGGTGAGCAAGAGTCAGAAACTGCTGATGGAAAAGTACTGACCGAGGGTAATTTGGGTTATTTACGGGCAAAGAGGAGTTTCAGTAAACGACCTTGAGGGACTAGCTCTGGGAAGAAGAGGAGCTTGCATACCAGAGAAACCGCAAGGGGGGTTGGGCTACTTAGGTATTCTCTCCAATTATTGAATGACTAGTAGGCATAATTATCTAAGGGACTATATAAGTGTGTGCAACTTATTAATAAACTGAAGTATGCTTTATCGCTCATACTGAGTCGGCTGCATTTCTTCCTCCGCCTTCTCAGGTCTGAATCCCTGGTGGGGATCTTCCCCGCATATTGGCGCCCGAACAGGGACCTGAGTGGCGGATAGGGAAAGGAACGACGCCGGGAGCAGCGACCGGCGGGCAAGAGCGATCGAACACTGTGCTGCGGTGTATCGTCTCCGACGCCTGAACTGAGTGAAGTTCGCCGTTACTGGGCTACAGGAGGGCTGCAAGGAGGTCTTTAAAGCGCAGGAGGAGGTACCGTGCTCGGCTATAAATAACGGTAGCATGGATTTAGAAGTAGCCCTAGATTTATTGCAAAGCTTTTTAGAAAAGCGGGGGGTGGATTATAGTTGTGTTAAACAGCTAGCTGGTCTAGTAGCAACAGGGAAAGCTAAGGGGTGTTTTCAGGATCCGGATTCGTTATTTGAAGAAGCGGAGTGGAGAAAATTAGGAGATGTGTTATGGGATATGGTGATAGATGAGGACAAAACAGCGAAAAAGTTAATGAAGCCGTGGCGTGAGGTTATAAATAATACTAAGAGGCATAAGGTCGAGAAAAATTTGGCAGCAGTTGCTTCTCAGAAGTTAGGTCGGATGGAGCCATCTGCTCCACCACTAGATGCCGGAATATCACCCTTTTCGGGTGGGTCTGCACCGCCGCCGCAGACGAATGATTTGTTGTTTAGTAATTGTCGGGTTCCTAATCCACCTTGTTGGCAAACAGTTAAAGTTACGGAAAGAGGGGAGTTAGAGCGACAAGCGGAAACAAGAGAGCAGGGAGATAGCCGTAGTGTGGACGAAGCAAGCGAGCCAGAGAAGGAGGAAGAGACGGGTAAATCAAACCGGGGTAGTTGTCCTACGTTGCTTAATTGGAGAAGGATCATGGAAGATGCAGCAGAAGGTGGAGATTTTACTCCTCTAGCGTTTCCAGCGATGTTTCAAAGGGATCAGCATGGGGACATGCAAGCAGGGTACAGTCCAATTAGCTGGAAGTTGTTATCTCAGCTCAGGAGTACGGTATCGGAATCTGGTTTGCATGGAGAGCCAACTAAGCAGATGTTGAATTATGTGTTTGGAAGTACGGTATTAGTTCCGGAGGACCTTAAGGTGATCATGAGGATGATTATGACGCAGTCGCAGCTGTTGTTGTGGCAGGCGCACTGGCAGCGGTTTTGCGAGGCATCGGTGCAGCAAAGAAGGGGGCCCAATGACCCGTTGAACGGCGTTACAGTAGAGCAATTGATGGGTACAGGACCGTTCCTGGAAGTACAGGCCCAATTACAGATGGGGCTGGAAAGGTGTATTGAGGCAATGCGAACGGCGAGGCTAGCGGTGGAACAGGTTAAGATGGCACAGCCAGCGCCTTCCTATATGTCTATAAAGCAAGGTAGAGAGGAGCCTTTCGCACAATTTATAGATAGAGTTACCGCGGCCATAGAGCAGGCGGATGTGCCTGAGTGGATGAGGGCAGCGTTGTTGAGGCAGTGTGCAGTTTAGAATGCGAATCAGGCGACTCGGTCTATTCTAATAACGTTGCCAGCAGACACTACGATTGAGTTGATGTTAGATCGAATGAGCAGGGTTCCAGTAGGGCCTCAGGCTATGTTGGTGGAAGCTATGGATAGGTTAGGGAAAGACCTCCTGCAGGCCCAGCAACAAGCTCTAGCAGCCCAGTCGCAGTTTCAAGAACAAGCCTTTGCTGCGTTAGCTCCGCTCCGTGCTGGTGCTGTGGAAGCTGGAAGCCGGCCTCGCAGTACTGAGGGGAGAAGAAGTAATAAGTGCTTCAGATGCGGACGGGAAGGTCATATCCGTCGAGACTGCAGAGCTACTCGAGTGTGGTGCGAGAACTGCAGATCGACCAGCTACAGCTCAGAAGCATGTTACTCGGGAAACGGGAGAATGAGCGCGTCGAGCCGCCACGCCCCGATAAAAATGGCAGCTCCTGCAGTCACGACATCGGAGCAACAAACAGCGAGTCGGGAGGAACCAGTACCAGCGTCATGCAACCCGCAGCCGTCCTCCAGCCAGCCACAAGAGGGAGCCTCGGGTTGGACTTGGCAACCGCAGTAGAAGTAACTTTAACGGACTCCAAACCGCGACGTGTAGCTACAACAGTAAGAGCGCCCTTAGTGATCAACGGTCAACCGCAGGGTGCATTACTGATAGGGCGATCTTCAAGCAGTATGAGAGGACTGACAATTATCCCCGGACTTATCGATGCAGACTATACGAGTGTCATACAGATCATGATTCAGACATTGTTTCCACCTATCCATATTCCTCGAGGCAGCAGAATTGCGCAATTGATACCGCTAATGCAGTTGACAAGAGACATGAAAACAGCGTCTCGGGAGGAGCGAGGTGATCAGGGTTTTGGATCTACAGGACCTGCAGCATTGCTGACAATGCCCATGAATCGACGACCGAATACAACCATGTGACTGGAATGTCGGGGCCAATTTTTATTTCTGTCTATGTTGTTGGACACTGGGGCAGATTTAACCATCGTGGATGCAAAAGCCTCTCTGGAGTGAGTCGCCCCTTGAGAAGGCCCAGACGGTGTTTACTGATGCAGGCAAGAAATCTAGAAGGGCTGCCATTACTTGGAACGTCAACGGTGAGTGGCACCACCACTTGCTGGAGGCAGTTCCAGAGGATTCGCTGCAGACCCTTGAACTTGCTGCCATGGTATGGGCTATGGGGACTTGGAAGGATGAGGCTGTTAATGTGGTGACTGATTCTCTGTATGTGGCAGGCGTTTTGCAGAGAATTGAAGATGCGCAGATCAAAGATGTTAAGCAACCGCGCTTGGGGGAATTATTTAGACAGCTGCGTAGCTCAAGGACATGGGTGTGAAGAGTTTGATGGTATGTGTTGCTTTAATATCTCTGATCACAGCAAGTCCATTCAGTCACAACTAAAGCAGTTGCGGGATCACGTGGAGAAGTTACAAGTAGAGGACGATCCTTTTAGAGCATGGTGGGCTTTGCTAAGATTTCCAAGCTGGTTGCTGAACTTTTTAAGGCCAATGTTGGTCGGTTTTATCTTTATCGTTATTATATTAAGTATTAGAATCTGTTGTTTATCTTGTATCCGCAATATGTGTGTCAAAGTTATCGAATCTGTTTTTCGCAAAGATGTATTATTAGCCCAAAAAGAAAAAGGGGGAATTGTTGGGGAATGGCTACGGGAAAAGGGGCATGGGTCCAGTGATCTGCTGTATCAGGAAAGCTTGTTCTAGTCAGCATGAGTAGGCCTTGGTAGGCCTCGGTGAGCAAGAGTCAGAAACTGCTGATGGAAAAGTACTGACCGAGGGTAATCTGGGTTATTTACGGGCAAAGAGGAGTTTCAGTAAACGACCTTGAGGGACTAGCTCTGGGAAGAAGAGGAGTTTGCATACCAGAGAAACCGCAAGGGGGGTTGGGCTACTTAGGTATTCTCTCCAATTATTGAATGACTAGTAGGCATAATTATCTAAGGGACTATATAAGTGTGTGCAACTTATTAATAAACTGAAGTATGCTTTATCACTCATACTGAGTCGGCTGCATTTCTTCCTCCGCCTTCTCAGGTCTGAATCCCTGGTGGGGTTCTTCCCCGCAGAAAATCACTTCCTGAGCAAAGCCAAAGCAGAAGGAGAGAGAAAGACGAGAAAGGAAAGCAAGCAATGTGAAGGCAAGAGGCAAGTCTCTAGCGCCACCTGTGGGTAGACCTATGGCCGATGAGATGCAAAGGGAAGCTCCCTAACCTCCCGAAACCCCCTCCTCACTCTTCCCCTCCCCTCCCTTTTTGTTGCTGAGCACAGCATGATGTGGCATGGAATATGTTTTTGGGTAGCTGGGGTGGTCTGCCTGGCTGTGTTCCCCCACAACCGCTTGTGCACCCGCCCACCTCTTCACTGGGGCGGCAGAGCGAGACACAGAGAAGGCCTTGAAGCTGTGCAGACACTGCTCAGCAGCAGCCAAACATCAGTGTGTTATCAGCACTGCTTGCCTCACAGGTCTAACCCACAGCGCCATACGAGCTGCTATGAAGAAAATGAACTGTGGCCCGGCCAGGCCCTGTGCACTTGGGAAAACAGGCAATGGGGCTAACGACCTCCGAACCTCTCACTTCTGCCATACGCTGCAGCGATGCGCGTGAACGTTGCCTAGTTGTCTGGGCAGTGACGCTCCTTGGCTGGAGCGACAAGCTCACCGCCTGCCAGCTGCTCATCATATTGGAATGTTACTAGTCTTAATAGAAATGCCAGACCAGAGCCAGGCCAGGAGGGAAACCACATTGCCCTAAGCCTCCAGTGCTGAGCTTTTCCTAAGTTCTCGTAAAACAGAGCTTCACAGGGCTTGGAAAGTAGTTGACAAAGTAACTGTTTTAAGGGGATGAGAACGTCTGGGAATAGGTGCAGAGCAGCTGGGCCTGCACCAGCGGTTTAAGCATTGTGTGCGATGGCTAGCTTGTTGACAGCCGCCAGCTCTGCTTGCGGTGCCTTCTTCAGAAGATGTTTTAGGGACGGTTGGCTTTCTCTCAGCTGCAGCTTGCTGTCTGGGGGGCAGCAGGGCTCTGTGGGGGTGTGGGGGGGCCCAGCAGGCTTCTCTAGGGGTCCTGGGGAGCGGCGTGGCTCCACAGGGCCTTGTGCAGGACCCGGCAGTGTAGGCACCCCACAGGTGTCTGGGCCTCATCGGGGCAGTGCGGGATGGGGAAGAAGAGCTCAAACAGCACGTGAAGTTCCACAGTACTTTTATCAATGGCTGGGAGACACAGGCAGGCTGGCCGGGCTAGGGCCTCTGCTTCCATCCTACAGGATGCCCATTTCCTTCCTGGGTCACCAACCACCAAGCGTTCCTCTCGCTGCGCTGCCACAGCCTTTGGCCTCTTCTTCAGGCTTCATGGCACCACCTCTGCACACAGCTCCAGCAGCACCATCAGCCATTTCCCAGGGCAGGGGTCCTTCTCCTCTTCCATACCCTCCGGAGCTGGTAGAACAGTGCTTGCAGGCGAAAGCCAGAGGGAGGCTCTTTCACTGCAGACTCCAAGATCAGCAGGGTTTGAGAAGCCAGGGAAGAGACTGAGAGGCTTTTGTCGTTTGCCTGGTCTTGAAGGGCTGGGATGAAAAGGAACAGAGCTGAGGTCAGAGCCCGGTTCTGTGGGGACCTCTGGAGCTCCTCCAGCCAGGGCCACCCCTGCCCCCCCAGCTCTCCCCAGGGACAGGAGAGAGGCAGGGGTGCCGGGATCAGCCCAAGAGTGCTGGCCACCAATGTCCAGTGTGCCCCTGGAGTCTCTCTCTGCCTTGCCCACACTGACCCTCACCCGCGCAGGGAGCAGAGCCCTCCTGGGATGGGGCAGGAGTTGGGGTTTTTCCTCCTTCCTGCCAGCCCCCACAGACACCCCACTGTCCTCACTTACCCTCGTAGATGACCTGGAGCTTCTCCTGGCACACATCCACCTGCTGGCGCCCGATGAGCCCTAGGCACACACAGCCCGTCACACATCCCACTAGCCTGCCTTCCCAGAGACCCAGCTTCCTGCCACCAGCGCCATGGGCCTGGCCGTGCATCTTCCTGCCCTTGGGCAAGGCTGAGCCCAGGGCGGTGCCCCGAATGTGAAGCCCAAGAAGGCTGTGAGAGAGCCAGCAAAGCTCCCACTAGGAGCCCATGTGCGAGCCTGAGTGCAAAAGGGCAGCAGGGATCCCCGTGGGCCCCACATGGGGCAGTCAGGGTTCTTCAGCTGCCCAGCAGATTTGGCAGCAGCCGTGGCTGGAGCTAAGCTGCCGTGGGGCAGGGAGGATCCCTTGGCAGGGCTGTGGCTCACCCATGAACCTGATGGCCGCCTCACGCAAGGGCTCCTGTGGGCTCTGCAGGTACGGCAGGCTCTGGTGCAGGTAGTCCTCCACTCTGCTGCTGTCCTCCATGAGCTGGTGAGAGCACCAGGGGACAGGGTTGGCGCAAAGCCTCCCCTGACGCCCAGGACTGGCCTCGCCTGCCTTCCCCTGCCCAGACACCTGTGATGCCCAGCATGCAGCTGGCTGGCGCCAGGGTTTGGAGGGAGCCGGGGACCGGGTGCTCCCTGCGGTGCCACCCTGCCAGCAAGGCCCAGCTGGGCTGGGGCTCCATCCACACCCTTGCACTCCAGGGTGAAAAGGAGCCTGTGTGCGGTGCGGACAGCGCTGTGCTGGCACAGAGGGCAGGGGCACAGCTGCTAGCCCCATGCCCTGGGAATTGCAGGAGAGGGGCTTCTCCAGGGTGCGTGTGAGGCTGTAGGGCCATCCTTACCAGGCATTCGCCAACCCTCCATGTCTGCTGTGCCTCCAGCAGCTTCCTGAGCTGCCTCCACTTCAGGAACTTGGCAGCTCCCAGGAGGGCATCCCGAGAGGCCTGCAGAACAGCAGAGACTGGGAGATGGCACTGCCGCCCAGGGGACAAGACCTGGGTGTCCCTGGGCAGAGCAGGGGGGCAAGGAAAGGTCACAGTTCCAAACCCTGGGCCTCAGACTATCGCAGGCACTGCTGGGAAGCCCAGGGAGGCTCCAGGGCTTAGGTCTTTGTGGCTGCACACTGCTGCTGAGCTGTGCTGGATCAGGCAGGGCAGGCAAGGGAAATGTCCCTGCCCACCTTCTCAGCTGCTGCCAGCTGTGTGGCTGCAGGCAGGGAGGAGCTCTGAGCCCTCCTCAGGGATGCTGGAGGTTGGGCCCCAGTTGAGGCACATTCAAAGGGCTCAGAAATCCCCACCTGAGCCACACTGTGGTCCTTGTCGTGCAGGTGGAAGAACAGGGGCATGAGGCTCCTGTGCATGTCCTTCCTCATCTGCGCTTTGTGGGTGCTGACTGCAACCCCCATCGCATCTCTGAAGAGCAGGATGGAGCGCTCTCGTACACAGCTGGTCTCCTAGGAGGAGACAAGGAAGAAGGGGAAGACCTCAGTTCTGACTCCTCCAAGCCCACGGTGAGGAGACGAACCCTCGTGGCTCTCCCTCTGCAGCAAGCAGAAGAACTCAGGGGCCAGTGGGCACACGCGGAGAGGGACACACCAGCCCTGGGCCATGCACACCTGCCCCCCGCCCCCAGGCATGCTAAACAAGCCTCTGCTCTCCTGCCACCTTACGTTTTCAAAGAGTGGCAGGAGCATCTCCACCAGCTGTAGAGCGATGGGGATAGCTGTCTGCCTGTCCACCAGGCAGAGCGTGTTGCTGAGGACAGTCAGGGCTGCCATCCTGGTGTTGCAGTCCTCATCCTGCAGTCGCTGCGTGACCTCTGGCAGCAGGCCTTGCAGAGTTGCTGCCTACGAGAAACCCGCCATCTCATTTTGTGGCACAATTGAGGACTGTCGTGGCCAAAACATTCAGCATGTAGAGGCTGCAGCAGCAGCGGGGCAGAGATCTCTCTGCCTGCGGTGCAGCCCAGGGCTGGGCCTGAAGTGCTTGGGGCGTCTGAGCAGGGCAGCGGGGTCTGTGAGCATGGTTCTTACCGCTCCCAATTCCTGGCAAAACCAGGAAAAGCCTCTACACACACTACCGCCTGCAGCCCAGTGCCAGGCGGGCGGCTTCAGTGTGCCCAGCTGCCCCTGCTCACCTTCTCAGGCCTCTGAGACAGCGTGACGAGGCATGTGATTGCCATCCTGCGCAGCAGCAAGCTCTCGCTCTGCAGGTGGCACTGGAGGACAGACAGGATGTGCTCAGTGATGTGACCCAAGTCAGTGCAGTCCAGGAGCTGAAACACAGTGGGCAGTAGAGTGAGAGCCTGGCACAGATAGCAGAGCTCGTGGACAGCTTGGGACAAGGCTCCAGGGCTGGTCACAGCCCGGGTGGCAGGCAGCAGCGCCCGCAGAGGGCCTTCCCTCTACCCTCCGCCGCATGCACGCAGCCCAGCTTCCCCCCGCCTGCCCTCAGAGGAGCAGCACTTGCCACCAGGCCCACCTCGGTGAAGACAGTCATGGCGCCAATGTCCTGGTAGGCCTGTCCCTGGAGGAGGCCTATGGCCGCCTCTTGAGACACAGAGGTGCAACAGTCCGGAGCTGCACACCGCAGCAGCCTGGCCAGGGGAGGAAGACATTGGAAGCACAGAGCTGGACAAGCAAACCTCTCTGGGACTGCGCCGCCAGTGCCAGCCATGACTTCGCAGGCCAGACCACACAGGCCGAGCTTGCATTTGCACCTTGTGTTGGCTGCTTGCGCTGCAGAACCCAGGAGGGAGGGGATGCTGTCGGGGGGCCTTCCTCTCCGAGGCAGAAATGCCGCGGCAGAAAAGGATGACTGACTCACCTAGTCAGGACAATGATACCGGTGTGGTAGGTCTCGGGGCTCACGAGCATGTCCCAGGCACCCTGCTTCCCAGCATCTTCAACCAGGTGGGCACCGCCCAGGCGATGGAACAGAGCTTGCATGGTGCTCACCGCGCTCCTACATGCCAAGTAAAGCGTGCTCATACATGAAGTCCTGGCCCCAGCTCTGGGCCCGGGACCAACACCAGGGAGCAGGGACAGAGCACCTGAGCGGGTCAACAGGAGGATATTTGGCCTCCCTGCGCTGACAGACAGAGCGGCAGCAGCCCTGCTGTGTGCCAGTCACACTGAAGGAGATGTGGAAGACCACTGCCATGAAGAGCTCGCCGAAAAGTAACTGCACGGCGTCTTGGCTGGAGGGCACCAGGAAGACCTCATGCATGGCACTGGAGAGCTGCAGAAGAAACGCAGGGACAGCTCTCACTGCAGAGATGTCTCTGTGGCACTGCCCAGGGCAGGGGGTGGGGAGGCTACAGGGCCACACTCAGCTGAGGGAGATGCCAGGGCAAGGCCCGTCCTGGCTGCCTGGCCTGGAGACTTACTCATGGCAGCGCTCTGGGCTCGGCTCCCATTTGTACCAGGGGCGCGTGAGCCTTCCCAGTCCAAAGGAAACACCCCAGCTGGCCTTCGGGCCCTGCTGCTGTGCAGGACTCCCCCTCCCTGACCCTGCAGCCTGCTCTGGCCAGGCAGCCACCCCGCCCCGGGCTTGCCAACTACCACACAGTCAGGAGGAATTGGGGAGGGAGGAGAACAACGGAGGGTAGCATGAACAGGGGCATGGGCTGCCTGCCCATGCACCGTGGGGCCAAGCGGTATGCGCTGACTTATCTGGCTGTGGCCCTGATGACCCTGGCCCAGGTGCCCCGATGATGTCTGCCTTTTATGGACATGAGAAGGGAGGAGGGACTGGAGAGGAGCACCCAAGCCCAGGTGGGGTGCAGCAGGCCTTATCCACACACTCACAGCCAGGAAACGGCAGCAGCTGCACGTTTGAGCAAATGTCTTTTGCCAGATGACATTCTGCTGGACCATCAGCAGGATCTTCAGCATGTCTTTCACGAGGCAGGGCTCAGAGGCCAACACGCTCCACATGGCCTTGGCAGTGCTGTAGAGATAGAATACACTGTCAGTGGGGCCACCTCAGCAACCAGCCCTTGTGCCTGGGCAGGCCATGGAGGTCCTGAGCTGCCCCCGCTGCTGATGGGTCACGTACCTGTCACAGTGCGGGGACTGCCGCAGCAGGCTAGGGATCAGCTTATGAGGGAAGAAGCGGGCCGCTTGAAGAAGGGTCCTCCTCAGGATGTCCTGGAGCGGTGTCTGGCTGACGTGCGCCATCTGTGTGTAGACGCTCCACACGATCTGTTCCACCTGGAGGAGGAAGGGGTGGAGTGGGGTGGAGCGCAGCCATGGCCCGGCTGCCACCAAGAATTTCTTCCCACCGTTGCTCTTTGCTGGCCTCAAAGGCTGCCCGTTGGGTGCTCCCAAGCCCTGGACTCAGGGAGGGGGGAGCAGCCCACAGAGTACACGTGTGCAGGGCAATCTGGCCCCACGCTGCCTACCGTGGTCTGCTGCAAGTCCGAGTCTCTCAGTGCCATCTCCAGCATGTTGGCAAGCGGCAGGATCTGAGAGACCCTTGGGTGTGTGATGTTCCTCAAGACCGTGAGGATGAAGTCACTCTTCTCACTCTGGGTGAGGAAGCTCCCAAATTTCTGAGGGAGGAAGGGAAGACGGGAGGGAGGGAAGATGTTTTACACCAAGTATCCTGGTGGCAGGGCAGAGCTGGGCAGCAGGGGCGGCTCTGGAGTGAGAAACCTGGGGCAGAGCTGGCTCCCAACCCCAGGAGAAGTGCGAGCAGCAAGGGGCTGGTCTGGGGTGGTGGTAGCCATGGGGGTGTGGAGAGGGAGTTGCCCTGTGGACTGAAGGAGCGGGGCAGGGGGCAAGGTCATGGAGCGCCGGCTGTGCCAGCAACCAGAGCTCGCCGGTGGCCAGACGGCCAGAGCTGCTGCGCTGAGGCTGGGTTAAAGCCTTTGGCTACTCCCTGCGGAGAGGTGGCGGGACCCTGCAGCCTGACTGGCGGGAGGCCGTGCCATCCCCCTCGACGGCTGATGCATTGGTTCATCCAAGTTCCCTCCAGCCACACCAAAGAGAGCCCCAGCAAGGGAGGAGCTCATTACCATCGCCTCGTCATCGGGTATGATGGGACAGAGCCTGTTAGCTTTTTCACGCTGCACTTCTAGCTTTGGATCCTCACGTGCTGCTCGGTAGGCTGGGCAGGAGAGGGGAAAAACACACAGTGAGGAGCAGGAACAACAGAGAGCTGGAGGCAGCAGGGGAGAGCATCGAGGAGAGCTCTGTGCAGGGCTCTCTGTTCTGTGGGGAGCTGGAGACATGCCAGGGTGGTGGTGGGCCCGCTTCCAGGGTCAGGATGGGAAACAGCCTCTTGGGCTGCTGAAGGGCCTGGTCTGGCTCAACACTGCAGCCTGGTCTGGCTTTCTGATCGCGAGGAGGAGAGAAGGCCTGGGATGCCGCTGCCACAGGCTCTCCAGCCCAGGGGGCTCTTGGGACGGGCCGTGCGCTGCTGCTCCAAGATGGGCTGTGTGGGCCCTGAGGTTTGCGCAGCGCAGCTGCTCCTTGGTCCAGCCTCAGAGGAGTTTGCTACTCCTTCCTCCAGCACAGGAGGGGGCCAAGGCAGCTGGCGCCTTGCCTGGGACCTTCTGTCTGAAAGGCCCCAGCGTCACTCACCGTCTCGCAGCTGAATGAACCTGTGGAAGGCACGCAGTGCCTCGGCAGCCTTGCAGCGGATCTCCTGGTCCTCCTCGGTACAGGACAGAGCGAGCTGCGCCATCAGGCACCCCAGGAATTCCAGAGGCTTCTCTGTGAAGTGGAAGGGGGAGCCTCCCATCCCTGTGGGCCCGTGGGACCGGAGTGCCTGAAGGAAGGTTGAGACCCTGGGTCTGTGGGTCCTCCACACCCACATGCAGCTGTCACAGCCCCCCTTCCCCAGCTGCGGGCCTCCCCATCTCCACAAAACGGTGCAGCCTTGTGTGCTCTCCTCCTGCCTGATCCTTCTGGCAGGCCCTCCCATGGCTCAGAAGGAAGGGCCTACGGGGCTGCGGCAGGAGCGCTGTGGCCGGTGGGCTGGGGAAGGGGTGCGCAGTGGGCAGTGGCAGTGGGGAGGGGAAGGGAAAGGGCCTGAGAGCCCCACAGGCCCTCAACACTGAAGCATCTGGGCAGCAACCCAGGAGATGGAGGGAGGGCTGACAGAGCCAGGCCTGCAAAATGCTCCCATGTGCTGGGGAGGGATCCGGCGCCCCGAGAAATTACCAGGGAGAGAACAGCTCCCAGAGAGGGGCAAATTCACTGGTGTGAGGCGGAGCATTCCTGAAACCCTTGCCCTGCGCTCAGGCTTCCCTTACAGGGAGCCCAGAGCTACTGGCTGCTCTGGGCAACAGGAAGGGGTGAGGGGAGCCGAGAGGTCACCCACACTGCAGGCCCCTTACCCCCACCGTTGAAGAGGGCATCATGAACTGGCTCAGCCTGACAATCCTCCCCAAAGCCATCCGGCGCTTAGCCACGTCCACTTTTTCTATGAAGTGCAGCAGGACCTGGGAAGGGAAAAGCTGCTGCTCTGCCTTGGGGAATGACGGGGACTCCTGAAGTGGTGGCTCTGCCGAGTGCCTGGTGGGGTTTACCCAAAGTGCCACCAAGGCTTCCCCTCAACAAGAGGAAGGCCTGGATGGGGTGCAGCAGCCTCACAACCTCAGGGACCGTTGCCAACACCCGATGAGCTCTGGCAGGCTGAGAGATAGTTGGATCCTAGCCCCCCAGCCACCTCTACCCCCTTCCACATGCTCCTCCAAAAAATGGCTGCATGTCCCCCCTCCAGGAGGACAGGAACCTCCAGGGGGGCCTGCAACAGGGAGGCTAGGCTACAACCCCTAGGGAGGGCAGAAGAAGAGAGCTTCAGGGCTGGGGTCCTCTCGCACCATGGCCACATCCCAGCAGATCTCCACCCTGCTGCGATCTGGGGAGGAGAACGTGAACGGGGCGGTGCAGCGAGGGCGCTGGTTTAGCAGTGCCAGCTGCCAGAGCAGGGGGCCTGGGAAGGGCACGCAGACTCCCACCACAGCTTTGGTTCTGGGCTGGGGCGTGCATGTTCCAGGAGGTTCCGTCTCTTCAGGGTAAGGCAAGGAAGAGATCCTGTGAGCCCAAATCTTGGCAAATGCCTGACCTGAAAGATTGCCTTCACTGTCCAGATGCTGGAGCTCAATGCAGCACCGTGCACCACCACCTCCAGCACACTGTCCAGAGTTTCCAGGATCTGTAACGGGGTACAGCAGGTGGCACACTTGCCCTGGTCCTTCTTCCTTGAAGGAGAAAGGCTCAAATGCCTTCCACCTGAGGTGGGCCTCAGCTGCCCTCTGGTGCCCAGGACAGGCCTCAGAGTCTGCCTGGTGTTCCTTCTCCTCCTATTCCAGCAGCAAAAACCAACTAGGAAAACGCGCACAGGGACTGACTGGCAGGCTCTCTGTAGCTCACGCTGTGCTTACCTGAGCATTGAGTAAAGCATGTTTCCTGTCCATCTCCTCTGCTGGAGCAAGAGAGAAGATACTTTCAATGCTGGGGTAGAGGTGCTTGGACAGCAGGCCTTCCCTGTCTTCGCTGCAAGGAGAGAAGGTGCCGGTTGGATGCTGGAGCTCCCACATCCAGGAGGGTGGGTGCAGACGTTGGGGCTGGCAGTCCCCAGGCTGGTATCCACATGAGGTAGGGCAGGGGATGTGTGGAGGCATCTCCTCCCTCCCCCATGCTGCTGAGCCAGCGTCAGAGGGCAGTCCTGGCCAGTGGAGCCCAAACTCCTTTCCTTCTCCTGCCTCTCCCTTTAGAGGAAATGCCAAGAGGCACCAGGGAGGCACCCTCCGCCCTCCTATCTGGGCTACTGATGGGCCAGGCACAAGGGAGTGTAAAGGCCCGAAGACAGTGCCACCAGGGTCCTGCCAGGATAGGAGATGCCTGGTGCCATCAGGCCCACGCCATGGGAAAGCCCTGGCTCAGCCAGGGTCTGGGGCAGGTACCTCATTGCAGTGATGGCAAACACAGCTTGCTGAAACATCACGGCATCTGTGCTGCCAGGCAGTTTCATTTGCCGTTGTACCTGGAGAGGGAGAGCATGGCCAGGAGGGTGTGCGGGTGCTGCCAGTGCCCAGCACCGGTCTGCAGGGCGGGCAGAGCTCCGGTGCCGCCGAGCCAGCGCTGGCACCCAGAGAGGCCCCTTGCTCTGCAGGGGCACCATGGCAGGCAGGGCTGTTCCCACAGAGGCCTGTCTGACCCTCCCCCTGCGCCCGGATGCCCGAGTGTTGTCTTCAGCACTGGGCCCATGTTCGACTGGCTTTGCCCCCCTCTCTTCCCCACTGTGGGTCCTCTCACCTCCATTTTCTGCACCAGCTCACATGCTGATGTGTTATCAAGCTGGTACCTGCCCTGCAGCCAGGCTCTGCAGAGCGTGCAGATGGAGGCCAGAAACCTGCACTTTGCGGCCCATTCCTGACAGTCAGGGACAAGAGAGACAGAGAGGGAGGGTCAGAGGGCAGAGGCATGGCCGGCACGAGCAGGGGCTCGAGGGGCTGCAGCCATGGCATAGGGTGCCAAGAGGGAGGCAGCTCTGCAGAGCCAGCAGCCCTCCAAGAGCCCTCACGCAAGCAGCAGACACGGCGGCACCCAGCTGGGAGCTGCCCGCAGAGCAGCGCTGACAATGTCTGTGGTTACCCTTTCGGTGCCATTGAGAAAATCCAAGAAGTAGTCTTGGGCTTCCTTCTCCTCACTCTCCAGCTGGCAGCGGGAGGCAGAAGAATCTGGACCTGATTGAGAACACGAGCGGAGAGAGCTGTAGGCAGGGGCAGGAGGTAGAGGGCAGAGAGGGGCCCTCTCTCCAGCTCTGCGCCTGCTGCCCTGCACACAGCACGTCCCACCTGCCCCAGGATGCCGCTGGCTGCAGGGAGGGCAGAGTCCCAGCCTTGCAGCACTGCTGCCTCGTGCCAGCCCAGCTGCCTCTCCCTGCCCTGCTCTGTGCCCTGAGGCAGGAGGTGGTCCTTTGCAGTCCTGTCAATACCCACCCATGTCGAAGGTGCTGGTGCACTTTTTCTCCATTTGTATGATGGGACTGGCAGTGCTGGAGCTTTCGGACCACTGATGGTCCTCGGCAGATAGCTCAGCTCTTCCATCCCTTGTAACCCTGGGTGCATGACTCCCGTCAGAGGAGTCGCTCGCCATTCTCCAAGTCAGAGGAAAGGGGTGAGAGTGGAAGACGGGAGCCCAGAGCAAGTGGCCGCACGCCGGTGCTGCCTGGCCAGAGCAGGGTGGTGGTGTGGTGGACGATCTGGGCAGGGACCAGCAGGATCTCCTGCAGGATGCTCTTTTCCAGTGGTCAGTCCCCACCTACCCACCCTGGCCCTGGAATCGGTTCTCTTTCCCCCAGCCCCTTCCGGAAGGGTCTGCCTGCCAGGCCCAGGTCACCTGGGGTCTCTATGGAGCTCGCCCAGCCCTAGCCCCAGCCCCAGCCCCAGCCCTGTGTTCTTTTCTGGTGGAAACAGTAGAGCTTTGGGGAAACACCCTGGCCCTGGGAGTGCAGTGTGCCAGGGTTAGCAAGGAAATATGTCCTCTGCGTTCAGCAGCTCCTGAAGAAGCCACACAACTTGCGTCCTTTTCTCCTGAGAGTCTTGGACACTGTGGGGCTGCCGTGCCAGTGCTGCGCTTCACTAGCTGCCACAAGGGTAGGTCAGAAATGGTCCCATTGTTCTACCCTGCCCCCGCCCCCGCCACTTTGACCCAGACTCTTCCGGGGGATTTGCCCTACTGCTGACTCTGGCTGCAGCCTCCGGCCCCTCTGCTTGCTTCCCTTGCTGCAAGCAGGACTTCCCAGCTCTGGTGCTCCCCTTTGGCTAGAGGCCTGAGGCCTGGCTGTGCCATCAACGGGCTTTCTCTTGCACCCTGCCCACCACCCACAGAAATATTTCCCAATGCCTGCCATGGACAGGGACATCTCTAATTAGACCCGGTTTCTCAGAGCACCCATCCAACCTGCCCTTGAACCTAAAAGGTGAGTGCCTGCTGTGTGACTGATGCCATACTCAAGGTTTTGGCTTCTGTGATCGTGGATCTATGTTTGAGAAGCTAGGTCTTTTGGGACCTGGTGGGCTCAACATGATGAAGTGGGGCAAGACCATCCTTGGTTAGGGTTAGGGTTAGCGTTAGGGTTGTGTGGGAGATTTGAGGGATTTTCTTGAAAAGAATGGACATTATATGGAACTCAACTGAACAGGCCTGTGAGGCCTATGTGAACAAGAGCAAAACAGCCTACGTGCCTTACGTGACTTCGAGCAGCCTTGAGTGAGAACAAGAGAAAGTGTGTCTGGTGAAGAAATCAAGAGTCAGCAAATCAGCAATTTTGTAGTGAAGTAATGCTGGATGTTAGAGCTCGTGCAAACTGTAAAGATCCAATCCCTTGTTAGTCTGTGGCGTGTGAACAGTAGCCATTACCCAATCACATGCAGCCTGTAAGCGCATGAAAAAAGCAAAAAGATTCTTAAGGAGAATTGTAACAAGTAATAAATGGCTTCAGCTGGATTTGCATTGGATCGTGTGGAGTCCGTGGTTTTTGCCCTCTCAAGTGGTGACCCCGACATGATCCGCAAGGAGACTGCTGAAGGAGGACAAGCCTCGGCTCGCCATCGTGGCTGGACCGTGACCAAAGATGCAGTCTGCGGGCTGCATGGAAATAAAAGAGCCCAGAGTAAAGGATCCGACATCGTTGTGCAACGGAGACCCAAAGAAGAGGTCAGCAGCCAGGGACGAGATGGGGCAGAATGTATCAAATGAAGAACAGGCCATTCTGGAGCTACTCTTGCATATCCTCTCTAGGAGAGGAGTGAAGTACGAGGAGAGTAACCTCAAAAGATTATGAATTTGGTGACAAGACAATGGGTTCATGATGCGAGGGTACGGACTTCACGACACGATCAGTATGATCATCATGAGCCATTTATTGTTAGTCACACAGAAGTATTTATACTTCTTCTACATACTATCTTTAGGTTACAACTTGCAAGGTTACATGATACATCTATTTTTCTATTTGAACAAGAAAAAAAAAACCAGCATTAATCAGTTATTATTGTCAGTCACGAGAAAGCAGAGTCTTATCTATTTGCCAAAAGCAAGCGGTAGAGGTCTTATCCATTTGGCAGAAGCAAATGGTTCAGGATGAGACTTGCAGTTACATAATTGCGATTATAGAGAACTGGGTGCTTTCCTCCCTGCACCTGCGTGAGGGAGTTTCTCTCCTCCTGCTGTTTCCCACACGTCTGGCTTACAGTACACAATGATTGTTTTTGAGACACTGGGTTGTTCACATTCGGATGACCAAGGTCCTGTAAAAACTCAGCAACATTTCCCCCTTTTTGTTTTTGAACAACCCAGGCCAAATTCATCATGTTCATAATTGACTTGCGTACTATTTGTATGATACAGGGTACCGTGATCAAGAGTATCAATACCATTAGAAGCACAACACCTATTGATTTAATCAGATCAAGTAACCATCCTCCGATGCCCCAATTTTGAAAGAGCGAATCTAGCCAGCTGTTACCAACAGTAATCTTTCGAAGGTTATTTCGCAGGTTTTGTAATTTTTTGTGAATGGACTCGGAGTGATCAGATAGGTTCAAACAGCACATTCCCTCAAAATCTTCGCACCCATGTCCTTGAGCTAGTAATAAAAAATCAACTGCAGCCCTATTTTGCAGTGTAGCATGCCTTATACTATCAACATCAGTAGCTAACTCATCTAACATTTCAGATGTAAGGTTAAATTGCATTTCTCCCCAGCAAGCTAAGTGTTGCAAGTTTTTCGCATTAATAGCAGCCATTCCTCCAGGGAGAAAGAATGAAGTAGCAATAATTGTTGCTAACGATGGTAACTGAACATTGTCACTGCATGAAGTAACAAGCGCAAACTTTGTCTAATCCTACGTAAGGTTACATTTTTTAACGCAGCTATCATTTGTCTAATTGTAGGAGTCAACATAGTTAATTTGCCAATGTAACACGGTCCACCAACTGGATTGTGAGGAATTCCTGGCTAGGCCCTATGTCCACAAATTAAAAATACTCCTGGGGGAAGCATTTTTCCTCCTGTCGTATTAACCAATTCTCTGCAGGCCATTTCGTTGGGCCATTGGTGATTCCCCGTTACATCCTGCCAAAGAACTAACCTAAAAGTTTCTGGTCTATTATATCTTGGTTCCCCAAAAGTAAAAGATCCAGTTCCATTTACTGGCTGTAGCTCATTAATTAGGTCGGAACAGCCTGGCATCTTAGAGACATTCCCTAACTGAGCTGGTGATACACTGCCCAGCAATTCGAGTTCTTGCATCAGCCCAGGAGCGGATCGATTCAAGCCTTCCACAAAGTGCTTTTGCCAGCGTGACATATACATGCAGGCCAAGTGTAATAGCCTTGTTTGCGGCACTCTCCATAGGTATGAGTTGTAAATTTTGGTTGTGAACCATTCCACCGCCCCTTAAAGGGACCATTAATCAATTCATCAAGATTAGAAATTGGCAGACCAATCAGGCATGTTCTAAATGGAGGGACCTGCCGAGTCAAGATGAAAATTGTTGGGGAATGGCTACGGGAAAAGGGGCATGGGTCCAGTGATCTGCTGTATCAGGAAAGCTTGTTCTAGTCAGCATGAGTAGGCCTTGGTAGGCCTCGGTGAGCAAGAGTCAGAAACTGCTGATGGAAAAGTACTGACCGAGGGTAATTTGGGTTATTTACGGGCAAAGAGGAGTTTCAGTAAACGACCTTGAGGGACTAGCTCTGGGAAGAAGAGGAGCTTGCATACCAGAGAAACCGCAAGGGGGGTTGGGCTACTTAGGTATTCTCTCCAATTATTGAATGACTAGTAGGCATAATTATCTAAGGGACTATATAAGTGTGTGCAACTTATTAATAAACTGAAGTATGCTTTATCGCTCATACTGAGTCGGCTGCATTTCTTCCTCCGCCTTCTCAGGTCTGAATCCCTGGTGGGGATCTTCCCCGCATATTGGCGCCCGAACAGGGACCTGAGTGGCGGATAGGGAAAGGAACGACGCCGGGAGCAGCGACCGGCGGGCAAGAGCGATCGAACACTGTGCTGCGGTGTATCGTCTCCGACGCCTGAACTGAGTGAAGTTCGCCGTTACTGGGCTACAGGAGGGCTGCAAGGAGGTCTTTAAAGCGCAGGAGGAGGTACCGTGCTCGGCTATAAATAACGGTAGCATGGATTTAGAAGTAGCCCTAGATTTATTGCAAAGCTTTTTAGAAAAGCGGGGGGTGGATTATAGTTGCGTTAAACAGCTAGCTGGTCTAGTAGCAACAGGGAAAGCTAAGGGGTGTTTTCAGGATCCGGATTCGTTATTTGAAGAAGCGGAGTGGAGAAAATTAGGAGATGTGTTATGGGATATGGTGATAGATGAGGACAAAACAGCGAAAAAGTTAATGAAGCCGTGGCGTGAGGTTATAAATAATACTAAGAGGCATAAGGTCGAGAAAAATTTGGCAGCAGTTGCTTCTCAGAAGTTAGGTCGGATGGAGCCATCTGCTCCACCACTAGATGCCGGAATATCACCCTTTTCGGGTGGGTCTGCACCGCCGCCGCAGACGAATGATTTGTTGTTTAGTAATTGTCGGGTTCCTAATCCACCTTGTTGGCAAACAGTTAAAGTTACGGAAAGAGGGGAGTTAGAGCGACAAGCGGAAACAAGAGAGCAGGGAGATAGCCGTAGTGTGGACGAAGCAAGCGAGCCAGAGAAGGAGGAAGGTAAATCAAACCGGGGTAGTTGTCCTACGTTGCTTAATTGGAGAAGGATCATGGAAGATGCAGCAGAAGGTGGAGATTTTACTCCTCTAGCGTTTCCAGCGATGTTTCAAAGGGATCAGCATGGGGACATGCAAGCAGGGTACAGTCCAATTAGCTGGAAGTTGTTATCTCAGCTCAGGAGTACGGTATCGGAATCTGGTTTGCATGGAGAGCCAACTAAGCAGATGTTGAATTATGTGTTTGGAAGTACGGTATTAGTTCCGGAGGACCTTAAGGTGATCATGAGGATGATTATGACGCAGTCGCAGCTGTTGTTGTGGCAGGCGCACTGGCAGCGGTTTTGCGAGGCATCGGTGCAGCAAAGAAGGGGGCCCAATGACCCGTTGAACGGCGTTACAGTAGAGCAATTGATGGGTACAGGACCGTTCCTGGAAGTACAGGCCCAATTACAGATGGGGCTGGAAAGGTGTATTGAGGCAATGCGAACGGCGAGGCTAGCGGTGGAACAGGTTAAGACGGCACAGCCAGCGCCTTCCTATATGTCTATAAAGCAAGGTAGAGAGGAGCCTTTCGCACAATTTATAGATAGAGTTACCGCGGCCATAGAGCAGGCGGATGTGCCTGAGTGGATGAGGGCAGCGTTGTTGAGGCAGTGTGCAGTTCAGAATGCGAATCAGGCGACTCGGTCTATTCTAATAACGTTGCCAGCAGACACTACGATTGAGTTGATGTTAGATCGAATGAGCAGGGTTCCAGTAGGGCCTCAGGCTATGTTGGTGGAAGCTATGGATAGGTTAGGGAAAGACCTCCTGCAGGCCCAGCAACAAGCTCTAGCAGCCCAGTCGCAGTTTCAAGAACAAGCCTTTGCTGCGTTAGCTCCGCTCCGTGCTGGTGCTGTGGAAGCTGGAAGCCGGCCTCGCAGTACTGAGGGGAGAAGAAGTAATAAGTGCTTCAGATGCGGACGGGAAGGTCATATCCGTCGAGACTGCAGAGCTACTCGAGTGTGGTGCGAGAACTGCAGATCGACCAGCTACAGCTCAGAAGCATGTTACTCGGGAAACGGGAGAATGAGCGCGTCGAGCCGCCACGCCCCGATAAAAATGGCAGCTCCTGCAGTCACGACATCGGAGCAACAAACAGCGAGTCGGGAGGAACCAGTACCAGCGTCATGCAACCCGCAGCCGTCCTCCAGCCAGCCACAAGAGGGAGCCTCGGGTTGGACTTGGCAACCGCAGTAGAAGTAACTTTAACGGACTCCAAACCGCGACGTGTAGCTACAACAGTAAGAGCGCCCTTAGTGATCAACGGTCAACCGCAGGGTGCATTACTGATAGGGCGATCTTCAAGCAGTATGAGAGGACTGACAATTATCCCCGGACTTATCGATGCAGACTATACGAGTGTCATACAGATCATGATTCAGACATTGTTTCCACCTATCCATATTCCTCGAGGCAGCAGAATTGCGCAATTGATACCGCTAATGCAGTTGACAAGAGACATGAAAACAGCGTCTCGGGAGGAGCGAGGTGATCAGGGTTTTGGATCTACAGGACCTGCAGCATTGCTGACAATGCCCATGAATCGACGACCGAATACAACCATGTGACTGGAATGTCGGGGCCAATTTTTATTTCTGTCTATGTTGTTGGACACTGGGGCAGATTTAACCATCGTGGATGCAAAAGCCTCTCTGGAGTGAGTCGCCCCTTGAGAAGGCCCAGACGGTGTTTACTGATGCAGGCAAGAAATCTAGAAGGGCTGCCATTACTTGGAACGTCAACGGTGAGTGGCACCACCACTTGCTGGAGGCAGTTCCAGAGGATTCGCTGCAGACCCTTGAACTTGCTGCCGTGGTATGGGCTATGGGGACTTGGAAGGATGAGGCTGTTAATGTGGTGACTGATTCTCTGTATGTGGCAGGCGTTTTGCAGAGAATTGAAGATGCGCAGATCAAAGATGTTAAGCAACCGCGCTTGGGGGAATTATTTAGACAGCTGCGTAGCTCAAGGACATGGGTGTGAAGAGTTTGATGGTATGTGTTGCTTTAATATCTCTGATCACAGCAAGTCCATTCAGTCACAACTAAAGCAGTTGCGGGATCACGTGGAGAAGTTACAAGTAGAGGACGATCCTTTTAGAGCATGGTGGGCTTTGCTAAGATTTCCAAGCTGGTTGCTGAACTTTTTAAGGCCAATGTTGGTCGGTTTTATCTTTATCGTTATTATATTAAGTATTAGAATCTGTTGTTTATCTTGTATCCGCAATATGTGTGTCAAAGTTATCGAATCTGTTTTTCGCAAAGATGTATTATTAGCCCAAAAAGAAAAAGGGGGAATTGTTGGGGAATGGCTACGGGAAAAGGGGCATGGGTCCAGTGATCTGCTGTATCAGGAAAGCTTGTTCTAGTCAGCATGAGTAGGCCTTGGTAGGCCTCGGTGAGCAAGAGTCAGAAACTGCTGATGGAAAAGTACTGACCGAGGGTAATCTGGGTTATTTACGGGCAAAGAGGAGTTTCAGTAAACGACCTTGAGGGACTAGCTCTGGGAAGAAGAGGAGTTTGCATACCAGAGAAACCGCAAGGGGGGTTGGGCTACTTAGGTATTCTCTCCAATTATTGAATGACTAGTAGGCATAATTATCTAAGGGACTATATAAGTGTGTGCAACTTATTAATAAACTGAAGTATGCTTTATCACTCATACTGAGTCGGCTGCATTTCTTCCTCCGCCTTCTCAGGTCTGAATCCCTGGTGGGGTTCTTCCCCGCAGAAAATCACTTCCTGAGCAAAGCCAAAGCAGAAGGAGAGAGAAAGACGAGAAAGGAAAGCAAGCAATGTGAAGGCAAGAGGCAAGTCTCTAGCGCCACCTGTGGGTAGACCTATGGCCGATGAGATGCAAAGGGAAGCTCCCTAACCTCCCGAAACCCCCTCCTCACTCTTCCCCTCCCCTCCCTTTTTGTTGCTGAGCACAGCATGATGTGGCATGGAATATGTTTTTGGGTAGCTGGGGTGGTCTGCCTGGCTGTGTTCCCCCACAACCGCTTGTGCACCCGCCCACCTCTTCACTGGGGCGGCAGAGCGAGACACAGAGAAGGCCTTGAAGCTGTGCAGACACTGCTCAGCAGCAGCCAAACATCAGTGTGTTATCAGCACTGCTTGGCTCACAGGTCTAACCCACAGCGCCATACGAGCTGCTATGAAGAAAATGAACTGTGGCCCGGCCAGGCCCTGTGCACTTGGGAAAACAGGCAATGGGGCTAACGACCTCCGAACCTCTCACTTCTGCCATACGCTGCAGCGATGCGCGTGAACGTTGCCTAGTTGTCTGGGCAGTGACGCTCCTTGGCTGGAGCGACAAGCTCACCGCCTGCCAGCTGCTCATCATATTGGAATGTTACTAGTCTTAATAGAAATGCCAGACCAGAGCCAGGCCAGGAGGGAAACCACATTGCCCTAAGCCTCCAGTGCTGAGCTTTTCCTAAGTTCTCGTAAAACAGAGCTTCACAGGGCTTGGAAAGTAGTTGACAAAGTAACTGTTTTAAGGGGATGAGAACGTCTGGGAATAGGTGCAGAGCAGCTGGGCCTGCACCAGCGGTTTAAGCATTGTGTGCGATGGCTAGCTTGTTGACAGCCGCCAGCTCTGCTTGCGGTGCCTTCTTCAGAAGATGTTTTAGGGACGGTTGGCTTTCTCTCAGCTGCAGCTTGCTGTCTGGGGGGCAGCAGGGCTCTGTGGGGGTGTGGGGGGGCCCAGCAGGCTTCTCTAGGGGTCCTGGGGAGCGGCGTGGCTCCACAGGGCCTTGTGCAGGACCCGGCAGTGTAGGCACCCCACAGGTGTCTGGGCCTCATCGGGGCAGTGCGGGATGGGGAAGAAGAGCTCAAACAGCACGTGAAGTTCCACAGTACTTTTATCAATGGCTGGGAGACACAGGCAGGCTGGCCGGGCTAGGGCCTCTGCTTCCATCCTACAGGATGCCCATTTCCTTCCTGGGTCACCAACCACCAAGCGTTCCTCTCGCTGCGCTGCCACAGCCTTTGGCCTCTTCTTCAGGCTTCATGGCACCACCTCTGCACACAGCTCCAGCAGCACCATCAGCCATTTCCCAGGGCAGGGGTCCTTCTCCTCTTCCATACCCTCCGGAGCTGGTAGAACAGTGCTTGCAGGCGAAAGCCAGAGGGAGGCTCTTTCACTGCAGACTCCAAGATCAGCAGGGTTTGAGAAGCCAGGGAAGAGACTGAGAGGCTTTTGTCGTTTGCCTGGTCTTGAAGGGCTGGGATGAAAAGGAACAGAGCTGAGGTCAGAGCCCGGTTCTGTGGGGACCTCTGGAGCTCCTCCAGCCAGGGCCACCCCTGCCCCCCCAGCTCTCCCCAGGGACAGGAGAGAGGCAGGGGTGCCGGGATCAGCCCAAGAGTGCTGGCCACCAATGTCCAGTGTGCCCCTGGAGTCTCTCTCTGCCTTGCCCACACTGACCCTCACCCGCGCAGGGAGCAGAGCCCTCCTGGGATGGGGCAGGAGTTGGGGTTTTTCCTCCTTCCTGCCAGCCCCCACAGACACCCCACTGTCCTCACTTACCCTCGTAGATGACCTGGAGCTTCTCCTGGCACACATCCACCTGCTGGCGCCCGATGAGCCCTAGGCACACACAGCCCGTCACACATCCCACTAGCCTGCCTTCCCAGAGACCCAGCTTCCTGCCACCAGCGCCATGGGCCTGGCCGTGCATCTTCCTGCCCTTGGGCAAGGCTGAGCCCAGGGCGGTGCCCCGAATGTGAAGCCCAAGAAGGCTGTGAGAGAGCCAGCAAAGCTCCCACTAGGAGCCCATGTGCGAGCCTGAGTGCAAAAGGGCAGCAGGGATCCCCGTGGGCCCCACATGGGGCAGTCAGGGTTCTTCAGCTGCCCAGCAGATTTGGCAGCAGCCGTGGCTGGAGCTAAGCTGCCATGGGGCAGGGAGGATCCCTTGGCAGGGCTGTGGCTCACCCATGAACCTGATGGCCGCCTCACGCAAGGGCTCCTGTGGGCTCTGCAGGTACGGCAGGCTCTGGTGCAGGTAGTCCTCCACTCTGCTGCTGTCCTCCATGAGCTGGTGAGAGCACCAGGGGACAGGGTTGGCGCAAAGCCTCCCCTGACGCCCAGGACTGGCCTCGCCTGCCTTCCCCTGCCCAGACACCTGTGATGCCCAGCATGCAGCTGGCTGGCGCCAGGGTTTGGAGGGAGCCGGGGACCGGGTGCTCCCTGCGGTGCCACCCTGCCAGCAAGGCCCAGCTGGGCTGGGGCTCCATCCACACCCTTGCACTCCAGGGTGAAAAGGAGCCTGTGTGCGGTGCGGACAGCGCTGTGCTGGCACAGAGGGCAGGGGCACAGCTGCTAGCCCCATGCCCTGGGAATTGCAGGAGAGGGGCTTCTCCAGGGTGCGTGTGAGGCTGTAGGGCCATCCTTACCAGGCATTCGCCAACCCTCCATGTCTGCTGTGCCTCCAGCAGCTTCCTGAGCTGCCTCCACTTCAGGAACTTGGCAGCTCCCAGGAGGGCATCCCGAGAGGCCTGCAGAACAGCAGAGACTGGGAGATGGCACTGCCGCCCAGGGGACAAGACCTGGGTGTCCCTGGGCAGAGCAGGGGGGCAAGGAAAGGTCACAGTTCCAAACCCTGGGCCTCAGACTATCGCAGGCACTGCTGGGAAGCCCAGGGAGGCTCCAGGGCTTAGGTCTTTGTGGCTGCACACTGCTGCTGAGCTGTGCTGGATCAGGCAGGGCAGGCAAGGGAAATGTCCCTGCCCACCTTCTCAGCTGCTGCCAGCTGTGTGGCTGCAGGCAGGGAGGAGCTCTGAGCCCTCCTCAGGGATGCTGGAGGTTGGGCCCCAGTTGAGGCACATTCAAAGGGCTCAGAAATCCCCACCTGAGCCACACTGTGGTCCTTGTCGTGCAGGTGGAAGAACAGGGGCATGAGGCTCCTGTGCATGTCCTTCCTCATCTGCGCTTTGTGGGTGCTGACTGCAACCCCCATCGCATCTCTGAAGAGCAGGATGGAGCGCTCTCGTACACAGCTGGTCTCCTAGGAGGAGACAAGGAAGAAGGGGAAGACCTCAGTTCTGACTCCTCCAAGCCCACGGTGAGGAGACGAACCCTCGTGGCTCTCCCTCTGCAGCAAGCAGAAGAACTCAGGGGCCAGTGGGCACACGCGGAGAGGGACACACCAGCCCTGGGCCATGCACACCTGCCCCCCGCCCCCAGGCATGCTAAACAAGCCTCTGCTCTCCTGCCACCTTACGTTTTCAAAGAGTGGCAGGAGCATCTCCACCAGCTGTAGAGCGATGGGGATAGCTGTCTGCCTGTCCACCAGGCAGAGCGTGTTGCTGAGGACAGTCAGGGCTGCCATCCTGGTGTTGCAGTCCTCATCCTGCAGTCGCTGCGTGACCTCTGGCAGCAGGCCTTGCAGAGTTGCTGCCTACGAGAAACCCGCCATCTCATTTTGTGGCACAATTGAGGACTGTCGTGGCCAAAACATTCAGCATGTAGAGGCTGCAGCAGCAGCGGGGCAGAGATCTCTCTGCCTGCGGTGCAGCCCAGGGCTGGGCCTGAAGTGCTTGGGGCGTCTGAGCAGGGCAGCGGGGTCTGTGAGCATGGTTCTTACCGCTCCCAATTCCTGGCAAAACCAGGAAAAGCCTCTACACACACTACCGCCTGCAGCCCAGTGCCAGGCGGGCGGCTTCAGTGTGCCCAGCTGCCCCTGCTCACCTTCTCAGGCCTCTGAGACAGCGTGACGAGGCATGTGATTGCCATCCTGCGCAGCAGCAAGCTCTCGCTCTGCAGGTGGCACTGGAGGACAGACAGGATGTGCTCAGTGATGTGACCCAAGTCAGTGCAGTCCAGGAGCTGAAACACAGTGGGCAGTAGAGTGAGAGCCTGGCACAGATAGCAGAGCTCGTGGATAGCTTGGGACAAGGCTCCAGGGCTGGTCACAGCCCGGGTGGCAGGCAGCAGCGCCCGCAGAGGGCCTTCCCTCTACCCTCCGCCGCATGCACGCAGCCCAGCTTCCCCCCGCCTGCCCTCAGAGGAGCAGCACTTGCCACCAGGCCCACCTCGGTGAAGACAGTCATGGCGCCAATGTCCTGGTAGGCCTGTCCCTGGAGGAGGCCTATGGCCGCCTCTTGAGACACAGAGGTGCAACAGTCCGGAGCTGCACACCGCAGCAGCCTGGCCAGGGGAGGAAGACATTGGAAGCACAGAGCTGGACAAGCAAACCTCTCTGGGACTGCGCCGCCAGTGCCAGCCATGACTTCGCAGGCCAGACCACACAGGCCGAGCTTGCATTTGCACCTTGTGTTGGCTGCTTGCGCTGCAGAACCCAGGAGGGAGGGGATGCTGTCGGGGGGCCTTCCTCTCCGAGGCAGAAATGCCGCGGCAGAAAAGGATGACTGACTCACCTAGTCAGGACAATGATACCGGTGTGGTAGGTCTCGGGGCTCACGAGCATGTCCCAGGCACCCTGCTTCCCAGCATCTTCAACCAGGTGGGCACCGCCCAGGCGATGGAACAGAGCTTGCATGGTGCTCACCGCGCTCCTACATGCCAAGTAAAGCGTGCTCATACATGAAGTCCTGGCCCCAGCTCTGGGCCCGGGACCAACACCAGGGAGCAGGGACAGAGCACCTGAGCGGGTCAACAGGAGGATATTTGGCCTCCCTGCGCTGACAGACAGAGCGGCAGCAGCCCTGCTGTGTGCCAGTCACACTGAAGGAGATGTGGAAGACCACTGCCATGAAGAGCTCGCCGAAAAGTAACTGCACGGCGTCTTGGCTGGAGGGCACCAGGAAGACCTCATGCATGGCACTGGAGAGCTGCAGAAGAAACGCAGGGACAGCTCTCACTGCAGAGATGTCTCTGTGGCACTGCCCAGGGCAGGGGGTGGGGAGGCTACAGGGCCACACTCAGCTGAGGGAGATGCCAGGGCAAGGCCCGTCCTGGCTGCCTGGCCTGGAGACTTACTCATGGCAGCGCTCTGGGCTCGGCTCCCATTTGTACCAGGGGCGCGTGAGCCTTCCCAGTCCAAAGGAAACACCCCAGCTGGCCTTCGGGCCCTGCTGCTGTGCAGGACTCCCCCTCCCTGACCCTGCAGCCTGCTCTGGCCAGGCAGCCACCCCGCCCCGGGCTTGCCAACTACCACACAGTCAGGAGGAATTGGGGAGGGAGGAGAACAACGGAGGGTAGCATGAACAGGGGCATGGGCTGCCTGCCCATGCACCGTGGGGCCAAGCGGTATGCGCTGACTTATCTGGCTGTGGCCCTGATGACCCTGGCCCAGGTGCCCCGATGATGTCTGCCTTTTATGGACATGAGAAGGGAGGAGGGACTGGAGAGGAGCACCCAAGCCCAGGTGGGGTGCAGCAGGCCTTATCCACACACTCACAGCCAGGAAACGGCAGCAGCTGCACGTTTGAGCAAATGTCTTTTGCCAGATGACATTCTGCTGGACCATCAGCAGGATCTTCAGCATGTCTTTCACGAGGCAGGGCTCAGAGGCCAACACGCTCCACATGGCCTTGGCAGTGCTGTAGAGATAGAATACACTGTCAGTGGGGCCACCTCAGCAACCAGCCCTTGTGCCTGGGCAGGCCATGGAGGTCCTGAGCTGCCCCCGCTGCTGATGGGTCACGTACCTGTCACAGTGCGGGGACTGCCGCAGCAGGCTAGGGATCAGCTTATGAGGGAAGAAGCGGGCCGCTTGAAGAAGGGTCCTCCTCAGGATGTCGTGGAGCGGTGTCTGGCTGACGTGCGCCATCTGTGTGTAGACGCTCCACACGATCTGTTCCACCTGGAGGAGGAAGGGGTGGAGTGGGGTGGAGCGCAGCCATGGCCCGGCTGCCACCAAGAATTTCTTCCCACCGTTGCTCTTTGCTGGCCTCAAAGGCTGCCCGTTGGGTGCTCCCAAGCCCTGGACTCAGGGAGGGGGGAGCAGCCCACAGAGTACACGTGTGCAGGGCAATCTGGCCCCACGCTGCCTACCGTGGTCTGCTGCAAGTCCGAGTCTCTCAGTGCCATCTCCAGCATGTTGGCAAGCGGCAGGATCTGAGAGACCCTTGGGTGTGTGATGTTCCTCAAGACTGTGAGGATGAAGTCACTCTTCTCACTCTGGGTGAGGAAGCTCCCAAATTTCTGAGGGAGGAAGGGAAGACGGGAGGGAGGGAAGATGTTTTACACCAAGTATCCTGGTGGCAGGGCAGAGCTGGGCAGCAGGGGCGGCTCTGGAGTGAGAAACCTGGGGCAGAGCTGGCTCCCAACCCCAGGAGAAGTGCGAGCAGCAAGGGGCTGGTCTGGGGTGGTGGTAGCCATGGGGGTGTGGAGAGGGAGTTGCCCTGTGGACTGAAGGAGCGGGGCAGGGGGCAAGGTCATGGAGCGCCGGCTGTGCCAGCAACCAGAGCTCGCCGGTGGCCAGACGGCCAGAGCTGCTGCGCTGAGGCTGGGTTAAAGCCTTTGGCTACTCCCTGCGGAGAGGTGGCGGGACCCTGCAGCCTGACTGGCGGGAGGCCGTGCCATCCCCCTCGACGGCTGATGCATTGGTTCATCCAAGTTCCCTCCAGCCACACCAAAGAGAGCCCCAGCAAGGGAGGAGCTCATTACCATCGCCTCGTCATCGGGTATGATGGGACAGAGCCTGTTAGCTTTTTCACGCTGCACTTCTAGCTTTGGATCCTCACGTGCTGCTCGGTAGGCTGGGCAGGAGAGGGGAAAAACACACAGTGAGGAGCAGGAACAACAGAGAGCTGGAGGCAGCAGGGGAGAGCATCGAGGAGAGCTCTGTGCAGGGCTCTCTGTTCTGTGGGGAGCTGGAGACATGCCAGGGTGGTGGTGGGCCCGCTTCCAGGGTCAGGATGGGAAACAGCCTCTTGGGCTGCTGAAGGGCCTGGTCTGGCTCAACACTGCAGCCTGGTCTGGCTTTCTGATCGCGAGGAGGAGAGAAGGCCTGGGATGCCGCTGCCACAGGCTCTCCAGCCCAGGGGGCTCTTGGGACGGGCCGTGCGCTGCTGCTCCAAGATGGGCTGTGTGGGCCCTGAGGTTTGCGCAGCGCAGCTGCTCCTTGGTCCAGCCTCAGAGGAGTTTGCTACTCCTTCCTCCAGCACAGGAGGGGGCCAAGGCAGCTGGCGCCTTGCCTGGGACCTTCTGTCTGAAAGGCCCCAGCGTCACTCACCGTCTCGCAGCTGAATGAACCTGTGGAAGGCACGCAGTGCCTCGGCAGCCTTGCAGCGGATCTCCTGGTCCTCCTCGGTACAGGACAGAGCGAGCTGCGCCATCAGGCACCCCAGGAATTCCAGAGGCTTCTCTGTGAAGTGGAAGGGGGAGCCTCCCATCCCTGTGGGCCCGTGGGACCGGAGTGCCTGAAGGAAGGTTGAGACCCTGGGTCTGTGGGTCCTCCACACCCACATGCAGCTGTCACAGCCCCCCTTCCCCAGCTGCGGGCCTCCCCATCTCCACAAAACGGTGCAGCCTTGTGTGCTCTCCTCCTGCCTGATCCTTCTGGCAGGCCCTCCCATGGCTCAGAAGGAAGGGCCTACGGGGCTGCGGCAGGAGCGCTGTGGCCGGTGGGCTGGGGAAGGGGTGCGCAGTGGGCAGTGGCAGTGGGGAGGGGAAGGGAAAGGGCCTGAGAGCCCCACAGGCCCTCAACACTGAAGCATCTGGGCAGCAACCCAGGAGATGGAGGGAGGGCTGACAGAGCCAGGCCTGCAAAATGCTCCCATGTGCTGGGGAGGGATCCGGCGCCCCGAGAAATTACCAGGGAGAGAACAGCTCCCAGAGAGGGGCAAATTCACTGGTGTGAGGCGGAGCATTCCTGAAACCCTTGCCCTGCGCTCAGGCTTCCCTTACAGGGAGCCCAGAGCTACTGGCTGCTCTGGGCAACAGGAAGGGGTGAGGGGAGCCGAGAGGTCACCCACACTGCAGGCCCCTTACCCCCACCGTTGAAGAGGGCATCATGAACTGGCTCAGCCTGACAATCCTCCCCAAAGCCATCCGGCGCTTAGCCACGTCCACTTTTTCTATGAAGTGCAGCAGGACCTGGGAAGGGAAAAGCTGCTGCTCTGCCTTGGGGAATGACGGGGACTCCTGAAGTGGTGGCTCTGCCGAGTGCCTGGTGGGGTTTACCCAAAGTGCCACCAAGGCTTCCCCTCAACAAGAGGAAGGCCTGGATGGGGTGCAGCAGCCTCACAACCTCAGGGACCGTTGCCAACACCCGATGAGCTCTGGCAGGCTGAGAGATAGTTGGATCCTAGCCCCCCAGCCACCTCTACCCCCTTCCACATGCTCCTCCAAAAAATGGCTGCATGTCCCCCCTCCAGGAGGACAGGAACCTCCAGGGGGGCCTGCAACAGGGAGGCTAGGCTACAACCCCTAGGGAGGGCAGAAGAAGAGAGCTTCAGGGCTGGGGTCCTCTCGCACCATGGCCACATCCCAGCAGATCTCCACCCTGCTGCGATCTGGGGAGGAGAACGTGAACGGGGCGGTGCAGCGAGGGCGCTGGTTTAGCAGTGCCAGCTGCCAGAGCAGGGGGCCTGGGAAGGGCACGCAGACTCCCACCACAGCTTTGGTTCTGGGCTGGGGCGTGCATGTTCCAGGAGGTTCCGTCTCTTCAGGGTAAGGCAAGGAAGAGATCCTGTGAGCCCAAATCTTGGCAAATGCCTGACCTGAAAGATTGCCTTCACTGTCCAGATGCTGGAGCTCAATGCAGCACCGTGCACCACCACCTCCAGCACACTGTCCAGAGTTTCCAGGATCTGTAACGGGGTACAGCAGGTGGCACACTTGCCCTGGTCCTTCTTCCTTGAAGGAGAAAGGCTCAAATGCCTTCCACCTGAGGTGGGCCTCAGCTGCCCTCTGGTGCCCAGGACAGGCCTCAGAGTCTGCCTGGTGTTCCTTCTCCTCCTATTCCAGCAGCAAAAACCAACTAGGAAAACGCGCACAGGGACTGACTGGCAGGCTCTCTGTAGCTCACGCTGTGCTTACCTGAGCATTGAGTAAAGCATGTTTCCTGTCCATCTCCTCTGCTGGCGCAAGAGAGAAGATACTTTCAATGCTGGGGTAGAGGTGCTTGGACAGCAGGCCTTCCCTGTCTTCGCTGCAAGGAGAGAAGGTGCCGGTTGGATGCTGGAGCTCCCACATCCAGGAGGGTGGGTGCAGACGTTGGGGCTGGCAGTCCCCAGGCTGGTATCCACATGAGGTAGGGCAGGGGATGTGTGGAGGCATCTCCTCCCTCCCCCATGCTGCTGAGCCAGCGTCAGAGGGCAGTCCTGGCCAGTGGAGCCCAAACTCCTTTCCTTCTCCTGCCTCTCCCTTTAGAGGAAATGCCAAGAGGCACCAGGGAGGCACCCTCCGCCCTCCTATCTGGGCTACTGATGGGCCAGGCACAAGGGAGTGTAAAGGCCCGAAGACAGTGCCACCAGGGTCCTGCCAGGATAGGAGATGCCTGGTGCCATCAGGCCCACGCCATGGGAAAGCCCTGGCTCAGCCAGGGTCTGGGGCAGGTACCTCATTGCAGTGATGGCAAACACAGCTTGCTGAAACATCACGGCATCTGTGCTGCCAGGCAGTTTCATTTGCCGTTGTACCTGGAGAGGGAGAGCATGGCCAGGAGGGTGTGCGGGTGCTGCCAGTGCCCAGCACCGGTCTGCAGGGCGGGCAGAGCTCCGGTGCCGCCGAGCCAGCGCTGGCACCCAGAGAGGCCCCTTGCTCTGCAGGGGCACCATGGCAGGCAGGGCTGTTCCCACAGAGGCCTGTCTGACCCTCCCCCTGCGCCCGGATGCCCGAGTGTTGTCTTCAGCACTGGGCCCATGTTCGACTGGCTTTGCCCCCCTCTCTTCCCCACTGTGGGTCCTCTCACCTCCATTTTCTGCACCAGCTCACATGCTGATGTGTTATCAAGCTGGTACCTGCCCTGCAGCCAGGCTCTGCAGAGCGTGCAGATGGAGGCCAGAAACCTGCACTTTGCGGCCCATTCCTGACAGTCAGGGACAAGAGAGACAGAGAGGGAGGGTCAGAGGGCAGAGGCATGGCCGGCACGAGCAGGGGCTCGAGGGGCTGCAGCCATGGCATAGGGTGCCAAGAGGGAGGCAGCTCTGCAGAGCCAGCAGCCCTCCAAGAGCCCTCACGCAAGCAGCAGACACGGCGGCACCCAGCTGGGAGCTGCCCGCAGAGCAGCGCTGACAATGTCTGTGGTTACCCTTTCGGTGCCATTGAGAAAATCCAAGAAGTAGTCTTGGGCTTCCTTCTCCTCACTCTCCAGCTGGCAGCGGGAGGCAGAAGAATCTGGACCTGATTGAGAACACGAGCGGAGAGAGCTGTAGGCAGGGGCAGGAGGTAGAGGGCAGAGAGGGGCCCTCTCTCCAGCTCTGCGCCTGCTGCCCTGCACACAGCACGTCCCACCTGCCCCAGGATGCCGCTGGCTGCAGGGAGGGCAGAGTCCCAGCCTTGCAGCACTGCTGCCTCGTGCCAGCCCAGCTGCCTCTCCCTGCCCTGCTCTGTGCCCTGAGGCAGGAGGTGGTCCTTTGCAGTCCTGTCAATACCCACCCATGTCGAAGGTGCTGGTGCACTTTTTCTCCATTTGTATGATGGGACTGGCAGTGCTGGAGCTTTCGGACCACTGATGGTCCTCGGCAGATAGCTCAGCTCTTCCATCCCTTGTAACCCTGGGTGCATGACTCCCGTCAGAGGAGTCGCTCGCCATTCTCCAAGTCAGAGGAAAGGGGTGAGAGTGGAAGACGGGAGCCCAGAGCAAGTGGCCGCACGCCGGTGCTGCCTGGCCAGAGCAGGGTGGTGGTGTGGTGGACGATCTGGGCAGGGACCAGCAGGATCTCCTGCAGGATGCTCTTTTCCAGTGGTCAGTCCCCACCTACCCACCCTGGCCCTGGAATCGGTTCTCTTTCCCCCAGCCCCTTCCGGAAGGGTCTGCCTGCCAGGCCCAGGTCACCTGGGGTCTCTATGGAGCTCGCCCAGCCCTAGCCCCAGCCCCAGCCCCAGCCCTGTGTTCTTTTCTGGTGGAAACAGTAGAGCTTTGGGGAAACACCCTGGCCCTGGGAGTGCAGTGTGCCAGGGTTAGCAAGGAAATATGTCCTCTGCGTTCAGCAGCTCCTGAAGAAGCCACACAACTTGCGTCCTTTTCTCCTGAGAGTCTTGGACACTGTGGGGCTGCCGTGCCAGTGCTGCGCTTCACTAGCTGCCACAAGGGTAGGTCAGAAATGGTCCCATTGTTCTACCCTGCCCCCGCCCCCGCCACTTTGACCCAGACTCTTCCGGGGGATTTGCCCTACTGCTGACTCTGGCTGCAGCCTCCGGCCCCTCTGCTTGCTTCCCTTGCTGCAAGCAGGACTTCCCAGCTCTGGTGCTCCCCTTTGGCTAGAGGCCTGAGGCCTGGCTGTGCCATCAACGGGCTTTCTCTTGCACCCTGCCCACCACCCACAGAAATATTTCCCAATGCCTGCCATGGACAGGGACATCTCTAATTAGACCCGGTTTCTCAGAGCACCCATCCAACCTGCCCTTGAACCTAAAAGGTGAGTGCCTGCTGTGTGACTGATGCCATACTCAAGGTTTTGGCTTCTGTGATCGTGGATCTATGTTTGAGAAGCTAGGTCTTTTGGGACCTGGTGGGCTCAACATGATGAAGTGGGGCAAGACCATCCTTGGTTAGGGTTAGGGTTAGCGTTAGGGTTGTGTGGGAGATTTGAGGGATTTTCTTGAAAAGAATGGACATTATATGGAACTCAACTGAACAGGCCTGTGAGGCCTATGTGAACAAGAGCAAAACAGCCTACGTGCCTTACGTGACTTCGAGCAGCCTTGAGTGAGAACAAGAGAAAGTGTGTCTGGTGAAGAAATCAAGAGTCAGCAAATCAGCAATTTTGTAGTGAAGTAATGCTGGATGTTAGAGCTCGTGCAAACTGTAAAGATCCAATCCCTTGTTAGTCTGTGGCGTGTGAACAGTAGCCATTACCCAATCACATGCAGCCTGTAAGCGCATGAAAAAAGCAAAAAGATTCTTAAGGAGAATTGTAACAAGTAATAAATGGCTTCAGCTGGATTTGCATTGGATCGTGTGGAGTCCGTGGTTTTTGCCCTCTCAAGTGGTGACCCCGACATGATCCGCAAGGAGACTGCTGAAGGAGGACAAGCCTCGGCTCGCCATCGTGGCTGGACCGTGACCAAAGATGCAGTCTGCGGGCTGCATGGAAATAAAAGAGCCCAGAGTAAAGGATCCGACATCGTTGTGCAACGGAGACCCAAAGAAGAGGTCAGCAGCCAGGGACGAGATGGGGCAGAATGTATCAAATGAAGAACAGGCCATTCTGGAGCTACTCTTGCATATCCTCTCTAGGAGAGGAGTGAAGTACGAGGAGAGTAACCTCAAAAGATTATGAATTTGGTGACAAGACAATGGGTTCATGATGCGAGGGTACGGACTTCACGACACGATCAGTATGATCATCATGAGCCATTTATTGTTAGTCACACAGAAGTATTTATACTTCTTCTACATACTATCTTTAGGTTACAACTTGCAAGGTTACATGATACATCTATTTTTCTATTTGAACAAGAAAAAAAAAACCAGCATTAATCAGTTATTATTGTCAGTCACGAGAAAGCAGAGTCTTATCTATTTGCCAAAAGCAAGCGGTAGAGGTCTTATCCATTTGGCAGAAGCAAATGGTTCAGGATGAGACTTGCAGTTACATAATTGCGATTATAGAGAACTGGGTGCTTTCCTCCCTGCACCTGCGTGAGGGAGTTTCTCTCCTCCTGCTGTTTCCCACACGTCTGGCTTACAGTACACAATGATTGTTTTTGAGACACTGGGTTGTTCACATTCGGATGACCAAGGTCCTGTAAAAACTCAGCAACATTTCCCCCTTTTTGTTTTTGAACAACCCAGGCCAAATTCATCATGTTCATAATTGACTTGCGTACTATTTGTATGATACAGGGTACCGTGATCAAGAGTATCAATACCATTAGAAGCACAACACCTATTGATTTAATCAGATCAAGTAACCATCCTCCGATGCCCCAATTTTGAAAGAGCGAATCTAGCCAGCTGTTACCAACAGTAATCTTTCGAAGGTTATTTCGCAGGTTTTGTAATTTTTTGTGAATGGACTCGGAGTGATCAGATAGGTTCAAACAGCACATTCCCTCAAAATCTTCGCACCCATGTCCTTGAGCTAGTAATAAAAAATCAACTGCAGCCCTATTTTGCAGTGTAGCATGCCTTATACTATCAACATCAGTAGCTAACTCATCTAACATTTCAGATGTAAGGTTAAATTGCATTTCTCCCCAGCAAGCTAAGTGTTGCAAGTTTTTCGCATTAATAGCAGCCATTCCTCCAGGGAGAAAGAATGAAGTAGCAATAATTGTTGCTAACGATGGTAACTGAACATTGTCACTGCATGAAGTAACAAGCGCAAACTTTGTCTAATCCTACGTAAGGTTACATTTTTTAACGCAGCTATCATTTGTCTAATTGTAGGAGTCAACATAGTTAATTTGCCAATGTAACACGGTCCACCAACTGGATTGTGAGGAATTCCTGGCTAGGCCCTATGTCCACAAATTAAAAATACTCCTGGGGGAAGCATTTTTCCTCCTGTCGTATTAACCAATTCTCTGCAGGCCATTTCGTTGGGCCATTGGTGATTCCCCGTTACATCCTGCCAAAGAACTAACCTAAAAGTTTCTGGTCTATTATATCTTGGTTCCCCAAAAGTAAAAGATCCAGTTCCATTTACTGGCTGTAGCTCATTAATTAGGTCGGAACAGCCTGGCATCTTAGAGACATTCCCTAACTGAGCTGGTGATACACTGCCCAGCAATTCGAGTTCTTGCATCAGCCCAGGAGCGGATCGATTCAAGCCTTCCACAAAGTGCTTTTGCCAGCGTGACATATACATGCAGGCCAAGTGTAATAGCCTTGTTTGCGGCACTCTCCATAGGTATGAGTTGTAAATTTTGGTTGTGAACCATTCCACCGCCCCTTAAAGGGACCATTAATCAATTCATCAAGATTAGAAATTGGCAGACCAATCAGGCATGTTCTAAATGGAGGGACCTGCCGAGTCAAGATGAAAATTGTTGGGGAATGGCTACGGGAAAAGGGGCATGGGTCCAGTGATCTGCTGTATCAGGAAAGCTTGTTCTAGTCAGCATGAGTAGGCCTTGGTAGGCCTCGGTGAGCAAGAGTCAGAAACTGCTGATGGAAAAGTACTGACCGAGGGTAATTTGGGTTATTTACGGGCAAAGAGGAGTTTCAGTAAACGACCTTGAGGGACTAGCTCTGGGAAGAAGAGGAGCTTGCATACCAGAGAAACCGCAAGGGGGGTTGGGCTACTTAGGTATTCTCTCCAATTATTGAATGACTAGTAGGCATAATTATCTAAGGGACTATATAAGTGTGTGCAACTTATTAATAAACTGAAGTATGCTTTATCGCTCATACTGAGTCGGCTGCATTTCTTCCTCCGCCTTCTCAGGTCTGAATCCCTGGTGGGGATCTTCCCCGCATATTGGCGCCCGAACAGGGACCTGAGTGGCGGATAGGGAAAGGAACGACGCCGGGAGCAGCGACCGGCGGGCAAGAGCGATCGAACACTGTGCTGCGGTGTATCGTCTCCGACGCCTGAACTGAGTGAAGTTCGCCGTTACTGGGCTACAGGAGGGCTGCAAGGAGGTCTTTAAAGCGCAGGAGGAGGTACCGTGCTCGGCTATAAATAACGGTAGCATGGATTTAGAAGTAGCCCTAGATTTATTGCAAAGCTTTTTAGAAAAGCGGGGGGTGGATTATAGTTGCGTTAAACAGCTAGCTGGTCTAGTAGCAACAGGGAAAGCTAAGGGGTGTTTTCAGGATCCGGATTCGTTATTTGAAGAAGCGGAGTGGAGAAAATTAGGAGATGTGTTATGGGATATGGTGATAGATGAGGACAAAACAGCGAAAAAGTTAATGAAGCCGTGGCGTGAGGTTATAAATAATACTAAGAGGCATAAGGTCGAGAAAAATTTGGCAGCAGTTGCTTCTCAGAAGTTAGGTCGGATGGAGCCATCTGCTCCACCACTAGATGCCGGAATATCACCCTTTTCGGGTGGGTCTGCACCGCCGCCGCAGACGAATGATTTGTTGTTTAGTAATTGTCGGGTTCCTAATCCACCTTGTTGGCAAACAGTTAAAGTTACGGAAAGAGGGGAGTTAGAGCGACAAGCGGAAACAAGAGAGCAGGGAGATAGCCGTAGTGTGGACGAAGCAAGCGAGCCAGAGAAGGAGGAAGGTAAATCAAACCGGGGTAGTTGTCCTACGTTGCTTAATTGGAGAAGGATCATGGAAGATGCAGCAGAAGGTGGAGATTTTACTCCTCTAGCGTTTCCAGCGATGTTTCAAAGGGATCAGCATGGGGACATGCAAGCAGGGTACAGTCCAATTAGCTGGAAGTTGTTATCTCAGCTCAGGAGTACGGTATCGGAATCTGGTTTGCATGGAGAGCCAACTAAGCAGATGTTGAATTATGTGTTTGGAAGTACGGTATTAGTTCCGGAGGACCTTAAGGTGATCATGAGGATGATTATGACGCAGTCGCAGCTGTTGTTGTGGCAGGCGCACTGGCAGCGGTTTTGCGAGGCATCGGTGCAGCAAAGAAGGGGGCCCAATGACCCGTTGAACGGCGTTACAGTAGAGCAATTGATGGGTACAGGACCGTTCCTGGAAGTACAGGCCCAATTACAGATGGGGCTGGAAAGGTGTATTGAGGCAATGCGAACGGCGAGGCTAGCGGTGGAACAGGTTAAGACGGCACAGCCAGCGCCTTCCTATATGTCTATAAAGCAAGGTAGAGAGGAGCCTTTCGCACAATTTATAGATAGAGTTACCGCGGCCATAGAGCAGGCGGATGTGCCTGAGTGGATGAGGGCAGCGTTGTTGAGGCAGTGTGCAGTTCAGAATGCGAATCAGGCGACTCGGTCTATTCTAATAACGTTGCCAGCAGACACTACGATTGAGTTGATGTTAGATCGAATGAGCAGGGTTCCAGTAGGGCCTCAGGCTATGTTGGTGGAAGCTATGGATAGGTTAGGGAAAGACCTCCTGCAGGCCCAGCAACAAGCTCTAGCAGCCCAGTCGCAGTTTCAAGAACAAGCCTTTGCTGCGTTAGCTCCGCTCCGTGCTGGTGCTGTGGAAGCTGGAAGCCGGCCTCGCAGTACTGAGGGGAGAAGAAGTAATAAGTGCTTCAGATGCGGACGGGAAGGTCATATCCGTCGAGACTGCAGAGCTACTCGAGTGTGGTGCGAGAACTGCAGATCGACCAGCTACAGCTCAGAAGCATGTTACTCGGGAAACGGGAGAATGAGCGCGTCGAGCCGCCACGCCCCGATAAAAATGGCAGCTCCTGCAGTCACGACATCGGAGCAACAAACAGCGAGTCGGGAGGAACCAGTACCAGCGTCATGCAACCCGCAGCCGTCCTCCAGCCAGCCACAAGAGGGAGCCTCGGGTTGGACTTGGCAACCGCAGTAGAAATAACTTTAACGGACTCCAAACCGCAACGTGTAGCTACAACAGTAAGAGCGCCCTTAGTGATCAACGGTCAACCGCAGGGTGCATTACTGATAGGGCGATCTTCAAGCAGTATGAGAGGACTGACAATTATCCCCGGACTTATCGATGCAGACTATACGAGTGTCATACAGATCATGATTCAGACATTGTTTCCACCTATCCATATTCCTCGAGGCAGCAGAATTGCGCAATTGATACCGCTAATGCAGTTGACAAGAGACATGAAAACAGCGTCTCGGGAGGAGCGAGGTGATCAGGGTTTTGGATCTACAGGACCTGCAGCATTGCTGACAATGCCCATGAATCGACGACCGAATACAACCGTGTGACTGGAATGTCGGGGCCAATTTTTATTTCTGTCTATGTTGTTGGACACTGGGGCAGATTTAACCATCGTGGATGCAAAAGCCTCTCTGGAGTGAGTCGCCCCTTGAGAAGGCCCAGACGGTGTTTACTGATGCAGGCAAGAAATCTAGAAGGGCTGCCATTACTTGGAACGTCAACGGTGAGTGGCACCACCACTTGCTGGAGGCAGTTCCAGAGGATTCGCTGCAGACCCTTGAACTTGCTGCCGTGGTATGGGCTATGGGGACTTGGAAGGATGAGGCTGTTAATGTGGTGACTGATTCTCTGTATGTGGCAGGCGTTTTGCAGAGAATTGAAGATGCGCAGATCAAAGATGTTAAGCAACCGCGCTTGGGGGAATTATTTAGACAGCTGCGTAGCTCAAGGACATGGGTGTGAAGAGTTTGATGGTATGTGTTGCTTTAATATCTCTGATCACAGCAAGTCCATTCAGTCACAACTAAAGCAGTTGCGGGATCACGTGGAGAAGTTACAAGTAGAGGACGATCCTTTTAGAGCATGGTGGGCTTTGCTAAGATTTCCAAGCTGGTTGCTGAACTTTTTAAGGCCAATGTTGGTCGGTTTTATCTTTATCGTTATTATATTAAGTATTAGAATCTGTTGTTTATCTTGTATCCGCAATATGTGTGTCAAAGTTATCGAATCTGTTTTTCGCAAAGATGTATTATTAGCCCAAAAAGAAAAAGGGGGAATTGTTGGGGAATGGCTACGGGAAAAGGGGCATGGGTCCAGTGATCTGCTGTATCAGGAAAGCTTGTTCTAGTCAGCATGAGTAGGCCTTGGTAGGCCTCGGTGAGCAAGAGTCAGAAACTGCTGATGGAAAAGTACTGACCGAGGGTAATCTGGGTTATTTACGGGCAAAGAGGAGTTTCAGTAAACGACCTTGAGGGACTAGCTCTGGGAAGAAGAGGAGTTTGCATACCAGAGAAACCGCAAGGGGGGTTGGGCTACTTAGGTATTCTCTCCAATTATTGAATGACTAGTAGGCATAATTATCTAAGGGACTATATAAGTGTGTGCAACTTATTAATAAACTGAAGTATGCTTTATCACTCATACTGAGTCGGCTGCATTTCTTCCTCCGCCTTCTCAGGTCTGAATCCCTGGTGGGGTTCTTCCCCGCAGAAAATCACTTCCTGAGCAAAGCCAAAGCAGAAGGAGAGAGAAAGACGAGAAAGGAAAGCAAGCAATGTGAAGGCAAGAGGCAAGTCTCTAGCGCCACCTGTGGGTAGACCTATGGCCGATGAGATGCAAAGGGAAGCTCCCTAACCTCCCGAAACCCCCTCCTCACTCTTCCCCTCCCCTCCCTTTTTGTTGCTGAGCACAGCATGATGTGGCATGGAATATGTTTTTGGGTAGCTGGGGTGGTCTGCCTGGCTGTGTTCCCCCACAACCGCTTGTGCACCCGCCCACCTCTTCACTGGGGCGGCAGAGCGAGACACAGAGAAGGCCTTGAAGCTGTGCAGACACTGCTCAGCAGCAGCCAAACATCAGTGTGTTATCAGCACTGCTTGGCTCACAGGTCTAACCCACAGCGCCATACGAGCTGCTATGAAGAAAATGAACTGTGGCCCGGCCAGGCCCTGTGCACTTGGGAAAACAGGCAATGGGGCTAACGACCTCCGAACCCCTCACTTCTGCCATACGCTGCAGCGATGCGCGTGAACGTTGCCTAGTTGTCTGGGCAGTGACGCTCCTTGGCTGGAGCGACAAGCTCACCGCCTGCCAGCTGCTCATCATATTGGAATGTTACTAGTCTTAATAGAAATGCCAGACCAGAGCCAGGCCAGGAGGGAAACCACATTGCCCTAAGCCTCCAGTGCTGAGCTTTTCCTAAGTTCTCGTAAAACAGAGCTTCACAGGGCTTGGAAAGTAGTTGACAAAGTAACTGTTTTAAGGGGATGAGAACGTCTGGGAATAGGTGCAGAGCAGCTGGGCCTGCACCAGCGGTTTAAGCATTGTGTGCGATGGCTAGCTTGTTGACAGCCGCCAGCTCTGCTTGCGGTGCCTTCTTCAGAAGATGTTTTAGGGACGGTTGGCTTTCTCTCAGCTGCAGCTTGCTGTCTGGGGGGCAGCAGGGCTCTGTGGGGGTGTGGGGGGGCCCAGCAGGCTTCTCTAGGGGTCCTGGGGAGCGGCGTGGCTCCACAGGGCCTTGTGCAGGACCCGGCAGTGTAGGCACCCCACAGGTGTCTGGGCCTCATCGGGGCAGTGCGGGATGGGGAAGAAGAGCTCAAACAGCACGTGAAGTTCCACAGTACTTTTATCAATGGCTGGGAGACACAGGCAGGCTGGCCGGGCTAGGGCCTCTGCTTCCATCCTACAGGATGCCCATTTCCTTCCTGGGTCACCAACCACCAAGCGTTCCTCTCGCTGCGCTGCCACAGCCTTTGGCCTCTTCTTCAGGCTTCATGGCACCACCTCTGCACACAGCTCCAGCAGCACCATCAGCCATTTCCCAGGGCAGGGGTCCTTCTCCTCTTCCATACCCTCCGGAGCTGGTAGAACAGTGCTTGCAGGCGAAAGCCAGAGGGAGGCTCTTTCACTGCAGACTCCAAGATCAGCAGGGTTTGAGAAGCCAGGGAAGAGACTGAGAGGCTTTTGTCGTTTGCCTGGTCTTGAAGGGCTGGGATGAAAAGGAACAGAGCTGAGGTCAGAGCCCGGTTCTGTGGGGACCTCTGGAGCTCCTCCAGCCAGGGCCACCCCTGCCCCCCCAGCTCTCCCCAGGGACAGGAGAGAGGCAGGGGTGCCGGGATCAGCCCAAGAGTGCTGGCCACCAATGTCCAGTGTGCCCCTGGAGTCTCTCTCTGCCTTGCCCACACTGACCCTCACCCGCGCAGGGAGCAGAGCCCTCCTGGGATGGGGCAGGAGTTGGGGTTTTTCCTCCTTCCTGCCAGCCCCCACAGACACCCCACTGTCCTCACTTACCCTCGTAGATGACCTGGAGCTTCTCCTGGCACACATCCACCTGCTGGCGCCCGATGAGCCCTAGGCACACACAGCCCGTCACACATCCCACTAGCCTGCCTTCCCAGAGACCCAGCTTCCTGCCACCAGCGCCATGGGCCTGGCCGTGCATCTTCCTGCCCTTGGGCAAGGCTGAGCCCAGGGCGGTGCCCCGAATGTGAAGCCCAAGAAGGCTGTGAGAGAGCCAGCAAAGCTCCCACTAGGAGCCCATGTGCGAGCCTGAGTGCAAAAGGGCAGCAGGGATCCCCGTGGGCCCCACATGGGGCAGTCAGGGTTCTTCAGCTGCCCAGCAGATTTGGCAGCAGCCGTGGCTGGAGCTAAGCTGCCATGGGGCAGGGAGGATCCCTTGGCAGGGCTGTGGCTCACCCATGAACCTGATGGCCGCCTCACGCAAGGGCTCCTGTGGGCTCTGCAGGTACGGCAGGCTCTGGTGCAGGTAGTCCTCCACTCTGCTGCTGTCCTCCATGAGCTGGTGAGAGCACCAGGGGACAGGGTTGGCGCAAAGCCTCCCCTGACGCCCAGGACTGGCCTCGCCTGCCTTCCCCTGCCCAGACACCTGTGATGCCCAGCATGCAGCTGGCTGGCGCCAGGGTTTGGAGGGAGCCGGGGACCGGGTGCTCCCTGCGGTGCCACCCTGCCAGCAAGGCCCAGCTGGGCTGGGGCTCCATCCACACCCTTGCACTCCAGGGTGAAAAGGAGCCTGTGTGCGGTGCGGACAGCGCTGTGCTGGCACAGAGGGCAGGGGCACAGCTGCTAGCCCCATGCCCTGGGAATTGCAGGAGAGGGGCTTCTCCAGGGTGCGTGTGAGGCTGTAGGGCCATCCTTACCAGGCATTCGCCAACCCTCCATGTCTGCTGTGCCTCCAGCAGCTTCCTGAGCTGCCTCCACTTCAGGAACTTGGCAGCTCCCAGGAGGGCATCCCGAGAGGCCTGCAGAACAGCAGAGACTGGGAGATGGCACTGCCGCCCAGGGGACAAGACCTGGGTGTCCCTGGGCAGAGCAGGGGGGCAAGGAAAGGTCACAGTTCCAAACCCTGGGCCTCAGACTATCGCAGGCACTGCTGGGAAGCCCAGGGAGGCTCCAGGGCTTAGGTCTTTGTGGCTGCACACTGCTGCTGAGCTGTGCTGGATCAGGCAGGGCAGGCAAGGGAAATGTCCCTGCCCACCTTCTCAGCTGCTGCCAGCTGTGTGGCTGCAGGCAGGGAGGAGCTCTGAGCCCTCCTCAGGGATGCTGGAGGTTGGGCCCCAGTTGAGGCACATTCAAAGGGCTCAGAAATCCCCACCTGAGCCACACTGTGGTCCTTGTCGTGCAGGTGGAAGAACAGGGGCATGAGGCTCCTGTGCATGTCCTTCCTCATCTGCGCTTTGTGGGTGCTGACTGCAACCCCCATCGCATCTCTGAAGAGCAGGATGGAGCGCTCTCGTACACAGCTGGTCTCCTAGGAGGAGACAAGGAAGAAGGGGAAGACCTCAGTTCTGACTCCTCCAAGCCCACGGTGAGGAGACGAACCCTCGTGGCTCTCCCTCTGCAGCAAGCAGAAGAACTCAGGGGCCAGTGGGCACACGCGGAGAGGGACACACCAGCCCTGGGCCATGCACACCTGCCCCCCGCCCCCAGGCATGCTAAACAAGCCTCTGCTCTCCTGCCACCTTACGTTTTCAAAGAGTGGCAGGAGCATCTCCACCAGCTGTAGAGCGATGGGGATAGCTGTCTGCCTGTCCACCAGGCAGAGCGTGTTGCTGAGGACAGTCAGGGCTGCCATCCTGGTGTTGCAGTCCTCATCCTGCAGTCGCTGCGTGACCTCTGGCAGCAGGCCTTGCAGAGTTGCTGCCTACGAGAAACCCGCCATCTCATTTTGTGGCACAATTGAGGACTGTCGTGGCCAAAACATTCAGCATGTAGAGGCTGCAGCAGCAGCGGGGCAGAGATCTCTCTGCCTGCGGTGCAGCCCAGGGCTGGGCCTGAAGTGCTTGGGGCGTCTGAGCAGGGCAGCGGGGTCTGTGAGCATGGTTCTTACCGCTCCCAATTCCTGGCAAAACCAGGAAAAGCCTCTACACACACTACCGCCTGCAGCCCAGTGCCAGGCGGGCGGCTTCAGTGTGCCCAGCTGCCCCTGCTCACCTTCTCAGGCCTCTGAGACAGCGTGACGAGGCATGTGATTGCCATCCTGCGCAGCAGCAAGCTCTCGCTCTGCAGGTGGCACTGGAGGACAGACAGGATGTGCTCAGTGATGTGACCCAAGTCAGTGCAGTCCAGGAGCTGAAACACAGTGGGCAGTAGAGTGAGAGCCTGGCACAGATAGCAGAGCTCGTGGACAGCTTGGGACAAGGCTCCAGGGCTGGTCACAGCCCGGGTGGCAGGCAGCAGCGCCCGCAGAGGGCCTTCCCTCTACCCTCCGCCGCATGCACGCAGCCCAGCTTCCCCCCGCCTGCCCTCAGAGGAGCAGCACTTGCCACCAGGCCCACCTCGGTGAAGACAGTCATGGCGCCAATGTCCTGGTAGGCCTGTCCCTGGAGGAGGCCTATGGCCGCCTCTTGAGACACAGAGGTGCAACAGTCCGGAGCTGCACACCGCAGCAGCCTGGCCAGGGGAGGAAGACATTGGAAGCACAGAGCTGGACAAGCAAACCTCTCTGGGACTGCGCCGCCAGTGCCAGCCATGACTTCGCAGGCCAGACCACACAGGCCGAGCTTGCATTTGCACCTTGTGTTGGCTGCTTGCGCTGCAGAACCCAGGAGGGAGGGGATGCTGTCGGGGGGCCTTCCTCTCCGAGGCAGAAATGCCGCGGCAGAAAAGGATGACTGACTCACCTAGTCAGGACAATGATACCGGTGTGGTAGGTCTCGGGGCTCACGAGCATGTCCCAGGCACCCTGCTTCCCAGCATCTTCAACCAGGTGGGCACCGCCCAGGCGATGGAACAGAGCTTGCATGGTGCTCACCGCGCTCCTACATGCCAAGTAAAGCGTGCTGATACATGAAGTCCTGGCCCCAGCTCTGGGCCCGGGACCAACACCAGGGAGCAGGGACAGAGCACCTGAGCGGGTCAACAGGAGGATGTTTGGCCTCCCTGCGCTGACAGACAGAGCGGCAGCAGCCCTGCTGTGTGCCAGTCACACTGAAGGAGATGTGGAAGACCACTGCCATGAAGAGCTCGCCGAAAAGTAACTGCACGGCGTCTTGGCTGGAGGGCACCAGGAAGACCTCATGCATGGCACTGGAGAGCTGCAGAAGAAAAGCAGGGACAGCTCTCACTGCAGAGATGTCTCTGTGGCACTGCCCAGGGCAGGGGGTGGGGAGGCTACAGGGCCACACTCAGCTGAGGGAGATGCCAGGGCAAGGCCCGTCCTGGCTGCCTGGCCTGGAGACTTACTCATGGCAGCGCTCTGGGCTCGGCTCCCATTTGTACCAGGGGCGCGTGAGCCTTCCCAGTCCAAAGGAAACACCCCAGCTGGCCTTCGGGCCCTGCTGCTGTGCAGGACTCCCCCTCCCTGACCCTGCAGCCTGCTCTGGCCAGGCAGCCACCCCGCCCCGGGCTTGCCAACTACCACACAGTCAGGAGGAATTGGGGAGGGAGGAGAACAACGGAGGGTAGCATGAACAGGGGCATGGGCTGCCTGCCCATGCACCGTGGGGCCAAGCGGTATGCGCTGACTTATCTGGCTGTGGCCCTGATGACCCTGGCCCAGGTGCCCCGATGATGTCTGCCTTTTATGGACATGAGAAGGGAGGAGGGACTGGAGAGGAGCACCCAAGCCCAGGTGGGGTGCAGCAGGCCTTATCCACACACTCACAGCCAGGAAACGGCAGCAGCTGCACGTTTGAGCAAATGTCTTTTGCCAGATGACATTCTGCTGGACCATCAGCAGGATCTTCAGCATGTCTTTCACGAGGCAGGGCTCAGAGGCCAACACGCTCCACATGGCCTTGGCAGTGCTGTAGAGATAGAATACACTGTCAGTGGGGCCACCTCAGCAACCAGCCCTTGTGCCTGGGCAGGCCATGGAGGTCCTGAGCTGCCCCCGCTGCTGATGGGTCACGTACCTGTCACAGTGCGGGGACTGCCGCAGCAGGCTAGGGATCAGCTTATGAGGGAAGAAGCGGGCCGCTTGAAGAAGGGTCCTCCTCAGGATGTCCTGGAGCGGTGTCTGGCTGACGTGCGCCATCTGTGTGTAGACGCTCCACACGATCTGTTCCACCTGGAGGAGGAAGGGGTGGAGTGGGGTGGAGCGCAGCCATGGCCCGGCTGCCACCAAGAATTTCTTCCCACCGTTGCTCTTTGCTGGCCTCAAAGGCTGCCCGTTGGGTGCTCCCAAGCCCTGGACTCAGGGAGGGGGGAGCAGCCCACAGAGTACACGTGTGCAGGGCAATCTGGCCCCACGCTGCCTACCGTGGTCTGCTGCAAGTCTGAGTCTCTCAGTGCCATCTCCAGCATGTTGGCAAGCGGCAGGATCTGAGAGACCCTTGGGTGTGTGATGTTCCTCAAGACCGTGAGGATGAAGTCACTCTTCTCACTCTGGGTGAGGAAGCTCCCAAATTTCTGAGGGAGGAAGGGAAGACGGGAGGGAGGGAAGATGTTTTACACCAAGTATCCTGGTGGCAGGGCAGAGCTGGGCAGCAGGGGCGGCTCTGGAGTGAGAAACCTGGGGCAGAGCTGGCTCCCAACCCCAGGAGAAGTGCGAGCAGCAAGGGGCTGGTCTGGGGTGGTGGTAGCCATGGGGGTGTGGAGAGGGAGTTGCCCTGTGGACTGAAGGAGCGGGGCAGGGGGCAAGGTCATGGAGCGCCGGCTGTGCCAGCAACCAGAGCTCGCCGGTGGCCAGACGGCCAGAGCTGCTGCGCTGAGGCTGGGTTAAAGCCTTTGGCTACTCCCTGCGGAGAGGTGGCGGGACCCTGCAGCCTGACTGGCGGGAGGCCGTGCCATCCCCCTCGACGGCTGATGCATTGGTTCATCCAGGTTCCCTCCAGCCACACCAAAGAGAGCCCCAGCAAGGGAGGAGCTCATTACCATCGCCTCGTCATCGGGTATGATGGGACAGAGCCTGTTAGCTTTTTCACGCTGCACTTCTAGCTTTGGATCCTCACGTGCTGCTCGGTAGGCTGGGCAGGAGAGGGGAAAAACACACAGTGAGGAGCAGGAACAACAGAGAGCTGGAGGCAGCAGGGGAGAGCATCGAGGAGAGCTCTGTGCAGGGCTCTCTGTTCTGTGGGGAGCTGGAGACATGCCAGGGTGGTGGTGGGCCCGCTTCCAGGGTCAGGATGGGAAACAGCCTCTTGGGCTGCTGAAGGGCCTGGGCTGGCTCAACACTGCAGCCTGGTCTGGCTTTCTGATCGCGAGGAGGAGAGAAGGCCTGGGATGCCGCTGCCACAGGCTCTCCAGCCCAGGGGGCTCTTGGGACGGGCCGTGCGCTGCTGCTCCAAGATGGGCTGTGTGGGCCCTGAGGTTTGCGCAGCGCAGCTGCTCCTTGGTCCAGCCTCAGAGGAGTTTGCTACTCCTTCCTCCAGCACAGGAGGGGGCCAAGGCAGCTGGCGCCTTGCCTGGGACCTTCTGTCTGAAAGGCCCCAGCGTCACTCACCGTCTCGCAGCTGAATGAACCTGTGGAAGGCACGCAGTGCCTCGGCAGCCTTGCAGCGGATCTCCTGGTCCTCCTCGGTACAGGACAGAGCGAGCTGCGCCATCAGGCACCCCAGGAATTCCAGAGGCTTCTCTGTGAAGTGGAAGGGGGAGCCTCCCATCCCTGTGGGCCCGTGGGACCGGAGTGCCTGAAGGAAGGTTGAGACCCTGGGTCTGTGGGTCCTCCACACCCACATGCAGCTGTCACAGCCCCCCTTCCCCAGCTGCGGGCCTCCCCATCTCCACAAAACGGTGCAGCCTTGTGTGCTCTCCTCCTGCCTGATCCTTCTGGCAGGCCCTCCCATGGCTCAGAAGGAAGGGCCTACGGGGCTGCGGCAGGAGCGCTGTGGCCGGTGGGCTGGGGAAGGGGTGCGCAGTGGGCAGTGGCAGTGGGGAGGGGAAGGGAAAGGGCCTGAGAGCCCCACAGGCCCTCAACACTGAAGCATCTGGGCAGCAACCCAGGAGATGGAGGGAGGGCTGACAGAGCCAGGCCTGCAAAATGCTCCCATGTGCTGGGGAGGGATCCGGCGCCCCGAGAAATTACCAGGGAGAGAACAGCTCCCAGAGAGGGGCAAATTCACTGGTGTGAGGCGGAGCATTCCTGAAACCCTTGCCCTGCGCTCAGGCTTCCCTTACAGGGAGCCCAGAGCTACTGGCTGCTCTGGGCAACAGGAAGGGGTGAGGGGAGCCGAGAGGTCACCCACACTGCAGGCCCCTTACCCCCACCGTTGAAGAGGGCATCATGAACTGGCTCAGCCTGACAATCCTCCCCAAAGCCATCCGGCGCTTAGCCACGTCCACTTTTTCTATGAAGTGCAGCAGGACCTGGGAAGGGAAAAGCTGCTGCTCTGCCTTGGGGAATGACGGGGACTCCTGAAGTGGTGGCTCTGCCGAGTGCCTGGTGGGGTTTACCCAAAGTGCCACCAAGGCTTCCCCTCAACAAGAGGAAGGCCTGGATGGGGTGCAGCAGCCTCACAACCTCAGGGACCGTTGCCAACACCCGATGAGCTCTGGCAGGCTGAGAGATAGTTGGATCCTAGCCCCCCAGCCACCTCTACCCCCTTCCACATGCTCCTCCAAAAAATGGCTGCATGTCCCCCCTCCAGGAGGACAGGAACCTCCAGGGGGGCCTGCAACAGGGAGGCTAGGCTACAACCCCTAGGGAGGGCAGAAGAAGAGAGCTTCAGGGCTGGGGTCCTCTCGCACCATGGCCACATCCCAGCAGATCTCCACCCTGCTGCGATCTGGGGAGGAGAACGTGAACGGGGCGGTGCAGCGAGGGCGCTGGTTTAGCAGTGCCAGCTGCCAGAGCAGGGGGCCTGGGAAGGGCACGCAGACTCCCACCACAGCTTTGGTTCTGGGCTGGGGCGTGCATGTTCCAGGAGGTTCCGTCTCTTCAGGGTAAGGCAAGGAAGAGATCCTGTGAGCCCAAATCTTGGCAAATGCCTGACCTGAAAGATTGCCTTCACTGTCCAGATGCTGGAGCTCAATGCAGCACCGTGCACCACCACCTCCAGCACACTGTCCAGAGTTTCCAGGATCTGTAACGGGGTACAGCAGGTGGCACACTTGCCCTGGTCCTTCTTCCTTGAAGGAGAAAGGCTCAAATGCCTTCCACCTGAGGTGGGCCTCAGCTGCCCTCTGGTGCCCAGGACAGGCCTCAGAGTCTGCCTGGTGTTCCTTCTCCTCCTATTCCAGCAGCAAAAACCAACTAGGAAAACGCGCACAGGGACTGACTGGCAGGCTCTCTGTAGCTCACGCTGTGCTTACCTGAGCATTGAGTAAAGCATGTTTCCTGTCCATCTCCTCTGCTGGAGCAAGAGAGAAGATACTTTCAATGCTGGGGTAGAGGTGCTTGGACAGCAGGCCTTCCCTGTCTTCGCTGCAAGGAGAGAAGGTGCCGGTTGGATGCTGGAGCTCCCACATCCAGGAGGGTGGGTGCAGACGTTGGGGCTGGCAGTCCCCAGGCTGGTATCCACATGAGGTAGGGCAGGGGATGTGTGGAGGCATCTCCTCCCTCCCCCATGCTGCTGAGCCAGCGTCAGAGGGCAGTCCTGGCCAGTGGAGCCCAAACTCCTTTCCTTCTCCTGCCTCTCCCTTTAGAGGAAATGCCAAGAGGCACCAGGGAGGCACCCTCCGCCCTCCTATCTGGGCTACTGATGGGCCAGGCACAAGGGAGTGTAAAGGCCCGAAGACAGTGCCACCAGGGTCCTGCCAGGATAGGAGATGCCTGGTGCCATCAGGCCCACGCCATGGGAAAGCCCTGGCTCAGCCAGGGTCTGGGGCAGGTACCTCATTGCAGTGATGGCAAACACAGCTTGCTGAAACATCACGGCATCTGTGCTGCCAGGCAGTTTCATTTGCCGTTGTACCTGGAGAGGGAGAGCATGGCCAGGAGGGTGTGCGGGTGCTGCCAGTGCCCAGCACCGGTCTGCAGGGCGGGCAGAGCTCCGGTGCCGCCGAGCCAGCGCTGGCACCCAGAGAGGCCCCTTGCTCTGCAGGGGCACCATGGCAGGCAGGGCTGTTCCCACAGAGGCCTGTCTGACCCTCCCCCTGCGCCCGGATGCCCGAGTGTTGTCTTCAGCACTGGGCCCATGTTCGACTGGCTTTGCCCCCCTCTCTTCCCCACTGTGGGTCCTCTCACCTCCATTTTCTGCACCAGCTCACATGCTGATGTGTTATCAAGCTGGTACCTGCCCTGCAGCCAGGCTCTGCAGAGCGTGCAGATGGAGGCCAGAAACCTGCACTTTGCGGCCCATTCCTGACAGTCAGGGACAAGAGAGACAGAGAGGGAGGGTCAGAGGGCAGAGGCATGGCCGGCACGAGCAGGGGCTCGAGGGGCTGCAGCCATGGCATAGGGTGCCAAGAGGGAGGCAGCTCTGCAGAGCCAGCAGCCCTCCAAGAGCCCTCACGCAAGCAGCAGACACGGCGGCACCCAGCTGGGAGCTGCCCGCAGAGCAGCGCTGACAATGTCTGTGGTTACCCTTTCGGTGCCATTGAGAAAATCCAAGAAGTAGTCTTGGGCTTCCTTCTCCTCACTCTCCAGCTGGCAGCGGGAGGCAGAAGAATCTGGACCTGATTGAGAACACGAGCGGAGAGAGCTGTAGGCAGGGGCAGGAGGTAGAGGGCAGAGAGGGGCCCTCTCTCCAGCTCTGCGCCTGCTGCCCTGCACACAGCACGTCCCACCTGCCCCAGGATGCCGCTGGCTGCAGGGAGGGCAGAGTCCCAGCCTTGCAGCACTGCTGCCTCGTGCCAGCCCAGCTGCCTCTCCCTGCCCTGCTCTGTGCCCTGAGGCAGGAGGTGGTCCTTTGCAGTCCTGTCAATACCCACCCATGTCGAAGGTGCTGGTGCACTTTTTCTCCATTTGTATGATGGGACTGGCAGTGCTGGAGCTTTCGGACCACTGATGGTCCTCGGCAGATAGCTCAGCTCTTCCATCCCTTGTAACCCTGGGTGCATGACTCCCGTCAGAGGAGTCGCTCGCCATTCTCCAAGTCAGAGGAAAGGGGTGAGAGTGGAAGACGGGAGCCCAGAGCAAGTGGCCGCACGCCGGTGCTGCCTGGCCAGAGCAGGGTGGTGGTGTGGTGGACGATCTGGGCAGGGACCAGCAGGATCTCCTGCAGGATGCTCTTTTCCAGTGGTCAGTCCCCACCTACCCACCCTGGCCCTGGAATCGGTTCTCTTTCCCCCAGCCCCTTCCGGAAGGGTCTGCCTGCCAGGCCCAGGTCACCTGGGGTCTCTATGGAGCTCGCCCAGCCCTAGCCCCAGCCCCAGCCCCAGCCCTGTGTTCTTTTCTGGTGGAAACAGTAGAGCTTTGGGGAAACACCCTGGCCCTGGGAGTGCAGTGTGCCAGGGTTAGCAAGGAAATATGTCCTCTGCGTTCAGCAGCTCCTGAAGAAGCCACACAACTTGCGTCCTTTTCTCCTGAGAGTCTTGGACACTGTGGGGCTGCCGTGCCAGTGCTGCGCTTCACTAGCTGCCACAAGGGTAGGTCACAAATGGTCCCATTGTTCTACCCTGCCCCCGCCCCCGCCACTTTGACCCAGACTCTTCCGGGGGATTTGCCCTACTGCTGACTCTGGCTGCAGCCTCCGGCCCCTCTGCTTGCTTCCCTTGCTGCAAGCAGGACTTCCCAGCTCTGGTGCTCCCCTTTGGCTAGAGGCCTGAGGCCTGGCTGTGCCATCAACGGGCTTTCTCTTGCACCCTGCCCACCACCCACAGAAATATTTCCCAATGCCTGCCATGGACAGGGACATCTCTAATTAGACCCGGTTTCTCAGAGCACCCATCCAACCTGCCCTTGAACCTAAAAGGTGAGTGCCTGCTGTGTGACTGATGCCATACTCAAGGTTTTGGCTTCTGTGATCGTGGATCTATGTTTGAGAAGCTAGGTCTTTTGGGACCTGGTGGGCTCAACATGATGAAGTGGGGCAAGACCATCCTTGGTTAGGGTTAGGGTTAGCGTTAGGGTTGTGTGGGAGATTTGAGGGATTTTCTTGAAAAGAATGGACATTATATGGAACTCAACTGAACAGGCCTGTGAGGCCTATGTGAACAAGAGCAAAACAGCCTACGTGCCTTACGTGACTTTGAGCAGCCTTGAGTGAGAACAAGAGAAAGTGTGTCTGGTGAAGAAATCAAGAGTCAGCAAATCAGCAATTTTGTAGTGAAGTAATGCTGGATGTTAGAGCTCGTGCAAACTGTAAAGATCCAATCCCTTGTTAGTCTGTGGCGTGTGAACAGTAGCCATTACCCAATCACATGCAGCCTGTAAGCGCATGAAAAAAGCAAAAAGATTCTTAAGGAGAATTGTAACAAGTAATAAATGGCTTCAGCTGGATTTGCATTGGATCGTGTGGAGTCCGTGGTTTTTGCCCTCTCAAGTGGTGACCCCGACATGATCCGCAAGGAGACTGCTGAAGGAGGACAAGCCTCGGCTCGCCATCGTGGCTGGACCGTGACCAAAGATGCAGTCTGCGGGCTGCATGGAAATAAAAGAGCCCAGAGTAAAGGATCCGACATCGTTGTGCAACGGAGACCCAAAGAAGAGGTCAGCAGCCAGGGACGAGATGGGGCAGAATGTATCAAATGAAGAACAGGCCATTCTGGAGCTACTCTTGCATATCCTCTCTAGGAGAGGAGTGAAGTACGAGGAGAGTAACCTCAAAAGATTATGAATTTGGTGACAAGACAATGGGTTCATGATGCGAGGGTACGGACTTCACGACACGATCAGTATGATCATCATGAGCCATTTATTGTTAGTCACACAGAAGTATTTATACTTCTTCTACATACTATCTTTAGGTTACAACTTGCAAGGTTACATGATACATCTATTTTTCTATTTGAACAAGAAAAAAAAAACCAGCATTAATCAGTTATTATTGTCAGTCACGAGAAAGCAGAGTCTTATCTATTTGCCAAAAGCAAGCGGTAGAGGTCTTATCCATTTGGCAGAAGCAAATGGTTCAGGATGAGACTTGCAGTTACATAATTGCGATTATAGAGAACTGGGTGCTTTCCTCCCTGCACCTGCGTGAGGGAGTTTCTCTCCTCCTGCTGTTTCCCACACGTCTGGCTTACAGTACACAATGATTGTTTTTGGAGACACTGGGTTGTTCACATTCGGATGACCAAGGTCCTGTAAAAACTCAGCAACATTTCCCCCTTTTTGTTTTTGAACAACCCAGGCCAAATTCATCATGTTCATAATTGACTTGCGTACTATTTGTATGATACAGGGTACCGTGATCAAGAGTATCAATACCATTAGAAGCACAACACCTATTGATTTAATCAGATCAAGTAACCATCCTCCGATGCCCCAGTTTTGAAAGAGCGAATCTAGCCAGCTGTTACCAACAGTAATCTTTCGAAGGTTATTTCGCAGGTTTTGTAATTTTTTGTGAATGGACTCGGAGTGATCAGATAGGTTCAAACAGCACATTCCCTCAAAATCTTCGCACCCATGTCCTTGAGCTAGTAATAAAAAATCAACTGCAGCCCTATTTTGCAGTGTAGCATGCCTTATACTATCAACATCAGTAGCTAACTCATCTAACATTTCAGATGTAAGGTTAAATTGCATTTCTCCCCAGCAAGCTAAGTGTTGCAAGTTTTTCGCATTAATAGCAGCCATTCCTCCAGGGAGAAAGAATGAAGTAGCAATAATTGTTGCTAACGATGGTAACTGAACATTGTCACTGCATGAAGTAACAAGCGCAAACTTTGTCTAATCCTATGTAAGGTTACATTTTTTAACGCAGCTATCATTTGTCTAATTGTAGGAGTCAACATAGTTAATTTGCCAATGTAACACGGTCCACCAACTGGATTGTGAGGAATTCCTGGCTAGGCCCTATGTCCACAAATTAAAAATACTCCTGGGGGAAGCATTTTTCCTCCTGTCGTATTAACCAATTCTCTGCAGGCCATTTCGTTGGGCCATTGGTGATTCCCCGTTACATCCTGCCAAAGAACTAACCTAAAAGTTTCTGGTCTATTATATCTTGGTTCCCCAAAAGTAAAAGATCCAGTTCCATTTACTGGCTGTAGCTCATTAATTAGGTCGGAACAGCCTGGCATCTTAGAGACATTCCCTAACTGAGCTGGTGATACACTGCCCAGCAATTCGAGTTCTTGCATCAGCCCAGGAGCGGATCGATTCAAGCCTTCCACAAAGTGCTTTTGCCAGCGTGACATATACATGCAGGCCAAGTGTAATAGCCTTGTTTGCGGCACTCTCCATAGGTATGAGTTGTAAATTTTGGTTGTGAACCATTCCACCGCCCCTTAAAGGGACCATTAATCAATTCATCAAGATTAGAAATTGGCAGACCAATCAGGCATGTTCTAAATGGAGGGACCTGCCGAGTCAAGATGAAAATTGTTGGGGAATGGCTACGGGAAAAGGGGCATGGGTCCAGTGATCTGCTGTATCAGGAAAGCTTGTTCTAGTCAGCATGAGTAGGCCTTGGTAGGCCTCGGTGAGCAAGAGTCAGAAACTGCTGATGGAAAAGTACTGACCGAGGGTAATTTGGGTTATTTACGGGCAAAGAGGAGTTTCAGTAAACGACCTTGAGGGACTAGCTCTGGGAAGAAGAGGAGCTTGCATACCAGAGAAACCGCAAGGGGGGTTGGGCTACTTAGGTATTCTCTCCAATTATTGAATGACTAGTAGGCATAATTATCTAAGGGACTATATAAGTGTGTGCAACTTATTAATAAACTGAAGTATGCTTTATCGCTCATACTGAGTCGGCTGCATTTCTTCCTCCGCCTTCTCAGGTCTGAATCCCTGGTGGGGATCTTCCCCGCATATTGGCGCCCGAACAGGGACCTGAGTGGTGGATAGGGAAAGGAACGACGCCGGGAGCAGCGACCGGCGGGCAAGAGCGATCGAACACTGTGCTGCGGTGTATCGTCTCCGACGCCTGAACTGAGTGAAGTTCGCCGTTACTGGGCTACAGGAGGGCTGCAAGGAGGTCTTTAAAGCGCAGGAGGAGGTACCGTGCTCGGCTATAAATAACGGTAGCATGGATTTAGAAGTAGCCCTAGATTTATTGCAAAGCTTTTTAGAAAAGCGGGGGGTGGATTATAGTTGCGTTAAACAGCTAGCTGGTCTAGTAGCAACAGGGAAAGCTAAGGGGTGTTTTCAGGATCCGGATTCGTTATTTGAAGAAGCGGAGTGGAGAAAATTAGGAGATGTGTTATGGGATATGGTGATAGATGAGGACAAAACAGCGAAAAAGTTAATGAAGCCGTGGCGTGAGGTTATAAATAATACTAAGAGGCATAAGGTCGAGAAAAATTTGGCAGCAGTTGCTTCTCAGAAGTTAGGTCGGATGGAGCCATCTGCTCCACCACTAGATGCCGGAATATCACCCTTTTCGGGTGGGTCTGCACCGCCGCCGCAGACGAATGATTTGTTGTTTAGTAATTGTCGGGTTCCTAATCCACCTTGTTGGCAAACAGTTAAAGTTACGGAAAGAGGGGAGTTAGAGCGACAAGCGGAAACAAGAGAGCAGGGAGATAGCCGTAGTGTGGACGAAGCAAGCGAGCCAGAGAAGGAGGAAGAGACGGGTAAATCAAACCGGGGTAGTTGTCCTACGTTGCTTAATTGGAGAAGGATCATGGAAGATGCAGCAGAAGGTGGAGATTTTACTCCTCTAGCGTTTCCAGCGATGTTTCAAAGGGATCAGCATGGGGACATGCAAGCAGGGTACAGTCCAATTAGCTGGAAGTTGTTATCTCAGCTCAGGAGTACGGTATCGGAATCTGGTTTGCATGGAGAGCCAACTAAGCAGATGTTGAATTATGTGTTTGGAAGTACGGTATTAGTTCCGGAGGACCTTAAGGTGATCATGAGGATGATTATGACGCAGTCGCAGCTGTTGTTGTGGCAGGCGCACTGGCAGCGGTTTTGCGAGGCATCGGTGCAGCAAAGAAGGGGGCCCAATGACCCGTTGAACGGCGTTACAGTAGAGCAATTGATGGGTACAGGACCATTCCTGGAAGTACAGGCCCAATTACAGATGGGGCTGGAAAGGTGTATTGAGGCAATGCGAACGGCGAGGCTAGCGGTGGAACAGGTTAAGACGGCACAGCCAGCGCCTTCCTATATGTCTATAAAGCAAGGTAGAGAGGAGCCTTTCGCACAATTTATAGATAGAGTTACCGCGGCCATAGAGCAGGCGGATGTGCCTGAGTGGATGAGGGCAGCGTTGTTGAGGCAGTGTGCAGTTCAGAATGCGAATCAGGCGACTCGGTCTATTCTAATAACGTTGCCAGCAGACACTACGATTGAGTTGATGTTAGATCGAATGAGCAGGGTTCCAGTAGGGCCTCAGGCTATGTTGGTGGAAGCTATGGATAGGTTAGGGAAAGACCTCCTGCAGGCCCAGCAACAAGCTCTAGCAGCCCAGTCGCAGTTTCAAGAACAAGCCTTTGCTGCGTTAGCTCCGCTCCGTGCTGGTGCTGTGGAAGCTGGAAGCCGGCCTCGCAGTACTGAGGGGAGAAGAAGTAATAAGTGCTTCAGATGCGGACGGGAAGGTCATATCCGTCGAGACTGCAGAGCTACTCGAGTGTGGTGCGAGAACTGCAGATCGACCAGCTACAGCTCAGAAGCATGTTACTCGGGAAACGGGAGAATGAGCGCGTCGAGCCGCCACGCCCCGATAAAAATGGCAGCTCCTGCAGTCACGACATCGGAGCAACAAACAGCGAGTCGGGAGGAACCAGTACCAGCGTCATGCAACCCGCAGCCGTCCTCCAGCCAGCCACAAGAGGGAGCCTCGGGTTGGACTTGGCAACCGCAGTAGAAGTAACTTTAACGGACTCCAAACCGCGACGTGTAGCTACAACAGTAAGAGCGCCCTTAGTGATCAACGGTCAACCGCAGGGTGCATTACTGATAGGGCGATCTTCAAGCAGTATGAGAGGACTGACAATTATCCCCGGACTTATCGATGCAGACTATACGAGTGTCATACAGATCATGATTCAGACATTGTTTCCACCTATCCATATTCCTCGAGGCAGCAGAATTGCGCAATTGATACCGCTAATGCAGTTGACAAGAGACATGAAAACAGCGTCTCGGGAGGAGCGAGGTGATCAGGGTTTTGGATCTACAGGACCTGCAGCATTGCTGACAATGCCCATGAATCGACGACCGAATACAACCGTGTGACTGGAATGTCGGGGCCAATTTTTATTTCTGTCTATGTTGTTGGACACTGGGGCAGATTTAACCATCGTGGATGCAAAAGCCTCTCTGGAGTGAGTCGCCCCTTGTGAAGGCCCAGACGGTGTTTACTGATGCAGGCAAGAAATCTAGAAGGGCTGCCATTACTTGGAACGTCAACGGTGAGTGGCACCACCACTTGCTGGAGGCAGTTCCAGAGGATTCGCTGCAGACCCTTGAACTTGCTGCCGTGGTATGGGCTATGGGGACTTGGAAGGATGAGGCTGTTAATGTGGTGACTGATTCTCTGTATGTGGCAGGCGTTTTGCAGAGAATTGAAGATGCGCAGATCAAAGATGTTAAGCAACCGCGCTTGGGGGAATTATTTAGACAGCTGCGTAGCTCAAGGACATGGGTGTGAAGAGTTTGATGGTATGTGTTGCTTTAATATCTCTGATCACAGCAAGTCCATTCAGTCACAACTAAAGCAGTTGCGGGATCACGTGGAGAAGTTACAAGTAGAGGACGATCCTTTTAGAGCATGGTGGGCTTTGCTAAGATTTCCAAGCTGGTTGCTGAACTTTTTAAGGCCAATGTTGGTCGGTTTTATCTTTATCGTTATTATATTAAGTATTAGAATCTGTTGTTTATCTTGTATCCGCAATATGTGTGTCAAAGTTATCGAATCTGTTTTTCGCAAAGATGTATTATTAGCCCAAAAAGAAAAAGGGGGAATTGTTGGGGAATGGCTACGGGAAAAGGGGCATGGGTCCAGTGATCTGCTGTAGCAGGAAAGCTTGTTCTAGTCAGCATGAGTAGGCCTTGGTAGGCCTCGGTGAGCAAGAGTCAGAAACTGCTGATGGAAAAGTACTGACCGAGGGTAATCTGGGTTATTTACGGGCAAAGAGGAGTTTCAGTAAACGACCTTGAGGGACTAGCTCTGGGAAGAAGAGGAGTTTGCATACCAGAGAAACCGCAAGGGGGGTTGGGCTACTTAGGTATTCTCTCCAATTATTGAATGACTAGTAGGCATAATTATCTAAGGGACTATATAAGTGTGTGCAACTTATTAATAAACTGAAGTATGCTTTATCACTCATACTGAGTCGGCTGCATTTCTTCCTCCGCCTTCTCAGGTCTGAATCCCTGGTGGGGTTCTTCCCCGCAGAAAATCACTTCCTGAGCAAAGCCAAAGCAGAAGGAGAGAGAAAGACGAGAAAGGAAAGCAAGCAATGTGAAGGCAAGAGGCAAGTCTCTAGCGCCACCTGTGGGTAGACCTATGGCCGATGAGATGCAAAGGGAAGCTCCCTAACCTCCCGAAACCCCCTCCTCACTCTTCCCCTCCCCTCCCTTTTTGTTGCTGAGCACAGCATGATGTGGCATGGAATATGTTTTTGGGTAGCTGGGGTGGTCTGCCTGGCTGTGTTCCCCCACAACCGCTTGTGCACCCGCCCACCTCTTCACTGGGGCGGCAGAGCGAGACACAGAGAAGGCCTTGAAGCTGTGCAGACACTGCTCAGCAGCAGCCAAACATCAGTGTGTTATCAGCACTGCTTGGCTCACAGGTCTAACCCACAGCGCCATACGAGCTGCTATGAAGAAAATGAACTGTGGCCCGGCCAGGCCCTGTGCACTTGGGAAAACAGGCAATGGGGCTAACGACCTCCGAACCTCTCACTTCTGCCATACGCTGCAGCGATGCGCGTGAACGTTGCCTAGTTGTCTGGGCAGTGACGCTCCTTGGCTGGAGCGACAAGCTCACCGCCTGCCAGCTGCTCATCATATTGGAATGTTACTAGTCTTAATAGAAATGCCAGACCAGAGCCAGGCCAGGAGGGAAACCACATTGCCCTAAGCCTCCAGTGCTGAGCTTTTCCTAAGTTCTCGTAAAACAGAGCTTCACAGGGCTTGGAAAGTAGTTGACAAAGTAACTGTTTTAAGGGGATGAGAACGTCTGGGAATAGGTGCAGAGCAGCTGGGCCTGCACCAGCGGTTTAAGCATTGTGTGCGATGGCTAGCTTGTTGACAGCCGCCAGCTCTGCTTGCGGTGCCTTCTTCAGAAGATGTTTTAGGGACGGTTGGCTTTCTCTCAGCTGCAGCTTGCTGTCTAGGGGGCAGCAGGGCTCTGTGGGGGTGTGGGGGGGCCCAGCAGGCTTCTCTAGGGGTCCTGGGGAGCGGCGTGGCTCCACAGGGCCTTGTGCAGGACCCGGCAGTGTAGGCACCCCACAGGTGTCTGGGCCTCATCGGGGCAGTGCGGGATGGGGAAGAAGAGCTCAAACAGCACGTGAAGTTCCACAGTACTTTTATCAATGGCTGGGAGACACAGGCAGGCTGGCCGGGCTAGGGCCTCTGCTTCCATCCTACAGGATGCCCATTTCCTTCCTGGGTCACCAACCACCAAGCGTTCCTCTCGCTGTGCTGCCACAGCCTTTGGCCTCTTCTTCAGGCTTCATGGCACCACCTCTGCACACAGCTCCAGCAGCACCATCAGCCATTTCCCAGGGCAGGGGTCCTTCTCCTCTTCCATACCCTCCGGAGCTGGTAGAACAGTGCTTGCAGGCGAAAGCCAGAGGGAGGCTCTTTCACTGCAGACTCCAAGATCAGCAGGGTTTGAGAAGCCAGGGAAGAGACTGAGAGGCTTTTGTCGTTTGCCTGGTCTTGAAGGGCTGGGATGAAAAGGAACAGAGCTGAGGTCAGAGCCCGGTTCTGTGGGGACCTCTGGAGCTCCTCCAGCCAGGGCCACCCCTGCCCCCCCAGCTCTCCCCAGGGACAGGAGAGAGGCAGGGGTGCCGGGATCAGCCCAAGAGTGCTGGCCACCAATGTCCAGTGTGCCCCTGGAGTCTCTCTCTGCCTTGCCCACACTGACCCTCACCCGCGCAGGGAGCAGAGCCCTCCTGGGATGGGGCAGGAGTTGGGGTTTTTCCTCCTTCCTGCCAGCCCCCACAGACACCCCACTGTCCTCACTTACCCTCGTAGATGACCTGGAGCTTCTCCTGGCACACATCCACCTGCTGGCGCCCGATGAGCCCTAGGCACACACAGCCCGTCACACATCCCACTAGCCTGCCTTCCCAGAGACCCAGCTTCCTGCCACCAGCGCCATGGGCCTGGCCGTGCATCTTCCTGCCCTTGGGCAAGGCTGAGCCCAGGGCGGTGCCCCGAATGTGAAGCCCAAGAAGGCTGTGAGAGAGCCAGCAAAGCTCCCACTAGGAGCCCATGTGCGAGCCTGAGTGCAAAAGGGCAGCAGGGATCCCCGTGGGCCCCACATGGGGCAGTCAGGGTTCTTCAGCTGCCCAGCAGATTTGGCAGCAGCCGTGGCTGGAGCTAAGCTGCCATGGGGCAGGGAGGATCCCTTGGCAGGGCTGTGGCTCACCCATGAACCTGATGGCCGCCTCACGCAAGGGCTCCTGTGGGCTCTGCAGGTACGGCAGGCTCTGGTGCAGGTAGTCCTCCACTCTGCTGCTGTCCTCCATGAGCTGGTGAGAGCACCAGGGGACAGGGTTGGCGCAAAGCCTCCCCTGACGCCCAGGACTGGCCTCGCCTGCCTTCCCCTGCCCAGACACCTGTGATGCCCAGCATGCAGCTGGCTGGCGCCAGGGTTTGGAGGGAGCCGGGGACCGGGTGCTCCCTGCGGTGCCACCCTGCCAGCAAGGCCCAGCTGGGCTGGGGCTCCATCCACACCCTTGCACTCCAGGGTGAAAAGGAGCCTGTGTGCGGTGCGGACAGCGCTGTGCTGGCACAGAGGGCAGGGGCACAGCTGCTAGCCCCATGCCCTGGGAATTGCAGGAGAGGGGCTTCTCCAGGGTGCGTGTGAGGCTGTAGGGCCATCCTTACCAGGCATTCGCCAACCCTCCATGTCTGCTGTGCCTCCAGCAGCTTCCTGAGCTGCCTCCACTTCAGGAACTTGGCAGCTCCCAGGAGGGCATCCCGAGAGGCCTGCAGAACAGCAGAGACTGGGAGATGGCACTGCCGCCCAGGGGACAAGACCTGGGTGTCCCTGGGCAGAGCAGGGGGGCAAGGAAAGGTCACAGTTCCAAACCCTGGGCCTCAGACTATCGCAGGCACTGCTGGGAAGCCCAGGGAGGCTCCAGGGCTTAGGTCTTTGTGGCTGCACACTGCTGCTGAGCTGTGCTGGATCAGGCAGGGCAGGCAAGGGAAATGTCCCTGCCCACCTTCTCAGCTGCTGCCAGCTGTGTGGCTGCAGGCAGGGAGGAGCTCTGAGCCCTCCTCAGGGATGCTGGAGGTTGGGCCCCAGTTGAGGCACATTCAAAGGGCTCAGAAATCCCCACCTGAGCCACACTGTGGTCCTTGTCGTGCAGGTGGAAGAACAGGGGCATGAGGCTCCTGTGCATGTCCTTCCTCATCTGCGCTTTGTGGGTGCTGACTGCAACCCCCATCGCATCTCTGAAGAGCAGGATGGAGCGCTCTCGTACACAGCTGGTCTCCTAGGAGGAGACAAGGAAGAAGGGGAAGACCTCAGTTCTGACTCCTCCAAGCCCACGGTGAGGAGACGAACCCTCGTGGCTCTCCCTCTGCAGCAAGCAGAAGAACTCAGGGGCCAGTGGGCACACGCGGAGAGGGACACACCAGCCCTGGGCCATGCACACCTGCCCCCCGCCCCCAGGCATGCTAAACAAGCCTCTGCTCTCCTGCCACCTTACGTTTTCAAAGAGTGGCAGGAGCATCTCCACCAGCTGTAGAGCGATGGGGATAGCTGTCTGCCTGTCCACCAGGCAGAGCGTGTTGCTGAGGACAGTCAGGGCTGCCATCCTGGTGTTGCAGTCCTCATCCTGCAGTCGCTGCGTGACCTCTGGCAGCAGGCCTTGCAGAGTTGCTGCCTACGAGAAACCCGCCATCTCATTTTGTGGCACAATTGAGGACTGTCGTGGCCAAAACATTCAGCATGTAGAGGCTGCAGCAGCAGCGGGGCAGAGATCTCTCTGCCTGCGGTGCAGCCCAGGGCTGGGCCTGAAGTGCTTGGGGCGTCTGAGCAGGGCAGCGGGGTCTGTGAGCATGGTTCTTACCGCTCCCAATTCCTGGCAAAACCAGGAAAAGCCTCTACACACACTACCGCCTGCAGCCCAGTGCCAGGCGGGCGGCTTCAGTGTGCCCAGCTGCCCCTGCTCACCTTCTCAGGCCTCTGAGACAGCGTGACGAGGCATGTGATTGCCATCCTGCGCAGCAGCAAGCTCTCGCTCTGCAGGTGGCACTGGAGGACAGACAGGATGTGCTCAGTGATGTGACCCAAGTCAGTGCAGTCCAGGAGCTGAAACACAGTGGGCAGTAGAGTGAGAGCCTGGCACAGATAGCAGAGCTCGTGGACAGCTTGGGACAAGGCTCCAGGGCTGGTCACAGCCCGGGTGGCAGGCAGCAGCGCCCGCAGAGGGCCTTCCCTCTACCCTCCGCCGCATGCACGCAGCCCAGCTTCCCCCCGCCTGCCCTCAGAGGAGCAGCACTTGCCACCAGGCCCACCTCGGTGAAGACAGTCATGGCGCCAATGTCCTGGTAGGCCTGTCCCTGGAGGAGGCCTATGGCCGCCTCTTGAGACACAGAGGTGCAACAGTCCGGAGCTGCACACCGCAGCAGCCTGGCCAGGGGAGGAAGACATTGGAAGCACAGAGCTGGACAAGCAAACCTCTCTGGGACTGCGCCGCCAGTGCCAGCCATGACTTCGCAGGCCAGACCACACAGGCCGAGCTTGCATTTGCACCTTGTGTTGGCTGCTTGCGCTGCAGAACCCAGGAGGGAGGGGATGCTGTCGGGGGGCCTTCCTCTCCGAGGCAGAAATGCCGCGGCAGAAAAGGATGACTGACTCACCTAGTCAGGACAATGATACCGGTGTGGTAGGTCTCGGGGCTCACGAGCATGTCCCAGGCACCCTGCTTCCCAGCATCTTCAACCAGGTGGGCACCGCCCAGGCGATGGAACAGAGCTTGCATGGTGCTCACCGCGCTCCTACATGCCAAGTAAAGCGTGCTCATACATGAAGTCCTGGCCCCAGCTCTGGGCCCGGGACCAACACCAGGGAGCAGGGACAGAGCACCTGAGCGGGTCAACAGGAGGATATTTGGCCTCCCTGCGCTGACAGACAGAGCGGCAGCAGCCCTGCTGTGTGCCAGTCACACTGAAGGAGATGTGGAAGACCACTGCCATGAAGAGCTCGCCGAAAAGTAACTGCACGGCGTCTTGGCTGGAGGGCACCAGGAAGACCTCATGCATGGCACTGGAGAGCTGCAGAAGAAACGCAGGGACAGCTCTCACTGCAGAGATGTCTCTGTGGCACTGCCCAGGGCAGGGGGTGGGGAGGCTACAGGGCCACACTCAGCTGAGGGAGATGCCAGGGCAAGGCCCGTCCTGGCTGCCTGGCCTGGAGACTTACTCATGGCAGCGCTCTGGGCTCGGCTCCCATTTGTACCAGGGGCGCGTGAGCCTTCCCAGTCCAAAGGAAACACCCCAGCTGGCCTTCGGGCCCTGCTGCTGTGCAGGACTCCCCCTCCCTGACCCTGCAGCCTGCTCTGGCCAGGCAGCCACCCCGCCCCGGGCTTGCCAACTACCACACAGTCAGGAGGAATTGGGGAGGGAGGAGAACAACGGAGGGTAGCATGAACAGGGGCATGGGCTGCCTGCCCATGCACCGTGGGGCCAAGCGGTATGCGCTGACTTATCTGGCTGTGGCCCTGATGACCCTGGCCCAGGTGCCCCGATGATGTCTGCCTTTTATGGACATGAGAAGGGAGGAGGGACTGGAGAGGAGCACCCAAGCCCAGGTGGGGTGCAGCAGGCCTTATCCACACACTCACAGCCAGGAAACGGCAGCAGCTGCACGTTTGAGCAAATGTCTTTTGCCAGATGACATTCTGCTGGACCATCAGCAGGATCTTCAGCATGTCTTTCACGAGGCAGGGCTCAGAGGCCAACACGCTCCACATGGCCTTGGCAGTGCTGTAGAGATAGAATACACTGTCAGTGGGGCCACCTCAGCAACCAGCCCTTGTGCCTGGGCAGGCCATGGAGGTCCTGAGCTGCCCCCGCTGCTGATGGGTCACGTACCTGTCACAGTGCGGGGACTGCCGCAGCAGGCTAGGGATCAGCTTATGAGGGAAGAAGCGGGCCGCTTGAAGAAGGGTCCTCCTCAGGATGTCCTGGAGCGGTGTCTGGCTGACGTGCGCCATCTGTGTGTAGACGCTCCACACGATCTGTTCCACCTGGAGGAGGAAGGGGTGGAGTGGGGTGGAGCGCAGCCATGGCCCGGCTGCCACCAAGAATTTCTTCCCACCGTTGCTCTTTGCTGGCCTCAAAGGCTGCCCGTTGGGTGCTCCCAAGCCCTGGACTCAGGGAGGGGGGAGCAGCCCACAGAGTACACGTGTGCAGGGCAATCTGGCCCCACGCTGCCTACCGTGGTCTGCTGCAAGTCCGAGTCTCTCAGTGCCATCTCCAGCATGTTGGCAAGCGGCAGGATCTGAGAGACCCTTGGGTGTGTGATGTTCCTCAAGACCGTGAGGATGAAGTCACTCTTCTCACTCTGGGTGAGGAAGCTCCCAAATTTCTGAGGGAGGAAGGGAAGACGGGAGGGAGGGAAGATGTTTTACACCAAGTATCCTGGTGGCAGGGCAGAGCTGGGCAGCAGGGGCGGCTCTGGAGTGAGAAACCTGGGGCAGAGCTGGCTCCCAACCCCAGGAGAAGTGCGAGCAGCAAGGGGCTGGTCTGGGGTGGTGGTAGCCATGGGGGTGTGGAGAGGGAGTTGCCCTGTGGACTGAAGGAGCGGGGCAGGGGGCAAGGTCATGGAGCGCCGGCTGTGCCAGCAACCAGAGCTCGCCGGTGGCCAGACGGCCAGAGCTGCTGCGCTGAGGCTGGGTTAAAGCCTTTGGCTACTCCCTGCGGAGAGGTGGCGGGACCCTGCAGCCTGACTGGCGGGAGGCCGTGCCATCCCCCTCGACGGCTGATGCATTGGTTCATCCAAGTTCCCTCCAGCCACACCAAAGAGAGCCCCAGCAAGGGAGGAGCTCATTACCATCGCCTCGTCATCGGGTATGATGGGACAGAGCCTGTTAGCTTTTTCACGCTGCACTTCTAGCTTTGGATCCTCACGTGCTGCTCGGTAGGCTGGGCAGGAGAGGGGAAAAACACACAGTGAGGAGCAGGAACAACAGAGAGCTGGAGGCAGCAGGGGAGAGCATCGAGGAGAGCTCTGTGCAGGGCTCTCTGTTCTGTGGGGAGCTGGAGACATGCCAGGGTGGTGGTGGGCCCGCTTCCAGGGTCAGGATGGGAAACAGCCTCTTGGGCTGCTGAAGGGCCTGGTCTGGCTCAACACTGCAGCCTGGTCTGGCTTTCTGATCGCGAGGAGGAGAGAAGGCCTGGGATGCCGCTGCCACAGGCTCTCCAGCCCAGGGGGCTCTTGGGACGGGCCGTGCGCTGCTGCTCCAAGATGGGCTGTGTGGGCCCTGAGGTTTGCGCAGCGCAGCTGCTCCTTGGTCCAGCCTCAGAGGAGTTTGCTACTCCTTCCTCCAGCACAGGAGGGGGCCAAGGCAGCTGGCGCCTTGCCTGGGACCTTCTGTCTGAAAGGCCCCAGCGTCACTCACCGTCTCGCAGCTGAATGAACCTGTGGAAGGCACGCAGTGCCTCGGCAGCCTTGCAGCGGATCTCCTGGTCCTCCTCGGTACAGGACAGAGCGAGCTGCGCCATCAGGCACCCCAGGAATTCCAGAGGCTTCTCTGTGAAGTGGAAGGGGGAGCCTCCCATCCCTGTGGGCCCGTGGGACCAGAGTGCCTGAAGGAAGGTTGAGACCCTGGGTCTGTGGGTCCTCCACACCCACATGCAGCTGTCACAGCCCCCCTTCCCCAGCTGCGGGCCTCCCCATCTCCACAAAACGGTGCAGCCTTGTGTGCTCTCCTCCTGCCTGATCCTTCTGGCAGGCCCTCCCATGGCTCAGAAGGAAGGGCCTACGGGGCTGCGGCAGGAGCGCTGTGGCCGGTGGGCTGGGGAAGGGGTGCGCAGTGGGCAGTGGCAGTGGGGAGGGGAAGGGAAAGGGCCTGAGAGCCCCACAGGCCCTCAACACTGAAGCATCTGGGCAGCAACCCAGGAGATGGAGGGAGGGCTGACAGAGCCAGGCCTGCAAAATGCTCCCATGTGCTGGGGAGGGATCCGGCGCCCCGAGAAATTACCAGGGAGAGAACAGCTCCCAGAGAGGGGCAAATTCACTGGTGTGAGGCGGAGCATTCCTGAAACCCTTGCCCTGCGCTCAGGCTTCCCTTACAGGGAGCCCAGAGCTACTGGCTGCTCTGGGCAACAGGAAGGGGTGAGGGGAGCCGAGAGGTCACCCACACTGCAGGCCCCTTACCCCCACCGTTGAAGAGGGCATCATGAACTGGCTCAGCCTGACAATCCTCCCCAAAGCCATCCGGCGCTTAGCCACGTCCACTTTTTCTATGAAGTGCAGCAGGACCTGGGAAGGGAAAAGCTGCTGCTCTGCCTTGGGGAATGACGGGGACTCCTGAAGTGGTGGCTCTGCCGAGTGCCTGGTGGGGTTTACCCAAAGTGCCACCAAGGCTTCCCCTCAACAAGAGGAAGGCCTGGATGGGGTGCAGCAGCCTCACAACCTCAGGGACCGTTGCCAACACCCGATGAGCTCTGGCAGGCTGAGAGATAGTTGGATCCTAGCCCCCCAGCCACCTCTACCCCCTTCCACATGCTCCTCCAAAAAATGGCTGCATGTCCCCCCTCCAGGAGGACAGGAACCTCCAGGGGGGCCTGCAACAGGGAGGCTAGGCTACAACCCCTAGGGAGGGCAGAAGAAGAGAGCTTCAGGGCTGGGGTCCTCTCGCACCATGGCCACATCCCAGCAGATCTCCACCCTGCTGCGATCTGGGGAGGAGAACGTGAACGGGGCGGTGCAGCGAGGGCGCTGGTTTAGCAGTGCCAGCTGCCAGAGCAGGGGGCCTGGGAAGGGCACGCAGACTCCCACCACAGCTTTGGTTCTGGGCTGGGGCGTGCATGTTCCAGGAGGTTCCGTCTCTTCAGGGTAAGGCAAGGAAGAGATCCTGTGAGCCCAAATCTTGGCAAATGCCTGACCTGAAAGATTGCCTTCACTGTCCAGATGCTGGAGCTCAATGCAGCACCGTGCACCACCACCTCCAGCACACTGTCCAGAGTTTCCAGGATCTGTAACGGGGTACAGCAGGTGGCACACTTGCCCTGGTCCTTCTTCCTTGAAGGAGAAAGGCTCAAATGCCTTCCACCTGAGGTGGGCCTCAGCTGCCCTCTGGTGCCCAGGACAGGCCTCAGAGTCTGCCTGGTGTTCCTTCTCCTCCTATTCCAGCAGCAAAAACCAACTAGGAAAACGCGCACAGGGACTGACTGGCAGGCTCTCTGTAGCTCACGCTGTGCTTACCTGAGCATTGAGTAAAGCATGTTTCCTGTCCATCTCCTCTGCTGGAGCAAGAGAGAAGATACTTTCAATGCTGGGGTAGAGGTGCTTGGACAGCAGGCCTTCCCTGTCTTCGCTGCAAGGAGAGAAGGTGCCGGTTGGATGCTGGAGCTCCCACATCCAGGAGGGTGGGTGCAGACGTTGGGGCTGGCAGTCCCCAGGCTGGTATCCACATGAGGTAGGGCAGGGGATGTGTGGAGGCATCTCCTCCCTCCCCCATGCTGCTGAGCCAGCGTCAGAGGGCAGTCCTGGCCAGTGGAGCCCAAACTCCTTTCCTTCTCCTGCCTCTCCCTTTAGAGGAAATGCCAAGAGGCACCAGGGAGGCACCCTCCGCCCTCCTATCTGGGCTACTGATGGGCCAGGCACAAGGGAGTGTAAAGGCCCGAAGACAGTGCCACCAGGGTCCTGCCAGGATAGGAGATGCCTGGTGCCATCAGGCCCACGCCATGGGAAAGCCCTGGCTCAGCCAGGGTCTGGGGCAGGTACCTCATTGCAGTGATGGCAAACACAGCTTGCTGAAACATCACGGCATCTGTGCTGCCAGGCAGTTTCATTTGCCGTTGTACCTGGAGAGGGAGAGCATGGCCAGGAGGGTGTGCGGGTGCTGCCAGTGCCCAGCACCGGTCTGCAGGGCGGGCAGAGCTCCGGTGCCGCCGAGCCAGCGCTGGCACCCAGAGAGGCCCCTTGCTCTGCAGGGGCACCATGGCAGGCAGGGCTGTTCCCACAGAGGCCTGTCTGACCCTCCCCCTGCGCCCGGATGCCCGAGTGTTGTCTTCAGCACTGGGCCCATGTTCGACTGGCTTTGCCCCCCTCTCTTCCCCACTGTGGGTCCTCTCACCTCCATTTTCTGCACCAGCTCACATGCTGATGTGTTATCAAGCTGGTACCTGCCCTGCAGCCAGGCTCTGCAGAGCGTGCAGATGGAGGCCAGAAACCTGCACTTTGCGGCCCATTCCTGACAGTCAGGGACAAGAGAGACAGAGAGGGAGGGTCAGAGGGCAGAGGCATGGCCGGCACGAGCAGGGGCTCGAGGGGCTGCAGCCATGGCATAGGGTGCCAAGAGGGAGGCAGCTCTGCAGAGCCAGCAGCCCTCCAAGAGCCCTCACGCAAGCAGCAGACACGGCGGCACCCAGCTGGGAGCTGCCCGCAGAGCAGCGCTGACAATGTCTGTGGTTACCCTTTCGGTGCCATTGAGAAAATCCAAGAAGTAGTCTTGGGCTTCCTTCTCCTCACTCTCCAGCTGGCAGCGGGAGGCAGAAGAATCTGGACCTGATTGAGAACACGAGCGGAGAGAGCTGTAGGCAGGGGCAGGAGGTAGAGGGCAGAGAGGGGCCCTCTCTCCAGCTCTGCGCCTGCTGCCCTGCACACAGCACGTCCCACCTGCCCCAGGATGCCGCTGGCTGCAGGGAGGGCAGAGTCCCAGCCTTGCAGCACTGCTGCCTCGTGCCAGCCCAGCTGCCTCTCCCTGCCCTGCTCTGTGCCCTGAGGCAGGAGGTGGTCCTTTGCAGTCCTGTCAATACCCACCCATGTCGAAGGTGCTGGTGCACTTTTTCTCCATTTGTATGATGGGACTGGCAGTGCTGGAGCTTTCGGACCACTGATGGTCCTCGGCAGATAGCTCAGCTCTTCCATCCCTTGTAACCCTGGGTGCATGACTCCCGTCAGAGGAGTCGCTCGCCATTCTCCAAGTCAGAGGAAAGGGGTGAGAGTGGAAGACGGGAGCCCAGAGCAAGTGGCCGCACGCCGGTGCTGCCTGGCCAGAGCAGGGTGGTGGTGTGGTGGACGATCTGGGCAGGGACCAGCAGGATCTCCTGCAGGATGCTCTTTTCCAGTGGTCAGTCCCCACCTACCCACCCTGGCCCTGGAATCGGTTCTCTTTCCCCCAGCCCCTTCCGGAAGGGTCTGCCTGCCAGGCCCAGGTCACCTGGGGTCTCTATGGAGCTCGCCCAGCCCTAGCCCCAGCCCCAGCCCCAGCCCTGTGTTCTTTTCTGGTGGAAACAGTAGAGCTTTGGGGAAACACCCTGGCCCTGGGAGTGCAGTGTGCCAGGGTTAGCAAGGAAATATGTCCTCTGCGTTCAGCAGCTCCTGAAGAAGCCACACAACTTGCGTCCTTTTCTCCTGAGAGTCTTGGACACTGTGGGGCTGCCGTGCCAGTGCTGCGCTTCACTAGCTGCCACAAGGGTAGGTCACAAATGGTCCCATTGTTCTACCCTGCCCCCGCCCCCGCCACTTTGACCCAGACTCTTCCGGGGGATTTGCCCTACTGCTGACTCTGGCTGCAGCCTCCGGCCCCTCTGCTTGCTTCCCTTGCTGCAAGCAGGACTTCCCAGCTCTGGTGCTCCCCTTTGGCTAGAGGCCTGAGGCCTGGCTGTGCCATCAACAGGCTTTCTCTTGCACCCTGCCCACCACCCACAGAAATATTTCCCAATGCCTGCCATGGACAGGGACATCTCTAATTAGACCCGGTTTCTCAGAGCACCCATCCAACCTGCCCTTGAACCTAAAAGGTGAGTGCCTGCTGTGTGACTGATGCCATACTCAAGGTTTTGGCTTCTGTGATCGTGGATCTATGTTTGAGAAGCTAGGTCTTTTGGGACCTGGTGGGCTCAACATGATGAAGTGGGGCAAGACCATCCTTGGTTAGGGTTAGGGTTAGCGTTAGGGTTGTGTGGGAGATTTGAGGGATTTTCTTGAAAAGAATGGACATTATATGGAACTCAACTGAACAGGCCTGTGAGGCCTATGTGAACAAGAGCAAAACAGCCTACGTGCCTTACGTGACTTCGAGCAGCCTTGAGTGAGAACAAGAGAAAGTGTGTCTGGTGAAGAAATCAAGAGTCAGCAAATCAGCAATTTTGTAGTGAAGTAATGCTGGATGTTAGAGCTCGTGCAAACTGTAAAGATCCAATCCCTTGTTAGTCTGTGGCGTGTGAACAGTAGCCATTACCCAATCACATGCAGCCTGTAAGCGCATGAAAAAAGCAAAAAGATTCTTAAGGAGAATTGTAACAAGTAATAAATGGCTTCAGCTGGATTTGCATTGGATCGTGTGGAGTCCGTGGTTTTTGCCCTCTCAAGTGGTGACCCCGACATGATCCGCAAGGAGACTGCTGAAGGAGGACAAGCCTCGGCTCGCCATCGTGGCTGGACCGTGACCAAAGATGCAGTCTGCGGGCTGCATGGAAATAAAAGAGCCCAGAGTAAAGGATCCGACATCGTTGTGCAACGGAGACCCAAAGAAGAGGTCAGCAGCCAGGGACGAGATGGGGCAGAATGTATCAAATGAAGAACAGGCCATTCTGGAGCTACTCTTGCATATCCTCTCTAGGAGAGGAGTGAAGTACGAGGAGAGTAACCTCAAAAGATTATGAATTTGGTGACAAGACAATGGGTTCATGATGCGAGGGTACGGACTTCACGACACGATCAGTATGATCATCATGAGCCATTTATTGTTAGTCACACAGAAGTATTTATACTTCTTCTACATACTATCTTTAGGTTACAACTTGCAAGGTTACATGATACATCTATTTTTCTATTTGAACAAGAAAAAAAAAACCAGCATTAATCAGTTATTATTGTCAGTCACGAGAAAGCAGAGTCTTATCTATTTGCCAAAAGCAAGCGGTAGAGGTCTTATCCATTTGGCAGAAGCAAATGGTTCAGGATGAGACTTGCAGTTACATAATTGCGATTATAGAGAACTGGGTGCTTTCCTCCCTGCACCTGCGTGAGGGAGTTTCTCTCCTCCTGCTGTTTCCCACACGTCTGGCTTACAGTACACAATGATTGTTTTTGGAGACACTGGGTTGTTCACATTCGGATGACCAAGGTCCTGTAAAAACTCAGCAACATTTCCCCCTTTTTGTTTTTGAACAACCCAGGCCAAATTCATCATGTTCATAATTGACTTGCGTACTATTTGTATGATACAGGGTACCGTGATCAAGAGTATCAATACCATTAGAAGCACAACACCTATTGATTTAATCAGATCAAGTAACCATCCTCCGATGCCCCAATTTTGAAAGAGCGAATCTAGCCAGCTGTTACCAACAGTAATCTTTCGAAGGTTATTTCGCAGGTTTTGTAATTTTTTGTGAATGGACTCGGAGTGATCAGATAGGTTCAAACAGCACATTCCCTCAAAATCTTCGCACCCATGTCCTTGAGCTAGTAATAAAAAATCAACTGCAGCCCTATTTTGCAGTGTAGCATGCCTTATACTATCAACATCAGTAGCTAACTCATCTAACATTTCAGATGTAAGGTTAAATTGCATTTCTCCCCAGCAAGCTAAGTGTTGCAAGTTTTTCGCATTAATAGCAGCCATTCCTCCAGGGAGAAAGAATGAAGTAGCAATAATTGTTGCTAACGATGGTAACTGAACATTGTCACTGCATGAAGTAACAAGCGCAAACTTTGTCTAATCCTACGTAAGGTTACATTTTTTAACGCAGCTATCATTTGTCTAATTGTAGGAGTCAACATAGTTAATTTGCCAATGTAACACGGTCCACCAACTGGATTGTGAGGAATTCCTGGCTAGGCCCTATGTCCACAAATTAAAAATACTCCTGGGGGAAGCATTTTTCCTCCTGTCGTATTAACCAATTCTCTGCAGGCCATTTCGTTGGGCCATTGGTGATTCCCCGTTACATCCTGCCAAAGAACTAACCTAAAAGTTTCTGGTCTATTATATCTTGGTTCCCCAAAAGTAAAAGATCCAGTTCCATTTACTGGCTGTAGCTCATTAATTAGGTCGGAACAGCCTGGCATCTTAGAGACATTCCCTAACTGAGCTGGTGATACACTGCCCAGCAATTCGAGTTCTTGCATCAGCCCAGGAGCGGATCGATTCAAGCCTTCCACAAAGTGCTTTTGCCAGCGTGACATATACATGCAGGCCAAGTGTAATAGCCTTGTTTGCGGCACTCTCCATAGGTATGAGTTGTAAATTTTGGTTGTGAACCATTCCACCGCCCCTTAAAGGGACCATTAATCAATTCATCAAGATTAGAAATTGGCAGACCAATCAGGCATGTTCTAAATGGAGGGACCTGCCGAGTCAAGATGAAAATTGTTGGGGAATGGCTACGGGAAAAGGGGCATGGGTCCAGTGATCTGCTGTATCAGGAAAGCTTGTTCTAGTCAGCATGAGTAGGCCTTGGTAGGCCTCGGTGAGCAAGAGTCAGAAACTGCTGATGGAAAAGTACTGACCGAGGGTAATTTGGGTTATTTACGGGCAAAGAGGAGTTTCAGTAAACGACCTTGAGGGACTAGCTCTGGGAAGAAGAGGAGCTTGCATACCAGAGAAACCGCAAGGGGGGTTGGGCTACTTAGGTATTCTCTCCAATTATTGAATGACTAGTAGGCATAATTATCTAAGGGACTGTATAAGTGTGTGCAACTTATTAATAAACTGAAGTATGCTTTATCGCTCATACTGAGTCGGCTGCATTTCTTCCTCCGCCTTCTCAGGTCTGAATCCCTGGTGGGGATCTTCCCCGCATATTGGCGCCCGAACAGGGACCTGAGTGGCGGATAGGGAAAGGAACGACGCCGGGAGCAGCGACCGGCGGGCAAGAGCGATCGAACACTGTGCTGCGGTGTATCGTCTCCGACGCCTGAACTGAGTGAAGTTCGCCGTTACTGGGCTACAGGAGGGCTGCAAGGAGGTCTTTAAAGCGCAGGAGGAGGTACCGTGCTCGGCTATAAATAACGGTAGCATGGATTTAGAAGTAGCCCTAGATTTATTGCAAAGCTTTTTAGAAAAGCGGGGGGTGGATTATAGTTGCGTTAAACAGCTAGCTGGTCTAGTAGCAACAGGGAAAGCTAAGGGGTGTTTTCAGGATCCGGATTCGTTATTTGAAGAAGCGGAGTGGAGAAAATTAGGAGATGTGTTATGGGATATGGTGATAGATGAGGACAAAACAGCGAAAAAGTTAATGAAGCCGTGGCGTGAGGTTATAAATAATACTAAGAGGCATAAGGTCGAGAAAAATTTGGCAGCAGTTGCTTCTCAGAAGTTAGGTCGGATGGAGCCATCTGCTCCACCACTAGATGCCGGAATATCACCCTTTTCGGGTGGGTCTGCACCGCCGCCGCAGACGAATGATTTGTTGTTTAGTAATTGTCGGGTTCCTAATCCACCTTGTTGGCAAACAGTTAAAGTTACGGAAAGAGGGGAGTTAGAGCGACAAGCGGAAACAAGAGAGCAGGGAGATAGCCGTAGTGTGGACGAAGCAAGCGAGCCAGAGAAGGAGGAAGAGACGGGTAAATCAAACCGGGGTAGTTGTCCTACGTTGCTTAATTGGAGAAGGATCATGGAAGATGCAGCAGAAGGTGGAGATTTTACTCCTCTAGCGTTTCCAGCGATGTTTCAAAGGGATCAGCATGGGGACATGCAAGCAGGGTACAGTCCAATTAGCTGGAAGTTGTTATCTCAGCTCAGGAGTACGGTATCGGAATCTGGTTTGCATGGAGAGCCAACTAAGCAGATGTTGAATTATGTGTTTGGAAGTACGGTATTAGTTCCGGAGGACCTTAAGGTGATCATGAGGATGATTATGACGCAGTCGCAGCTGTTGTTGTGGCAGGCGCACTGGCAGCGGTTTTGCGAGGCATCGGTGCAGCAAAGAAGGGGGCCCAATGACCCGTTGAACGGCGTTACAGTAGAGCAATTGATGGGTACAGGACCGTTCCTGGAAGTACAGGCCCAATTACAGATGGGGCTGGAAAGGTGTATTGAGGCAATGCGAACGGCGAGGCTAGCGGTGGAACAGGTTAAGACGGCACAGCCAGCGCCTTCCTATATGTCTATAAAGCAAGGTAGAGAGGAGCCTTTCGCACAATTTATAGATAGAGTTACCGCGGCCATAGAGCAGGCGGATGTGCCTGAGTGGATGAGGGCAGCGTTGTTGAGGCAGTGTGCAGTTCAGAATGCGAATCAGGCGACTCGGTCTATTCTAATAACGTTGCCAGCAGACACTACGATTGAGTTGATGTTAGATCGAATGAGCAGGGTTCCAGTAGGGCCTCAGGCTATGTTGGTGGAAGCTATGGATAGGTTAGGGAAAGACCTCCTGCAGGCCCAGCAACAAGCTCTAGCAGCCCAGTCGCAGTTTCAAGAACAAGCCTTTGCTGCGTTAGCTCCGCTCCGTGCTGGTGCTGTGGAAGCTGGAAGCCGGCCTCGCAGTACTGAGGGGAGAAGAAGTAATAAGTGCTTCAGATGCGGACGGGAAGGTCATATCCGTCGAGACTGCAGAGCTACTCGAGTGTGGTGCGAGAACTGCAGATCGACCAGCTACAGCTCAGAAGCATGTTACTCGGGAAACGGGAGAATGAGCGCGTCGAGCCGCCACGCCCCGATAAAAATGGCAGCTCCTGCAGTCACGACATCGGAGCAACAAACAGCGAGTCGGGAGGAACCAGTACCAGCGTCATGCAACCCGCAGCCGTCCTCCAGCCAGCCACAAGAGGGAGCCTCGGGTTGGACTTGGCAACCGCAGTAGAAGTAACTTTAACGGACTCCAAACCGCGACGTGTAGCTACAACAGTAAGAGCGCCCTTAGTGATCAACGGTCAACCGCAGGGTGCATTACTGATAGGGCGATCTTCAAGCAGTATGAGAGGACTGACAATTATCCCCGGACTTATCGATGCAGACTATACGAGTGTCATACAGATCATGATTCAGACATTGTTTCCACCTATCCATATTCCTCGAGGCAGCAGAATTGCGCAATTGATACCGCTAATGCAGTTGACAAGAGACATGAAAACAGCGTCTCGGGAGGAGCGAGGTGATCAGGGTTTTGGATCTACAGGACCTGCAGCATTGCTGACAATGCCCATGAATCGACGACCGAATACAACCGTGTGACTGGAATGTCGGGGCCAATTTTTATTTCTGTCTATGTTGTTGGACACTGGGGCAGATTTAACCATCGTGGATGCAAAAGCCTCTCTGGAGTGAGTCGCCCCTTGAGAAGGCCCAGACGGTGTTTACTGATGCAGGCAAGAAATCTAGAAGGGCTGCCATTACTTGGAACGTCAACGGTGAGTGGCACCACCACTTGCTGGAGGCAGTTCCAGAGGATTCGCTGCAGACCCTTGAACTTGCTGCCGTGGTATGGGCTATGGGGACTTGGAAGGATGAGGCTGTTAATGTGGTGACTGATTCTCTGTATGTGGCAGGCGTTTTGCAGAGAATTGAAGATGCGCAGATCAAAGATGTTAAGCAACCGCGCTTGGGGGAATTATTTAGACAGCTGCGTAGCTCAAGGACATGGGTGTGAAGAGTTTGATGGTATGTGTTGCTTTAATATCTCTGATCACAGCAAGTCCATTCAGTCACAACTAAAGCAGTTGCGGGATCACGTGGAGAAGTTACAAGTAGAGGACGATCCTTTTAGAGCATGGTGGGCTTTGCTAAGATTTCCAAGCTGGTTGCTGAACTTTTTAAGGCCAATGTTGGTCGGTTTTATCTTTATCGTTATTATATTAAGTATTAGAATCTGTTGTTTATCTTGTATCCGCAATATGTGTGTCAAAGTTATCGAATCTGTTTTTCGCAAAGATGTATTATTAGCCCAAAAAGAAAAAGGGGGAATTGTTGGGGAATGGCTACGGGAAAAGGGGCATGGGTCCAGTGATCTGCTGTAGCAGGAAAGCTTGTTCTAGTCAGCATGAGTAGGCCTTGGTAGGCCTCGGTGAGCAAGAGTCAGAAACTGCTGATGGAAAAGTACTGACCGAGGGTAATCTGGGTTATTTACGGGCAAAGAGGAGTTTCAGTAAACGACCTTGAGGGACTAGCTCTGGGAAGAAGAGGAGTTTGCATACCAGAGAAACCGCAAGGGGGGTTGGGCTACTTAGGTATTCTCTCCAATTATTGAATGACTAGTAGGCATAATTATCTAAGGGACTATATAAGTGTGTGCAACTTATTAATAAACTGAAGTATGCTTTATCACTCATACTGAGTCGGCTGCATTTCTTCCTCCGCCTTCTCAGGTCTGAATCCCTGGTGGGGTTCTTCCCCGCAGAAAATCACTTCCTGAGCAAAGCCAAAGCAGAAGGAGAGAGAAAGACGAGAAAGGAAAGCAAGCAATGTGAAGGCAAGAGGCAAGTCTCTAGCGCCACCTGTGGGTAGACCTATGGCCGATGAGATGCAAAGGGAAGCTCCCTAACCTCCCGAAACCCCCTCCTCACTCTTCCCCTCCCCTCCCTTTTTGTTGCTGAGCACAGCATGATGTGGCATGGAATATGTTTTTGGGTAGCTGGGGTGGTCTGCCTGGCTGTGTTCCCCCACAACCGCTTGTGCACCCGCCCACCTCTTCACTGGGGCGGCAGAGCGAGACACAGAGAAGGCCTTGAAGCTGTGCAGACACTGCTCAGCAGCAGCCAAACATCAGTGTGTTATCAGCACTGCTTGGCTCACAGGTCTAACCCACAGCGCCATACGAGCTGCTATGAAGAAAATGAACTGTGGCCCGGCCAGGCCCTGTGCACTTGGGAAAACAGGCAATGGGGCTAACGACCTCCGAACCTCTCACTTCTGCCATACGCTGCAGCGATGCGCGTGAACGTTGCCTAGTTGTCTGGGCAGTGACGCTCCTTGGCTGGAGCGACAAGCTCACCGCCTGCCAGCTGCTCATCATATTGGAATGTTACTAGTCTTAATAGAAATGCCAGACCAGAGCCAGGCCAGGAGGGAAACCACATTGCCCTAAGCCTCCAGTGCTGAGCTTTTCCTAAGTTCTCGTAAAACAGAGCTTCACAGGGCTTGGAAAGTAGTTGACAAAGTAACTGTTTTAAGGGGATGAGAACGTCTGGGAATAGGTGCAGAGCAGCTGGGCCTGCACCAGCGGTTTAAGCATTGTGTGCGATGGCTAGCTTGTTGACAGCCGCCAGCTCTGCTTGCGGTGCCTTCTTCAGAAGATGTTTTAGGGACGGTTGGCTTTCTCTCAGCTGCAGCTTGCTGTCTGGGGGGCAGCAGGGCTCTGTGGGGGTGTGGGGGGGCCCAGCAGGCTTCTCTAGGGGTCCTGGGGAGCGGCGTGGCTCCACAGGGCCTTGTGCAGGACCCGGCAGTGTAGGCACCCCACAGGTGTCTGGGCCTCATCGGGGCAGTGCGGGATGGGGAAGAAGAGCTCAAACAGCACGTGAAGTTCCACAGTACTTTTATCAATGGCTGGGAGACACAGGCAGGCTGGCCGGGCTAGGGCCTCTGCTTCCATCCTACAGGATGCCCATTTCCTTCCTGGGTCACCAACCACCAAGCGTTCCTCTCGCTGCGCTGCCACAGCCTTTGGCCTCTTCTTCAGGCTTCATGGCACCACCTCTGCACACAGCTCCAGCAGCACCATCAGCCATTTCCCAGGGCAGGGGTCCTTCTCCTCTTCCATACCCTCCGGAGCTGGTAGAACAGTGCTTGCAGGCGAAAGCCAGAGGGAGGCTCTTTCACTGCAGACTCCAAGATCAGCAGGGTTTGAGAAGCCAGGGAAGAGACTGAGAGGCTTTTGTCGTTTGCCTGGTCTTGAAGGGCTGGGATGAAAAGGAACAGAGCTGAGGTCAGAGCCCGGTTCTGTGGGGACCTCTGGAGCTCCTCCAGCCAGGGCCACCCCTGCCCCCCCAGCTCTCCCCAGGGACAGGAGAGAGGCAGGGGTGCCGGGATCAGCCCAAGAGTGCTGGCCACCAATGTCCAGTGTGCCCCTGGAGTCTCTCTCTGCCTTGCCCACACTGACCCTCACCCGCGCAGGGAGCAGAGCCCTCCTGGGATGGGGCAGGAGTTGGGGTTTTTCCTCCTTCCTGCCAGCCCCCACAGACACCCCACTGTCCTCACTTACCCTCGTAGATGACCTGGAGCTTCTCCTGGCACACATCCACCTGCTGGCGCCCGATGAGCCCTAGGCACACACAGCCCGTCACACATCCCACTAGCCTGCCTTCCCAGAGACCCAGCTTCCTGCCACCAGCGCCATGGGCCTGGCCGTGCATCTTCCTGCCCTTGGGCAAGGCTGAGCCCAGGGCGGTGCCCCGAATGTGAAGCCCAAGAAGGCTGTGAGAGAGCCAGCAAAGCTCCCACTAGGAGCCCATGTGCGAGCCTGAGTGCAAAAGGGCAGCAGGGATCCCCGTGGGCCCCACATGGGGCAGTCAGGGTTCTTCAGCTGCCCAGCAGATTTGGCAGCAGCCGTGGCTGGAGCTAAGCTGCCGTGGGGCAGGGAGGATCCCTTGGCAGGGCTGTGGCTCACCCATGAACCTGATGGCCGCCTCACGCAAGGGCTCCTGTGGGCTCTGCAGGTACGGCAGGCTCTGGTGCAGGTAGTCCTCCACTCTGCTGCTGTCCTCCATGAGCTGGTGAGAGCACCAGGGGACAGGGTTGGCGCAAAGCCTCCCCTGACGCCCAGGACTGGCCTCGCCTGCCTTCCCCTGCCCAGACACCTGTGATGCCCAGCATGCAGCTGGCTGGCGCCAGGGTTTGGAGGGAGCCGGGGACCGGGTGCTCCCTGCGGTGCCACCCTGCCAGCAAGGCCCAGCTGGGCTGGGGCTCCATCCACACCCTTGCACTCCAGGGTGAAAAGGAGCCTGTGTGCGGTGCGGACAGCGCTGTGCTGGCACAGAGGGCAGGGGCACAGCTGCTAGCCCCATGCCCTGGGAATTGCAGGAGAGGGGCTTCTCCAGGGTGCGTGTGAGGCTGTAGGGCCATCCTTACCAGGCATTCGCCAACCCTCCATGTCTGCTGTGCCTCCAGCAGCTTCCTGAGCTGCCTCCACTTCAGGAACTTGGCAGCTCCCAGGAGGGCATCCCGAGAGGCCTGCAGAACAGCAGAGACTGGGAGATGGCACTGCCGCCCAGGGGACAAGACCTGGGTGTCCCTGGGCAGAGCAGGGGGGCAAGGAAAGGTCACAGTTCCAAACCCTGGGCCTCAGACTATCGCAGGCACTGCTGGGAAGCCCAGGGAGGCTCCAGGGCTTAGGTCTTTGTGGCTGCACACTGCTGCTGAGCTGTGCTGGATCAGGCAGGGCAGGCAAGGGAAATGTCCCTGCCCACCTTCTCAGCTGCTGCCAGCTGTGTGGCTGCAGGCAGGGAGGAGCTCTGAGCCCTCCTCAGGGATGCTGGAGGTTGGGCCCCAGTTGAGGCACATTCAAAGGGCTCAGAAATCCCCACCTGAGCCACACTGTGGTCCTTGTCGTGCAGGTGGAAGAACAGGGGCATGAGGCTCCTGTGCATGTCCTTCCTCATCTGCGCTTTGTGGGTGCTGACTGCAACCCCCATCGCATCTCTGAAGAGCAGGATGGAGCGCTCTCGTACACAGCTGGTCTCCTAGGAGGAGACAAGGAAGAAGGGGAAGACCTCAGTTCTGACTCCTCCAAGCCCACGGTGAGGAGACGAACCCTCGTGGCTCTCCCTCTGCAGCAAGCAGAAGAACTCAGGGGCCAGTGGGCACACGCGGAGAGGGACACACCAGCCCTGGGCCATGCACACCTGCCCCCCGCCCCCAGGCATGCTAAACAAGCCTCTGCTCTCCTGCCACCTTACGTTTTCAAAGAGTGGCAGGAGCATCTCCACCAGCTGTAGAGCGATGGGGATAGCTGTCTGCCTGTCCACCAGGCAGAGCGTGTTGCTGAGGACAGTCAGGGCTGCCATCCTGGTGTTGCAGTCCTCATCCTGCAGTCGCTGCGTGACCTCTGGCAGCAGGCCTTGCAGAGTTGCTGCCTACGAGAAACCCGCCATCTCATTTTGTGGCACAATTGAGGACTGTCGTGGCCAAAACATTCAGCATGTAGAGGCTGCAGCAGCAGCGGGGCAGAGATCTCTCTGCCTGCGGTGCAGCCCAGGGCTGGGCCTGAAGTGCTTGGGGCGTCTGAGCAGGGCAGCGGGGTCTGTGAGCATGGTTCTTACCGCTCCCAATTCCTGGCAAAACCAGGAAAAGCCTCTACACACACTACCGCCTGCAGCCCAGTGCCAGGCGGGCGGCTTCAGTGTGCCCAGCTGCCCCTGCTCACCTTCTCAGGCCTCTGAGACAGCGTGACGAGGCATGTGATTGCCATCCTGCGCAGCAGCAAGCTCTCGCTCTGCAGGTGGCACTGGAGGACAGACAGGATGTGCTCAGTGATGTGACCCAAGTCAGTGCAGTCCAGGAGCTGAAACACAGTGGGCAGTAGAGTGAGAGCCTGGCACAGATAGCAGAGCTCGTGGACAGCTTGGGACAAGGCTCCAGGGCTGGTCACAGCCCGGGTGGCAGGCAGCAGCGCCCGCAGAGGGCCTTCCCTCTACCCTCCGCCGCATGCACGCAGCCCAGCTTCCCCCCGCCTGCCCTCAGAGGAGCAGCACTTGCCACCAGGCCCACCTCGGTGAAGACAGTCATGGCGCCAATGTCCTGGTAGGCCTGTCCCTGGAGGAGGCCTATGGCCGCCTCTTGAGACACAGAGGTGCAACAGTCCGGAGCTGCACACCGCAGCAGCCTGGCCAGGGGAGGAAGACATTGGAAGCACAGAGCTGGACAAGCAAACCTCTCTGGGACTGCGCCGCCAGTGCCAGCCATGACTTCGCAGGCCAGACCACACAGGCCGAGCTTGCATTTGCACCTTGTGTTGGCTGCTTGCGCTGCAGAACCCAGGAGGGAGGGGATGCTGTCGGGGGGCCTTCCTCTCCGAGGCAGAAATGCCGCGGCAGAAAAGGATGACTGACTCACCTAGTCAGGACAATGATACCGGTGTGGTAGGTCTCGGGGCTCACGAGCATGTCCCAGGCACCCTGCTTCCCAGCATCTTCAACCAGGTGGGCACCGCCCAGGCGATGGAACAGAGCTTGCATGGTGCTCACCGCGCTCCTACATGCCAAGTAAAGCGTGCTCATACATGAAGTCCTGGCCCCAGCTCTGGGCCCGGGACCAACACCAGGGAGCAGGGACAGAGCACCTGAGCGGGTCAACAGGAGGATATTTGGCCTCCCTGCGCTGACAGACAGAGCGGCAGCAGCCCTGCTGTGTGCCAGTCACACTGAAGGAGATGTGGAAGACCACTGCCATGAAGAGCTCGCCGAAAAGTAACTGCACGGCGTCTTGGCTGGAGGGCACCAGGAAGACCTCATGCATGGCACTGGAGAGCTGCAGAAGAAACGCAGGGACAGCTCTCACTGCAGAGATGTCTCTGTGGCACTGCCCAGGGCAGGGGGTGGGGAGGCTACAGGGCCACACTCAGCTGAGGGAGATGCCAGGGCAAGGCCCGTCCTGGCTGCCTGGCCTGGAGACTTACTCATGGCAGCGCTCTGGGCTCGGCTCCCATTTGTACCAGGGGCGCGTGAGCCTTCCCAGTCCAAAGGAAACACCCCAGCTGGCCTTCGGGCCCTGCTGCTGTGCAGGACTCCCCCTCCCTGACCCTGCAGCCTGCTCTGGCCAGGCAGCCACCCCGCCCCGGGCTTGCCAACTACCACACAGTCAGGAGGAATTGGGGAGGGAGGAGAACAACGGAGGGTAGCATGAACAGGGGCATGGGCTGCCTGCCCATGCACCGTGGGGCCAAGCGGTATGCGCTGACTTATCTGGCTGTGGCCCTGATGACCCTGGCCCAGGTGCCCCGATGATGTCTGCCTTTTATGGACATGAGAAGGGAGGAGGGACTGGAGAGGAGCACCCAAGCCCAGGTGGGGTGCAGCAGGCCTTATCCACACACTCACAGCCAGGAAACGGCAGCAGCTGCACGTTTGAGCAAATGTCTTTTGCCAGATGACATTCTGCTGGACCATCAGCAGGATCTTCAGCATGTCTTTCACGAGGCAGGGCTCAGAGGCCAACACGCTCCACATGGCCTTGGCAGTGCTGTAGAGATAGAATACACTGTCAGTGGGGCCACCTCAGCAACCAGCCCTTGTGCCTGGGCAGGCCATGGAGGTCCTGAGCTGCCCCCGCTGCTGATGGGTCACGTACCTGTCACAGTGCGGGGACTGCCGCAGCAGGCTAGGGATCAGCTTATGAGGGAAGAAGCGGGCCGCTTGAAGAAGGGTCCTCCTCAGGATGTCCTGGAGCGGTGTCTGGCTGACGTGCGCCATCTGTGTGTAGACGCTCCACACGATCTGTTCCACCTGGAGGAGGAAGGGGTGGAGTGGGGTGGAGCGCAGCCATGGCCCGGCTGCCACCAAGAATTTCTTCCCACCGTTGCTCTTTGCTGGCCTCAAAGGCTGCCCGTTCGGTGCTCCCAAGCCCTGGACTCAGGGAGGGGGGAGCAGCCCACAGAGTACACGTGTGCAGGGCAATCTGGCCCCACGCTGCCTACCGTGGTCTGCTGCAAGTCCGAGTCTCTCAGTGCCATCTCCAGCATGTTGGCAAGCGGCAGGATCTGAGAGACCCTTGGGTGTGTGATGTTCCTCAAGACCGTGAGGATGAAGTCACTCTTCTCACTCTGGGTGAGGAAGCTCCCAAATTTCTGAGGGAGGAAGGGAAGACGGGAGGGAGGGAAGATGTTTTACACCAAGTATCCTGGTGGCAGGGCAGAGCTGGGCAGCAGGGGCGGCTCTGGAGTGAGAAACCTGGGGCAGAGCTGGCTCCCAACCCCAGGAGAAGTGCGAGCAGCAAGGGGCTGGTCTGGGGTGGTGGTAGCCATGGGGGTGTGGAGAGGGAGTTGCCCTGTGGACTGAAGGAGCGGGGCAGGGGGCAAGGTCATGGAGCGCCGGCTGTGCCAGCAACCAGAGCTCGCCGGTGGCCAGACGGCCAGAGCTGCTGCGCTGAGGCTGGGTTAAAGCCTTTGGCTACTCCCTGCGGAGAGGTGGCGGGACCCTGCAGCCTGACTGGCGGGAGGCCGTGCCATCCCCCTCGACGGCTGATGCATTGGTTCATCCAAGTTCCCTCCAGCCACACCAAAGAGAGCCCCAGCAAGGGAGGAGCTCATTACCATCGCCTCGTCATCGGGTATGATGGGACAGAGCCTGTTAGCTTTTTCACGCTGCACTTCTAGCTTTGGATCCTCACGTGCTGCTCGGTAGGCTGGGCAGGAGAGGGGAAAAACACACAGTGAGGAGCAGGAACAACAGAGAGCTGGAGGCAGCAGGGGAGAGCATCGAGGAGAGCTCTGTGCAGGGCTCTCTGTTCTGTGGGGAGCTGGAGACATGCCAGGGTGGTGGTGGGCCCGCTTCCAGGGTCAGGATGGGAAACAGCCTCTTGGGCTGCTGAAGGGCCTGGTCTGGCTCAACACTGCAGCCTGGTCTGGCTTTCTGATCGCGAGGAGGAGAGAAGGCCTGGGATGCCGCTGCCACAGGCTCTCCAGCCCAGGGGGCTCTTGGGACGGGCCGTGCGCTGCTGCTCCAAGATGGGCTGTGTGGGCCCTGAGGTTTGCGCAGCGCAGCTGCTCCTTGGTCCAGCCTCAGAGGAGTTTGCTACTCCTTCCTCCAGCACAGGAGGGGGCCAAGGCAGCTGGCGCCTTGCCTGGGACCTTCTGTCTGAAAGGCCCCAGCGTCACTCACCGTCTCGCAGCTGAATGAACCTGTGGAAGGCACGCAGTGCCTCGGCAGCCTTGCAGCGGATCTCCTGGTCCTCCTCGGTACAGGACAGAGCGAGCTGCGCCATCAGGCACCCCAGGAATTCCAGAGGCTTCTCTGTGAAGTGGAAGGGGGAGCCTCCCATCCCTGTGGGCCCGTGGGACCGGAGTGCCTGAAGGAAGGTTGAGACCCTGGGTCTGTGGGTCCTCCACACCCACATGCAGCTGTCACAGCCCCCCTTCCCCAGCTGCGGGCCTCCCCATCTCCACAAAACGGTGCAGCCTTGTGTGCTCTCCTCCTGCCTGATCCTTCTGGCAGGCCCTCCCATGGCTCAGAAGGAAGGGCCTACGGGGCTGCGGCAGGAGCGCTGTGGCCGGTGGGCTGGGGAAGGGGTGCGCAGTGGGCAGTGGCAGTGGGGAGGGGAAGGGAAAGGGCCTGAGAGCCCCACAGGCCCTCAACACTGAAGCATCTGGGCAGCAACCCAGGAGATGGAGGGAGGGCTGACAGAGCCAGGCCTGCAAAATGCTCCCATGTGCTGGGGAGGGATCCGGCGCCCCGAGAAATTACCAGGGAGAGAACAGCTCCCAGAGAGGGGCAAATTCACTGGTGTGAGGCGGAGCATTCCTGAAACCCTTGCCCTGCGCTCAGGCTTCCCTTACAGGGAGCCCAGAGCTACTGGCTGCTCTGGGCAACAGGAAGGGGTGAGGGGAGCCGAGAGGTCACCCACACTGCAGGCCCCTTACCCCCACCGTTGAAGAGGGCATCATGAACTGGCTCAGCCTGACAATCCTCCCCAAAGCCATCCGGCGCTTAGCCACGTCCACTTTTTCTATGAAGTGCAGCAGGACCTGGGAAGGGAAAAGCTGCTGCTCTGCCTTGGGGAATGACGGGGACTCCTGAAGTGGTGGCTCTGCCGAGTGCCTGGTGGGGTTTACCCAAAGTGCCACCAAGGCTTCCCCTCAACAAGAGGAAGGCCTGGATGGGGTGCAGCAGCCTCACAACCTCAGGGACCGTTGCCAACACCCGATGAGCTCTGGCAGGCTGAGAGATAGTTGGATCCTAGCCCCCCAGCCACCTCTACCCCCTTCCACATGCTCCTCCAAAAAATGGCTGCATGTCCCCCCTCCAGGAGGACAGGAACCTCCAGGGGGGCCTGCAACAGGGAGGCTAGGCTACAACCCCTAGGGAGGGCAGAAGAAGAGAGCTTCAGGGCTGGGGTCCTCTCGCACCATGGCCACATCCCAGCAGATCTCCACCCTGCTGCGATCTGGGGAGGAGAACGTGAACGGGGCGGTGCAGCGAGGGCGCTGGTTTAGCAGTGCCAGCTGCCAGAGCAGGGGGCCTGGGAAGGGCACGCAGACTCCCACCACAGCTTTGGTTCTGGGCTGGGGCGTGCATGTTCCAGGAGGTTCCGTCTCTTCAGGGTAAGGCAAGGAAGAGATCCTGTGAGCCCAAATCTTGGCAAATGCCTGACCTGAAAGATTGCCTTCACTGTCCAGATGCTGGAGCTCAATGCAGCACCGTGCACCACCACCTCCAGCACACTGTCCAGAGTTTCCAGGATCTGTAACGGGGTACAGCAGGTGGCACACTTGCCCTGGTCCTTCTTCCTTGAAGGAGAAAGGCTCAAATGCCTTCCACCTGAGGTGGGCCTCAGCTGCCCTCTGGTGCCCAGGACAGGCCTCAGAGTCTGCCTGGTGTTCCTTCTCCTCCTATTCCAGCAGCAAAAACCAACTAGGAAAACGCGCACAGGGACTGACTGGCAGGCTCTCTGTAGCTCACGCTGTGCTTACCTGAGCATTGAGTAAAGCATGTTTCCTGTCCATCTCCTCTGCTGGAGCAAGAGAGAAGATACTTTCAATGCTGGGGTAGAGGTGCTTGGACAGCAGGCCTTCCCTGTCTTCGCTGCAAGGAGAGAAGGTGCCGGTTGGATGCTGGAGCTCCCACATCCAGGAGGGTGGGTGCAGACGTTGGGGCTGGCAGTCCCCAGGCTGGTATCCACATGAGGTAGGGCAGGGGATGTGTGGAGGCATCTCCTCCCTCCCCCATGCTGCTGAGCCAGCGTCAGAGGGCAGTCCTGGCCAGTGGAGCCCAAACTCCTTTCCTTCTCCTGCCTCTCCCTTTAGAGGAAATGCCAAGAGGCACCAGGGAGGCACCCTCCGCCCTCCTATCTGGGCTACTGATGGGCCAGGCACAAGGGAGTGTAAAGGCCCGAAGACAGTGCCACCAGGGTCCTGCCAGGATAGGAGATGCCTGGTGCCATCAGGCCCACGCCATGGGAAAGCCCTGGCTCAGCCAGGGTCTGGGGCAGGTACCTCATTGCAGTGATGGCAAACACAGCTTGCTGAAACATCACGGCATCTGTGCTGCCAGGCAGTTTCATTTGCCGTTGTACCTGGAGAGGGAGAGCATGGCCAGGAGGGTGTGCGGGTGCTGCCAGTGCCCAGCACCGGTCTGCAGGGCGGGCAGAGCTCCGGTGCCGCCGAGCCAGCGCTGGCACCCAGAGAGGCCCCTTGCTCTGCAGGGGCACCATGGCAGGCAGGGCTGTTCCCACAGAGGCCTGTCTGACCCTCCCCCTGCGCCCGGATGCCCGAGTGTTGTCTTCAGCACTGGGCCCATGTTCGACTGGCTTTGCCCCCCTCTCTTCCCCACTGTGGGTCCTCTCACCTCCATTTTCTGCACCAGCTCACATGCTGATGTGTTATCAAGCTGGTACCTGCCCTGCAGCCAGGCTCTGCAGAGCGTGCAGATGGAGGCCAGAAACCTGCACTTTGCGGCCCATTCCTGACAGTCAGGGACAAGAGAGACAGAGAGGGAGGGTCAGAGGGCAGAGGCATGGCCGGCACGAGCAGGGGCTCGAGGGGCTGCAGCCATGGCATAGGGTGCCAAGAGGGAGGCAGCTCTGCAGAGCCAGCAGCCCTCCAAGAGCCCTCACGCAAGCAGCAGACACGGCGGCACCCAGCTGGGAGCTGCCCGCAGAGCAGCGCTGACAATGTCTGTGGTTACCCTTTCGGTGCCATTGAGAAAATCCAAGAAGTAGTCTTGGGCTTCCTTCTCCTCACTCTCCCGCTGGCAGCGGGAGGCAGAAGAATCTGGACCTGATTGAGAACACGAGCGGAGAGAGCTGTAGGCAGGGGCAGGAGGTAGAGGGCAGAGAGGGGCCCTCTCTCCAGCTCTGCGCCTGCTGCCCTGCACACAGCACGTCCCACCTGCCCCAGGATGCCGCTGGCTGCCGGGAGGGCAGAGTCCCAGCCTTGCAGCACTGCTGCCTCGTGCCAGCCCAGCTGCCTCTCCCTGCCCTGCTCTGTGCCCTGAGGCAGGAGGTGGTCCTTTGCAGTCCTGTCAATACCCACCCATGTCGAAGGTGCTGGTGCACTTTTTCTCCATTTGTATGATGGGACTGGCAGTGCTGGAGCTTTCGGACCACTGATGGTCCTCGGCAGATAGCTCAGCTCTTCCATCCCTTGTAACCCTGGGTGCATGACTCCCGTCAGAGGAGTCGCTCGCCATTCTCCAAGTCAGAGGAAAGGGGTGAGAGTGGAAGACGGGAGCCCAGAGCAAGTGGCCGCACGTCGGTGCTGCCTGGCCAGAGCAGGGTGGTGGTGTGGTGGACGATCTGGGCAGGGACCAGCAGGATCTCCTGCAGGATGCTCTTTTCCAGTGGTCAGTCCCCACCTACCCACCCTGGCCCTGGAATCGGTTCTCTTTCCCCCAGCCCCTTCCGGAAGGGTCTGCCTGCCAGGCCCAGGTCACCTGGGGTCTCTATGGAGCTCGCCCAGCCCTAGCCCCAGCCCCAGCCCCAGCCCTGTGTTCTTTTCTGGTGGAAACAGTAGAGCTTTGGGGAAACACCCTGGCCCTGGGAGTGCAGTGTGCCAGGGTTAGCAAGGAAATATGTCCTCTGCGTTCAGCAGCTCCTGAAGAAGCCACACAACTTGCGTCCTTTTCTCCTGAGAGTCTTGGACACTGTGGGGCTGCCGTGCCAGTGCTGCGCTTCACTAGCTGCCACAAGGGTAGGTCAGAAATGGTCCCATTGTTCTACCCTGCCCCCGCCCCCGCCACTTTGACCCAGACTCTTCCGGGGGATTTGCCCTACTGCTGACTCTGGCTGCAGCCTCCGGCCCCTCTGCTTGCTTCCCTTGCTGCAAGCAGGACTTCCCAGCTCTGGTGCTCCCCTTTGGCTAGAGGCCTGAGGCCTGGCTGTGCCATCAACGGGCTTTCTCTTGCACCCTGCCCACCACCCACAGAAATATTTCCCAATGCCTGCCATGGACAGGGACATCTCTAATTAGACCCGGTTTCTCAGAGCACCCATCCAACCTGCCCTTGAACCTAAAAGGTGAGTGCCTGCTGTGTGACTGATGCCATACTCAAGGTTTTGGCTTCTGTGATCGTGGATCTATGTTTGAGAAGCTAGGTCTTTTGGGACCTGGTGGGCTCAACATGATGAAGTGGGGCAAGACCATCCTTGGTTAGGGTTAGGGTTAGCGTTAGGGTTGTGTGGGAGATTTGAGGGATTTTCTTGAAAAGAATGGACATTATATGGAACTCAACTGAACAGGCCTGTGAGGCCTATGTGAACAAGAGCAAAACAGCCTACGTGCCTTACGTGACTTCGAGCAGCCTTGAGTGAGAACAAGAGAAAGTGTGTCTGGTGAAGAAATCAAGAGTCAGCAAATCAGCAATTTTGTAGTGAAGTAATGCTGGATGTTAGAGCTCGTGCAAACTGTAAAGATCCAATCCCTTGTTAGTCTGTGGCGTGTGAACAGTAGCCATTACCCAATCACATGCAGCCTGTAAGCGCATGAAAAAAGCAAAAAGATTCTTAAGGAGAATTGTAACAAGTAATAAATGGCTTCAGCTGGATTTGCATTGGATCGTGTGGAGTCCGTGGTTTTTGCCCTCTCAAGTGGTGACCCCGACATGATCCGCAAGGAGACTGCTGAAGGAGGACAAGCCTCGGCTCGCCATCGTGGCTGGACCGTGACCAAAGATGCAGTCTGCGGGCTGCATGGAAATAAAAGAGCCCAGAGTAAAGGATCCGACATCGTTGTGCAACGGAGACCCAAAGAAGAGGTCAGCAGCCAGGGACGAGATGGGGCAGAATGTATCAAATGAAGAACAGGCCATTCTGGAGCTACTCTTGCATATCCTCTCTAGGAGAGGAGTGAAGTACGAGGAGAGTAACCTCAAAAGATTATGAATTTGGTGACAAGACAATGGGTTCATGATGCGAGGGTACGGACTTCACGACACGATCAGTATGATCATCATGAGCCATTTATTGTTAGTCACACAGAAGTATTTATACTTCTTCTACATACTATCTTTAGGTTACAACTTGCAAGGTTACATGATACATCTATTTTTCTATTTGAACAAGAAAAAAAAAACCAGCATTAATCAGTTATTATTGTCAGTCACGAGAAAGCAGAGTCTTATCTATTTGCCAAAAGCAAGCGGTAGAGGTCTTATCCATTTGGCAGAAGCAAATGGTTCAGGATGAGACTTGCAGTTACATAATTGCGATTATAGAGAACTGGGTGCTTTCCTCCCTGCACCTGCGTGAGGGAGTTTCTCTCCTCCTGCTGTTTCCCACACGTCTGGCTTACAGTACACAATGATTGTTTTTGGAGACACTGGGTTGTTCACATTCGGATGACCAAGGTCCTGTAAAAACTCAGCAACATTTCCCCCTTTTTGTTTTTGAACAACCCAGGCCAAATTCATCATGTTCATAATTGACTTGCGTACTATTTGTATGATACAGGGTACCGTGATCAAGAGTATCAATACCATTAGAAGCACAACACCTATTGATTTAATCAGATCAAGTAACCATCCTCCGATGCCCCAGTTTTGAAAGAGCGAATCTAGCCAGCTGTTACCAACAGTAATCTTTCGAAGGTTATTTCGCAGGTTTTGTAATTTTTTGTGAATGGACTCGGAGTGATCAGATAGGTTCAAACAGCACATTCCCTCAAAATCTTCGCACCCATGTCCTTGAGCTAGTAATAAAAAATCAACTGCAGCCCTATTTTGCAGTGTAGCATGCCTTATACTATCAACATCAGTAGCTAACTCATCTAACATTTCAGATGTAAGGTTAAATTGCATTTCTCCCCAGCAAGCTAAGTGTTGCAAGTTTTTCGCATTAATAGCAGCCATTCCTCCAGGGAGAAAGAATGAAGTAGCAATAATTGTTGCTAACGATGGTAACTGAACATTGTCACTGCATGAAGTAACAAGCGCAAACTTTGTCTAATCCTACGTAAGGTTACATTTTTTAACGCAGCTATCATTTGTCTAATTGTAGGAGTCAACATAGTTAATTTGCCAATGTAACACGGTCCACCAACTGGATTGTGAGGAATTCCTGGCTAGGCCCTATGTCCACAAATTAAAAATACTCCTGGGGGAAGCATTTTTCCTCCTGTCGTATTAACCAATTCTCTGCAGGCCATTTCGTTGGGCCATTGGTGATTCCCCGTTACATCCTGCCAAAGAACTAACCTAAAAGTTTCTGGTCTATTATATCTTGGTTCCCCAAAAGTAAAAGATCCAGTTCCATTTACTGGCTGTAGCTCATTAATTAGGTCGGAACAGCCTGGCATCTTAGAGACATTCCCTAACTGAGCTGGTGATACACTGCCCAGCAATTCGAGTTCTTGCATCAGCCCAGGAGCGGATCGATTCAAGCCTTCCACAAAGTGCTTTTGCCAGCGTGACATATACATGCAGGCCAAGTGTAATAGCCTTGTTTGCGGCACTCTCCATAGGTATGAGTTGTAAATTTTGGTTGTGAACCATTCCACCGCCCCTTAAAGGGACCATTAATCAATTCATCAAGATTAGAAATTGGCAGACCAATCAGGCATGTTCTAAATGGAGGGACCTGCCGAGTCAAGATGAAAATTGTTGGGGAATGGCTACGGGAAAAGGGGCATGGGTCCAGTGATCTGCTGTAGCAGGAAAGCTTGTTCTAGTCAGCATGAGTAGGCCTTGGTAGGCCTCGGTGAGCAAGAGTCAGAAACTGCTGATGGAAAAGTACTGACCGAGGGTAATTTGGGTTATTTACGGGCAAAGAGGAGTTTCAGTAAACGACCTTGAGGGACTAGCTCTGGGAAGAAGAGGAGCTTGCATACCAGAGAAACCGCAAGGGGGGTTGGGCTACTTAGGTATTCTCTCCAATTATTGAATGACTAGTAGGCATAATTATCTAAGGGACTATATAAGTGTGTGCAACTTATTAATAAACTGAAGTATGCTTTATCGCTCATACTGAGTCGGCTGCATTTCTTCCTCCGCCTTCTCAGGTCTGAATCCCTGGTGGGGATCTTCCCCGCATATTGGCGCCCGAACAGGGACCTGAGTGGCGGATAGGGAAAGGAACGACGCCGGGAGCAGCGACCGGCGGGCAAGAGCGATCGAACACTGTGCTGCGGTGTATCGTCTCCGACGCCTGAACTGAGTGAAGTTCGCCGTTACTGGGCTACAGGAGGGCTGCAAGGAGGTCTTTAAAGCGCAGGAGGAGGTACCGTGCTCGGCTATAAATAACGGTAGCATGGATTTAGAAGTAGCCCTAGATTTATTGCAAAGCTTTTTAGAAAAGCGGGGGGTGGATTATAGTTGCGTTAAACAGCTAGCTGGTCTAGTAGCAACAGGGAAAGCTAAGGGGTGTTTTCAGGATCCGGATTCGTTATTTGAAGAAGCGGAGTGGAGAAAATTAGGAGATGTGTTATGGGATATGGTGATAGATGAGGACAAAACAGCGAAAAAGTTAATGAAGCCGTGGCGTGAGGTTATAAATAATACTAAGAGGCATAAGGTCGAGAAAAATTTGGCAGCAGTTGCTTCTCAGAAGTTAGGTCGGATGGAGCCATCTGCTCCACCACTAGATGCCGGAATATCACCCTTTTCGGGTGGGTCTGCACCGCCGCCGCAGACGAATGATTTGTTGTTTAGTAATTGTCGGGTTCCTAATCCACCTTGTTGGCAAACAGTTAAAGTTACGGAAAGAGGGGAGTTAGAGTGACAAGCGGAAACAAGAGAGCAGGGAGATAGCCGTAGTGTGGACGAAGCAAGCGAGCCAGAGAAGGAGGAAGAGACGGGTAAATCAAACCGGGGTAGTTGTCCTACGTTGCTTAATTGGAGAAGGATCATGGAAGATGCAGCAGAAGGTGGAGATTTTACTCCTCTAGCGTTTCCAGCGATGTTTCAAAGGGATCAGCATGGGGACATGCAAGCAGGGTACAGTCCAATTAGCTGGAAGTTGTTATCTCAGCTCAGGAGTACGGTATCGGAATCTGGTTTGCATGGAGAGCCAACTAAGCAGATGTTGAATTATGTGTTTGGAAGTACGGTATTAGTTCCGGAGGACCTTAAGGTGATCATGAGGATGATTATGACGCAGTCGCAGCTGTTGTTGTGGCAGGCGCACTGGCAGCGGTTTTGCGAGGCATCGGTGCAGCAAAGAAGGGGGCCCAATGACCCGTTGAACGGCGTTACAGTAGAGCAATTGATGGGTACAGGACCGTTCCTGGAAGTACAGGCCCAATTACAGATGGGGCTGGAAAGGTGTATTGAGGCAATGCGAACGGCGAGGCTAGCGGTGGAACAGGTTAAGACGGCACAGCCAGCGCCTTCCTATATGTCTATAAAGCAAGGTAGAGAGGAGCCTTTCGCACAATTTATAGATAGAGTTACCGCGGCCATAGAGCAGGCGGATGTGCCTGAGTGGATGAGGGCAGCGTTGTTGAGGCAGTGTGCAGTTCAGAATGCGAATCAGGCGACTCGGTCTATTCTAATAACGTTGCCAGCAGACACTACGATTGAGTTGATGTTAGATCGAATGAGCAGGGTTCCAGTAGGGCCTCAGGCTATGTTGGTGGAAGCTATGGATAGGTTAGGGAAAGACCTCCTGCAGGCCCAGCAACAAGCTCTAGCAGCCCAGTCGCAGTTTCAAGAACAAGCCTTTGCTGCGTTAGCTCCGCTCCGTGCTGGTGCTGTGGAAGCTGGAAGCCGGCCTCGCAGTACTGAGGGGAGAAGAAGTAATAAGTGCTTCAGATGCGGACGGGAAGGTCATATCCGTCGAGACTGCAGAGCTACTCGAGTGTGGTGCGAGAACTGCAGATCGACCAGCTACAGCTCAGAAGCATGTTACTCGGGAAACGGGAGAATGAGCGCGTCGAGCCGCCACGCCCCGATAAAAATGGCAGCTCCTGCAGTCACGACATCGGAGCAACAAACAGCGAGTCGGGAGGAACCAGTACCAGCGTCATGCAACCCGCAGCCGTCCTCCAGCCAGCCACAAGAGGGAGCCTCGGGTTGGACTTGGCAACCGCAGTAGAAGTAACTTTAACGGACTCCAAACCGCGACGTGTAGCTACAACAGTAAGAGCGCCCTTAGTGATCAACGGTCAACCGCAGGGTGCATTACTGATAGGGCGATCTTCAAGCAGTATGAGAGGACTGACAATTATCCCCGGACTTATCGATGCAGACTATACGAGTGTCATACAGATCATGATTCAGACATTGTTTCCACCTATCCATATTCCTCGAGGCAGCAGAATTGCGCAATTGATACCGCTAATGCAGTTGACAAGAGACATGAAAACAGCGTCTCGGGAGGAGCGAGGTGATCAGGGTTTTGGATCTACAGGACCTGCAGCATTGCTGACAATGCCCATGAATCGACGACCGAATACAACCGTGTGACTGGAATGTCGGGGCCAATTTTTATTTCTGTCTATGTTGTTGGACACTGGGGCAGATTTAACCATCGTGGATGCAAAAGCCTCTCTGGAGTGAGTCGCCCCTTGAGAAGGCCCAGACGGTGTTTACTGATGCAGGCAAGAAATCTAGAAGGGCTGCCATTACTTGGAACGTCAACGGTGAGTGGCACCACCACTTGCTGGAGGCAGTTCCAGAGGATTCGCTGCAGACCCTTGAACTTGCTGCCGTGGTATGGGCTATGGGGACTTGGAAGGATGAGGCTGTTAATGTGGTGACTGATTCTCTGTATGTGGCAGGCGTTTTGCAGAGAATTGAAGATGCGCAGATCAAAGATGTTAAGCAACCGCGCTTGGGGGAATTATTTAGACAGCTGCGTAGCTCAAGGACATGGGTGTGAAGAGTTTGATGGTATGTGTTGCTTTAATATCTCTGATCACAGCAAGTCCATTCAGTCACAACTAAAGCAGTTGCGGGATCACGTGGAGAAGTTACAAGTAGAGGACGATCCTTTTAGAGCATGGTGGGCTTTGCTAAGATTTCCAAGCTGGTTGCTGAACTTTTTAAGGCCAATGTTGGTCGGTTTTATCTTTATCGTTATTATATTAAGTATTAGAATCTGTTGTTTATCTTGTATCCGCAATATGTGTGTCAAAGTTATCGAATCTGTTTTTCGCAAAGATGTATTATTAGCCCAAAAAGAAAAAGGGGGAATTGTTGGGGAATGGCTACGGGAAAAGGGGCATGGGTCCAGTGATCTGCTGTATCAGGAAAGCTTGTTCTAGTCAGCATGAGTAGGCCTTGGTAGGCCTCGGTGAGCAAGAGTCAGAAACTGCTGATGGAAAAGTACTGACCGAGGGTAATCTGGGTTATTTACGGGCAAAGAGGAGTTTCAGTAAACGACCTTGAGGGACTAGCTCTGGGAAGAAGAGGAGTTTGCATACCAGAGAAACCGCAAGGGGGGTTGGGCTACTTAGGTATTCTCTCCAATTATTGAATGACTAGTAGGCATAATTATCTAAGGGACTATATAAGTGTGTGCAACTTATTAATAAACTGAAGTATGCTTTATCACTCATACTGAGTCGGCTGCATTTCTTCCTCCGCCTTCTCAGGTCTGAATCCCTGGTGGGGTTCTTCCCCGCAGAAAATCACTTCCTGAGCAAAGCCAAAGCAGAAGGAGAGAGAAAGACGAGAAAGGAAAGCAAGCAATGTGAAGGCAAGAGGCAAGTCTCTAGCGCCACCTGTGGGTAGACCTATGGCCGATGAGATGCAAAGGGAAGCTCCCTAACCTCCCGAAACCCCCTCCTCACTCTTCCCCTCCCCTCCCTTTTTGTTGCTGAGCACAGCATGATGTGGCATGGAATATGTTTTTGGGTAGCTGGGGTGGTCTGCCTGGCTGTGTTCCCCCACAACCGCTTGTGCACCCGCCCACCTCTTCACTGGGGCGGCAGAGCGAGACACAGAGAAGGCCTTGAAGCTGTGCAGACACTGCTCAGCAGCAGCCAAACATCAGTGTGTTATCAGCACTGCTTGGCTCACAGGTCTAACCCACAGCGCCATACGAGCTGCTATGAAGAAAATGAACTGTGGCCCGGCCAGGCCCTGTGCACTTGGGAAAACAGGCAATGGGGCTAACGACCTCCGAACCTCTCACTTCTGCCATACGCTGCAGCGATGCGCGTGAACGTTGCCTAGTTGTCTGGGCAGTGACGCTCCTTGGCTGGAGCGACAAGCTCACCGCCTGCCAGCTGCTCATCATATTGGAATGTTACTAGTCTTAATAGAAATGCCAGACCAGAGCCAGGCCAGGAGGGAAACCACATTGCCCTAAGCCTCCAGTGCTGAGCTTTTCCTAAGTTCTCGTAAAACAGAGCTTCACAGGGCTTGGAAAGTAGTTGACAAAGTAACTGTTTTAAGGGGATGAGAACGTCTGGGAATAGGTGCAGAGCAGCTGGGCCTGCACCAGCGGTTTAAGCATTGTGTGCGATGGCTAGCTTGTTGACAGCCGCCAGCTCTGCTTGCGGTGCCTTCTTCAGAAGATGTTTTAGGGACGGTTGGCTTTCTCTCAGCTGCAGCTTGCTGTCTGGGGGGCAGCAGGGCTCTGTGGGGGTGTGGGGGGGCCCAGCAGGCTTCTCTAGGGGTCCTGGGGAGCGGCGTGGCTCCACAGGGCCTTGTGCAGGACCCGGCAGTGTAGGCACCCCACAGGTGTCTGGGCCTCATCGGGGCAGTGCGGGATGGGGAAGAAGAGCTCAAACAGCACGTGAAGTTCCACAGTACTTTTATCAATGGCTGGGAGACACAGGCAGGCTGGCCGGGCTAGGGCCTCTGCTTCCATCCTACAGGATGCCCATTTCCTTCCTGGGTCACCAACCACCAAGCGTTCCTCTCGCTGCGCTGCCACAGCCTTTGGCCTCTTCTTCAGGCTTCATGGCACCACCTCTGCACACAGCTCCAGCAGCACCATCAGCCATTTCCCAGGGCAGGGGTCCTTCTCCTCTTCCATACCCTCCGGAGCTGGTAGAACAGTGCTTGCAGGCGAAAGCCAGAGGGAGGCTCTTTCACTGCAGACTCCAAGATCAGCAGGGTTTGAGAAGCCAGGGAAGAGACTGAGAGGCTTTTGTCGTTTGCCTGGTCTTGAAGGGCTGGGATGAAAAGGAACAGAGCTGAGGTCAGAGCCCGGTTCTGTGGGGACCTCTGGAGCTCCTCCAGCCAGGGCCACCCCTGCCCCCCCAGCTCTCCCCAGGGACAGGAGAGAGGCAGGGGTGCCGGGATCAGCCCAAGAGTGCTGGCCACCAATGTCCAGTGTGCCCCTGGAGTCTCTCTCTGCCTTGCCCACACTGACCCTCACCCGCGCAGGGAGCAGAGCCCTCCTGGGATGGGGCAGGAGTTGGGGTTTTTCCTCCTTCCTGCCAGCCCCCACAGACACCCCACTGTCCTCACTTACCCTCGTAGATGACCTGGAGCTTCTCCTGGCACACATCCACCTGCTGGCGCCCGATGAGCCCTAGGCACACACAGCCCGTCACACATCCCACTAGCCTGCCTTCCCAGAGACCCAGCTTCCTGCCACCAGCGCCATGGGCCTGGCCGTGCATCTTCCTGCCCTTGGGCAAGGCTGAGCCCAGGGCGGTGCCCCGAATGTGAAGCCCAAGAAGGCTGTGAGAGAGCCAGCAAAGCTCCCACTAGGAGCCCATGTGCGAGCCTGAGTGCAAAAGGGCAGCAGGGATCCCCGTGGGCCCCACATGGGGCAGTCAGGGTTCTTCAGCTGCCCAGCAGATTTGGCAGCAGCCGTGGCTGGAGCTAAGCTGCCATGGGGCAGGGAGGATCCCTTGGCAGGGCTGTGGCTCACCCATGAACCTGATGGCCGCCTCACGCAAGGGCTCCTGTGGGCTCTGCAGGTACGGCAGGCTCTGGTGCAGGTAGTCCTCCACTCTGCTGCTGTCCTCCATGAGCTGGTGAGAGCACCAGGGGACAGGGTTGGCGCAAAGCCTCCCCTGACGCCCAGGACTGGCCTCGCCTGCCTTCCCCTGCCCAGACACCTGTGATGCCCAGCATGCAGCTGGCTGGCGCCAGGGTTTGGAGGGAGCCGGGGACCGGGTGCTCCCTGCGGTGCCACCCTGCCAGCAAGGCCCAGCTGGGCTGGGGCTCCATCCACACCCTTGCACTCCAGGGTGAAAAGGAGCCTGTGTGCGGTGCGGACAGCGCTGTGCTGGCACAGAGGGCAGGGGCACAGCTGCTAGCCCCATGCCCTGGGAATTGCAGGAGAGGGGCTTCTCCAGGGTGCGTGTGAGGCTGTAGGGCCATCCTTACCAGGCATTCGCCAACCCTCCATGTCTGCTGTGCCTCCAGCAGCTTCCTGAGCTGCCTCCACTTCAGGAACTTGGCAGCTCCCAGGAGGGCATCCCGAGAGGCCTGCAGAACAGCAGAGACTGGGAGATGGCACTGCCGCCCAGGGGACAAGACCTGGGTGTCCCTGGGCAGAGCAGGGGGGCAAGGAAAGGTCACAGTTCCAAACCCTGGGCCTCAGACTATCGCAGGCACTGCTGGGAAGCCCAGGGAGGCTCCAGGGCTTAGGTCTTTGTGGCTGCACACTGCTGCTGAGCTGTGCTGGATCAGGCAGGGCAGGCAAGGGAAATGTCCCTGCCCACCTTCTCAGCTGCTGCCAGCTGTGTGGCTGCAGGCAGGGAGGAGCTCTGAGCCCTCCTCAGGGATGCTGGAGGTTGGGCCCCAGTTGAGGCACATTCAAAGGGCTCAGAAATCCCCACCTGAGCCACACTGTGGTCCTTGTCGTGCAGGTGGAAGAACAGGGGCATGAGGCTCCTGTGCATGTCCTTCCTCATCTGCGCTTTGTGGGTGCTGACTGCAACCCCCATCGCATCTCTGAAGAGCAGGATGGAGCGCTCTCGTACACAGCTGGTCTCCTAGGAGGAGACAAGGAAGAAGGGGAAGACCTCAGTTCTGACTCCTCCAAGCCCACGGTGAGGAGACGAACCCTCGTGGCTCTCCCTCTGCAGCAAGCAGAAGAACTCAGGGGCCAGTGGGCACACGCGGAGAGGGACACACCAGCCCTGGGCCATGCACACCTGCCCCCCGCCCCCAGGCATGCTAAACAAGCCTCTGCTCTCCTGCCACCTTACGTTTTCAAAGAGTGGCAGGAGCATCTCCACCAGCTGTAGAGCGATGGGGATAGCTGTCTGCCTGTCCACCAGGCAGAGCGTGTTGCTGAGGACAGTCAGGGCTGCCATCCTGGTGTTGCAGTCCTCATCCTGCAGTCGCTGCGTGACCTCTGGCAGCAGGCCTTGCAGAGTTGCTGCCTACGAGAAACCCGCCATCTCATTTTGTGGCACAATTGAGGACTGTCGTGGCCAAAACATTCAGCATGTAGAGGCTGCAGCAGCAGCGGGGCAGAGATCTCTCTGCCTGCGGTGCAGCCCAGGGCTGGGCCTGAAGTGCTTGGGGCGTCTGAGCAGGGCAGCGGGGTCTGTGAGCATGGTTCTTACCGCTCCCAATTCCTGGCAAAACCAGGAAAAGCCTCTACACACACTACCGCCTGCAGCCCAGTGCCAGGCGGGCGGCTTCAGTGTGCCCAGCTGCCCCTGCTCACCTTCTCAGGCCTCTGAGACAGCGTGACGAGGCATGTGATTGCCATCCTGCGCAGCAGCAAGCTCTCGCTCTGCAGGTGGCACTGGAGGACAGACAGGATGTGCTCAGTGATGTGACCCAAGTCAGTGCAGTCCAGGAGCTGAAACACAGTGGGCAGTAGAGTGAGAGCCTGGCACAGATAGCAGAGCTCGTGGACAGCTTGGGACAAGGCTCCAGGGCTGGTCACAGCCCGGGTGGCAGGCAGCAGCGCCCACAGAGGGCCTTCCCTCTACCCTCCGCCGCATGCACGCAGCCCAGCTTCCCCCCGCCTGCCCTCAGAGGAGCAGCACTTGCCACCAGGCCCACCTCGGTGAAGACAGTCATGGCGCCAATGTCCTGGTAGGCCTGTCCCTGGAGGAGGCCTATGGCCGCCTCTTGAGACACAGAGGTGCAACAGTCCGGAGCTGCACACCGCAGCAGCCTGGCCAGGGGAGGAAGACATTGGAAGCACAGAGCTGGACAAGCAAACCTCTCTGGGACTGCGCCGCCAGTGCCAGCCATGACTTCGCAGGCCAGACCACACAGGCCGAGCTTGCATTTGCACCTTGTGTTGGCTGCTTGCACTGCAGAACCCAGGAGGGAGGGGATGCTGTCGGGGGGCCTTCCTCTCCGAGGCAGAAATGCCGCGGCAGAAAAGGATGACTGACTCACCTAGTCAGGACAATGATACCGGTGTGGTAGGTCTCGGGGCTCACGAGCATGTCCCAGGCACCCTGCTTCCCAGCATCTTCAACCAGGTGGGCACCGCCCAGGCGATGGAACAGAGCTTGCATGGTGCTCACCGCGCTCCTACATGCCAAGTAAAGCGTGCTCATACATGAAGTCCTGGCCCCAGCTCTGGGCCCGGGACCAACACCAGGGAGCAGGGACAGAGCACCTGAGCGGGTCAACAGGAGGATATTTGGCCTCCCTGCGCTGACAGACAGAGCGGCAGCAGCCCTGCTGTGTGCCAGTCACACTGAAGGAGATGTGGAAGACCACTGCCATGAAGAGCTCGCCGAAAAGTAACTGCACGGCGTCTTGGCTGGAGGGCACCAGGAAGACCTCATGCATGGCACTGGAGAGCTGCAGAAGAAACGCAGGGACAGCTCTCACTGCAGAGATGTCTCTGTGGCACTGCCCAGGGCAGGGGGTGGGGAGGCTACAGGGCCACACTCAGCTGAGGGAGATGCCAGGGCAAGGCCCGTCCTGGCTGCCTGGCCTGGAGACTTACTCATGGCAGCGCTCTGGGCTCGGCTCCCATTTGTACCAGGGGCGCGTGAGCCTTCCCAGTCCAAAGGAAACACCCCAGCTGGCCTTCGGGCCCTGCTGCTGTGCAGGACTCCCCCTCCCTGACCCTGCAGCCTGCTCTGGCCAGGCAGCCACCCCGCCCCGGGCTTGCCAACTACCACACAGTCAGGAGGAATTGGGGAGGGAGGAGAACAACGGAGGGTAGCATGAACAGGGGCATGGGCTGCCTGCCCATGCACCGTGGGGCCAAGCGGTATGCGCTGACTTATCTGGCTGTGGCCCTGATGACCCTGGCCCAGGTGCCCCGATGATGTCTGCCTTTTATGGACATGAGAAGGGAGGAGGGACTGGAGAGGAGCACCCAAGCCCAGGTGGGGTGCAGCAGGCCTTATCCACACACTCACAGCCAGGAAACGGCAGCAGCTGCACGTTTGAGCAAATGTCTTTTGCCAGATGACATTCTGCTGGACCATCAGCAGGATCTTCAGCATGTCTTTCACGAGGCAGGGCTCAGAGGCCAACACGCTCCACATGGCCTTGGCAGTGCTGTAGAGATAGAATACACTGTCAGTGGGGCCACCTCAGCAACCAGCCCTTGTGCCTGGGCAGGCCATGGAGGTCCTGAGCTGCCCCCGCTGCTGATGGGTCACGTACCTGTCACAGTGCGGGGACTGCCGCAGCAGGCTAGGGATCAGCTTATGAGGGAAGAAGCGGGCCGCTTGAAGAAGGGTCCTCCTCAGGATGTCCTGGAGCGGTGTCTGGCTGACGTGCGCCATCTGTGTGTAGACGCTCCACACGATCTGTTCCACCTGGAGGAGGAAGGGGTGGAGTGGGGTGGAGCGCAGCCATGGCCCGGCTGCCACCAAGAATTTCTTCCCACCGTTGCTCTTTGCTGGCCTCAAAGGCTGCCCGTTGGGTGCTCCCAAGCCCTGGACTCAGGGAGGGGGGAGCAGCCCACAGAGTACACGTGTGCAGGGCAATCTGGCCCCACGCTGCCTACCGTGGTCTGCTGCAAGTCCGAGTCTCTCAGTGCCATCTCCAGCATGTTGGCAAGCGGCAGGATCTGAGAGACCCTTGGGTGTGTGATGTTCCTCAAGACCGTGAGGATGAAGTCACTCTTCTCACTCTGGGTGAGGAAGCTCCCAAATTTCTGAGGGAGGAAGGGAAGACGGGAGGGAGGGAAGATGTTTTACACCAAGTATCCTGGTGGCAGGGCAGAGCTGGGCAGCAGGGGCGGCTCTGGAGTGAGAAACCTGGGGCAGAGCTGGCTCCCAACCCCAGGAGAAGTGCGAGCAGCAAGGGGCTGGTCTGGGGTGGTGGTAGCCATGGGGGTGTGGAGAGGGAGTTGCCCTGTGGACTGAAGGAGCGGGGCAGGGGGCAAGGTCATGGAGCGCCGGCTGTGCCAGCAACCAGAGCTCGCCGGTGGCCAGACGGCCAGAGCTGCTGCGCTGAGGCTGGGTTAAAGCCTTTGGCTACTCCCTGCGGAGAGGTGGCGGGACCCTGCAGCCTGACTGGCGGGAGGCCGTGCCATCCCCCTCGACGGCTGATGCATTGGTTCATCCAAGTTCCCTCCAGCCACACCAAAGAGAGCCCCAGCAAGGGAGGAGCTCATTACCATCGCCTCGTCATCGGGTATGATGGGACAGAGCCTGTTAGCTTTTTCACGCTGCACTTCTAGCTTTGGATCCTCACGTGCTGCTCGGTAGGCTGGGCAGGAGAGGGGAAAAACACACAGTGAGGAGCAGGAACAACAGAGAGCTGGAGGCAGCAGGGGAGAGCATCGAGGAGAGCTCTGTGCAGGGCTCTCTGTTCTGTGGGGAGCTGGAGACATGCCAGGGTGGTGGTGGGCCCGCTTCCAGGGTCAGGATGGGAAACAGCCTCTTGGGCTGCTGAAGGGCCTGGTCTGGCTCAACACTGCAGCCTGGTCTGGCTTTCTGATCGCGAGGAGGAGAGAAGGCCTGGGATGCCGCTGCCACAGGCTCTCCAGCCCAGGGGGCTCTTGGGACGGGCCGTGCGCTGCTGCTCCAAGATGGGCTGTGTGGGCCCTGAGGTTTGCGCAGCGCAGCTGCTCCTTGGTCCAGCCTCAGAGGAGTTTGCTACTCCTTCCTCCAGCACAGGAGGGGGCCAAGGCAGCTGGCGCCTTGCCTGGGACCTTCTGTCTGAAAGGCCCCAGCGTCACTCACCGTCTCGCAGCTGAATGAACCTGTGGAAGGCACGCAGTGCCTCGGCAGCCTTGCAGCGGATCTCCTGGTCCTCCTCGGTACAGGACAGAGCGAGCTGCGCCATCAGGCACCCCAGGAATTCCAGAGGCTTCTCTGTGAAGTGGAAGGGGGAGCCTCCCATCCCTGTGGGCCCGTGGGACCGGAGTGCCTGAAGGAAGGTTGAGACCCTGGGTCTGTGGGTCCTCCACACCCACATGCAGCTGTCACAGCCCCCCTTCCCCAGCTGCGGGCCTCCCCATCTCCACAAAACGGTGCAGCCTTGTGTGCTCTCCTCCTGCCTGATCCTTCTGGCAGGCCCTCCCATGGCTCAGAAGGAAGGGCCTACGGGGCTGCGGCAGGAGCGCTGTGGCCGGTGGGCTGGGGAAGGGGTGCGCAGTGGGCAGTGGCAGTGGGGAGGGAAAGGGAAAGGGCCTGAGAGCCCCACAGGCCCTCAACACTGAAGCATCTGGGCAGCAACCCAGGAGATGGAGGGAGGGCTGACAGAGCCAGGCCTGCAAAATGCTCCCATGTGCTGGGGAGGGATCCGGCGCCCCGAGAAATTACCAGGGAGAGAACAGCTCCCAGAGAGGGGCAAATTCACTGGTGTGAGGCGGAGCATTCCTGAAACCCTTGCCCTGCGCTCAGGCTTCCCTTACAGGGAGCCCAGAGCTACTGGCTGCTCTGGGCAACAGGAAGGGGTGAGGGGAGCCGAGAGGTCACCCACACTGCAGGCCCCTTACCCCCACCGTTGAAGAGGGCATCATGAACTGGCTCAGCCTGACAATCCTCCCCAAAGCCATCCGGCGCTTAGCCACGTCCACTTTTTCTATGAAGTGCAGCAGGACCTGGGAAGGGAAAAGCTGCTGCTCTGCCTTGGGGAATGACGGGGACTCCTGAAGTGGTGGCTCTGCCGAGTGCCTGGTAGGGTTTACCCAAAGTGCCACCAAGGCTTCCCCTCAACAAGAGGAAGGCCTGGATGGGGTGCAGCAGCCTCACAACCTCAGGGACCGTTGCCAACACCCGATGAGCTCTGGCAGGCTGAGAGATAGTTGGATCCTAGCCCCCCAGCCACCTCTACCCCCTTCCACATGCTCCTCCAAAAAATGGCTGCATGTCCCCCCTCCAGGAGGACAGGAACCTCCAGGGGGGCCTGCAACAGGGAGGCTAGGCTACAACCCCTAGGGAGGGCAGAAGAAGAGAGCTTCAGGGCTGGGGTCCTCTCGCACCATGGCCACATCCCAGCAGATCTCCACCCTGCTGCGATCTGGGGAGGAGAACGTGAACGGGGCGGTGCAGCGAGGGCGCTGGTTTAGCAGTGCCAGCTGCCAGAGCAGGGGGCCTGGGAAGGGCACGCAGACTCCCACCACAGCTTTGGTTCTGGGCTGGGGCGTGCATGTTCCAGGAGGTTCCGTCTCTTCAGGGTAAGGCAAGGAAGAGATCCTGTGAGCCCAAATCTTGGCAAATGCCTGACCTGAAAGATTGCCTTCACTGTCCAGATGCTGGAGCTCAATGCAGCACCGTGCACCACCACCTCCAGCACACTGTCCAGAGTTTCCAGGATCTGTAACGGGGTACAGCAGGTGGCACACTTGCCCTGGTCCTTCTTCCTTGAAGGAGAAAGGCTCAAATGCCTTCCACCTGAGGTGGGCCTCAGCTGCCCTCTGGTGCCCAGGACAGGCCTCAGAGTCTGCCTGGTGTTCCTTCTCCTCCTATTCCAGCAGCAAAAACCAACTAGGAAAACGCGCACAGGGACTGACTGGCAGGCTCTCTGTAGCTCACGCTGTGCTTACCTGAGCATTGAGTAAAGCATGTTTCCTGTCCATCTCCTCTGCTGGAGCAAGAGAGAAGATACTTTCAATGCTGGGGTAGAGGTGCTTGGACAGCAGGCCTTCCCTGTCTTCGCTGCAAGGAGAGAAGGTGCCGGTTGGATGCTGGAGCTCCCACATCCAGGAGGGTGGGTGCAGACGTTGGGGCTGGCAGTCCCCAGGCTGGTATCCACATGAGGTAGGGCAGGGGATGTGTGGAGGCATCTCCTCCCTCCCCCATGCTGCTGAGCCAGCGTCAGAGGGCAGTCCTGGCCAGTGGAGCCCAAACTCCTTTCCTTCTCCTGCCTCTCCCTTTAGAGGAAATGCCAAGAGGCACCAGGGAGGCACCCTCCGCCCTCCTATCTGGGCTACTGATGGGCCAGGCACAAGGGAGTGTAAAGGCCCGAAGACAGTGCCACCAGGGTCCTGCCAGGATAGGAGATGCCTGGTGCCATCAGGCCCACGCCATGGGAAAGCCCTGGCTCAGCCAGGGTCTGGGGCAGGTACCTCATTGCAGTGATGGCAAACACAGCTTGCTGAAACATCACGGCATCTGTGCTGCCAGGCAGTTTCATTTGCCGTTGTACCTGGAGAGGGAGAGCATGGCCAGGAGGGTGTGCGGGTGCTGCCAGTGCCCAGCACCGGTCTGCAGGGCGGGCAGAGCTCCGGTGCCGCCGAGCCAGCGCTGGCACCCAGAGAGGCCCCTTGCTCTGCAGGGGCACCATGGCAGGCAGGGCTGTTCCCACAGAGGCCTGTCTGACCCTCCCCCTGCGCCCGGATGCCCGAGTGTTGTCTTCAGCACTGGGCCCATGTTCGACTGGCTTTGCCCCCCTCTCTTCCCCACTGTGGGTCCTCTCACCTCCATTTTCTGCACCAGCTCACATGCTGATGTGTTATCAAGCTGGTACCTGCCCTGCAGCCAGGCTCTGCAGAGCGTGCAGATGGAGGCCAGAAACCTGCACTTTGCGGCCCATTCCTGACAGTCAGGGACAAGAGAGACAGAGAGGGAGGGTCAGAGGGCAGAGGCATGGCCGGCACGAGCAGGGGCTCGAGGGGCTGCAGCCATGGCATAGGGTGCCAAGAGGGAGGCAGCTCTGCAGAGCCAGCAGCCCTCCAAGAGCCCTCACGCAAGCAGCAGACACGGCGGCACCCAGCTGGGAGCTGCCCGCAGAGCAGCGCTGACAATGTCTGTGGTTACCCTTTCGGTGCCATTGAGAAAATCCAAGAAGTAGTCTTGGGCTTCCTTCTCCTCACTCTCCAGCTGGCAGCGGGAGGCAGAAGAATCTGGACCTGATTGAGAACACGAGCGGAGAGAGCTGTAGGCAGGGGCAGGAGGTAGAGGGCAGAGAGGGGCCCTCTCTCCAGCTCTGCGCCTGCTGCCCTGCACACAGCACGTCCCACCTGCCCCAGGATGCCGCTGGCTGCCGGGAGGGCAGAGTCCCAGCCTTGCAGCACTGCTGCCTCGTGCCAGCCCAGCTGCCTCTCCCTGCCCTGCTCTGTGCCCTGAGGCAGGAGGTGGTCCTTTGCAGTCCTGTCAATACCCACCCATGTCGAAGGTGCTGGTGCACTTTTTCTCCATTTGTATGATGGGACTGGCAGTGCTGGAGCTTTCGGACCACTGATGGTCCTCGGCAGATAGCTCAGCTCTTCCATCCCTTGTAACCCTGGGTGCATGACTCCCGTCAGAGGAGTCGCTCGCCATTCTCCAAGTCAGAGGAAAGGGGTGAGAGTGGAAGACGGGAGCCCAGAGCAAGTGGCCGCACGCCGGTGCTGCCTGGCCAGAGCAGGGTGGTGGTGTGGTGGACGATCTGGGCAGGGACCAGCAGGATCTCCTGCAGGATGCTCTTTTCCAGTGGTCAGTCCCCACCTACCCACCCTGGCCCTGGAATCGGTTCTCTTTCCCCCAGCCCCTTCCGGAAGGGTCTGCCTGCCAGGCCCAGGTCACCTGGGGTCTCTATGGAGCTCGCCCAGCCCTAGCCCCAGCCCCAGCCCCAGCCCTGTGTTCTTTTCTGGTGGAAACAGTAGAGCTTTGGGGAAACACCCTGGCCCTGGGAGTGCAGTGTGCCAGGGTTAGCAAGGAAATATGTCCTCTGCGTTCAGCAGCTCCTGAAGAAGCCACACAACTTGCGTCCTTTTCTCCTGAGAGTCTTGGACACTGTGGGGCTGCCGTGCCAGTGCTGCGCTTCACTAGCTGCCACAAGGGTAGGTCAGAAATGGTCCCATTGTTCTACCCTGCCCCCGCCCCCGCCACTTTGACCCAGACTCTTCCGGGGGATTTGCCCTACTGCTGACTCTGGCTGCAGCCTCCGGCCCCTCTGCTTGCTTCCCTTGCTGCAAGCAGGACTTCCCAGCTCTGGTGCTCCCCTTTGGCTAGAGGCCTGAGGCCTGGCTGTGCCATCAACGGGCTTTCTCTTGCACCCTGCCCACCACCCACAGAAATATTTCCCAATGCCTGCCATGGACAGGGACATCTCTAATTAGACCCGGTTTCTCAGAGCACCCATCCAACCTGCCCTTGAACCTAAAAGGTGAGTGCCTGCTGTGTGACTGATGCCATACTCAAGGTTTTGGCTTCTGTGATCGTGGATCTATGTTTGAGAAGCTAGGTCTTTTGGGACCTGGTGGGCTCAACATGATGAAGTGGGGCAAGACCATCCTTGGTTAGGGTTAGGGTTAGCGTTAGGGTTGTGTGGGAGATTTGAGGGATTTTCTTGAAAAGAATGGACATTATATGGAACTCAACTGAACAGGCCTGTGAGGCCTATGTGAACAAGAGCAAAACAGCCTACGTGCCTTACGTGACTTCGAGCAGCCTTGAGTGAGAACAAGAGAAAGTGTGTCTGGTGAAGAAATCAAGAGTCAGCAAATCAGCAATTTTGTAGTGAAGTAATGCTGGATGTTAGAGCTCGTGCAAACTGTAAAGATCCAATCCCTTGTTAGTCTGTGGCGTGTGAACAGTAGCCATTACCCAATCACATGCAGCCTGTAAGCGCATGAAAAAAGCAAAAAGATTCTTAAGGAGAATTGTAACAAGTAATAAATGGCTTCAGCTGGATTTGCATTGGATCGTGTGGAGTCCGTGGTTTTTGCCCTCTCAAGTGGTGACCCCGACATGATCCGCAAGGAGACTGCTGAAGGAGGACAAGCCTCGGCTCGCCATCGTGGCTGGACCGTGACCAAAGATGCAGTCTGCGGGCTGCATGGAAATAAAAGAGCCCAGAGTAAAGGATCCGACATCGTTGTGCAACGGAGACCCAAAGAAGAGGTCAGCAGCCAGGGACGAGATGGGGCAGAATGTATCAAATGAAGAACAGGCCATTCTGGAGCTACTCTTGCATATCCTCTCTAGGAGAGGAGTGAAGTACGAGGAGAGTAACCTCAAAAGATTATGAATTTGGTGACAAGACAATGGGTTCATGATGCGAGGGTACGGACTTCACGACACGATCAGTATGATCATCATGAGCCATTTATTGTTAGTCACACAGAAGTATTTATACTTCTTCTACATACTATCTTTAGGTTACAACTTGCAAGGTTACATGATACATCTATTTTTCTATTTGAACAAGAAAAAAAAAACCAGCATTAATCAGTTATTATTGTCAGTCACGAGAAAGCAGAGTCTTATCTATTTGCCAAAAGCAAGCGGTAGAGGTCTTATCCATTTGGCAGAAGCAAATGGTTCAGGATGAGACTTGCAGTTACATAATTGCGATTATAGAGAACTGGGTGCTTTCCTCCCTGCACCTGCGTGAGGGAGTTTCTCTCCTCCTGCTGTTTCCCACACGTCTGGCTTACAGTACACAATGATTGTTTTTGGAGACACTGGGTTGTTCACATTCGGATGACCAAGGTCCTGTAAAAACTCAGCAACATTTCCCCCTTTTTGTTTTTGAACAACCCAGGCCAAATTCATCATGTTCATAATTGACTTGCGTACTATTTGTATGATACAGGGTACCGTGATCAAGAGTATCAATACCATTAGAAGCACAACACCTATTGATTTAATCAGATCAAGTAACCATCCTCCGATGCCCCAATTTTGAAAGAGCGAATCTAGCCAGCTGTTACCAACAGTAATCTTTCGAAGGTTATTTCGCAGGTTTTGTAATTTTTTGTGAATGGACTCGGAGTGATCAGATAGGTTCAAACAGCACATTCCCTCAAAATCTTCGCACCCATGTCCTTGAGCTAGTAATAAAAAATCAACTGCAGCCCTATTTTGCAGTGTAGCATGCCTTATACTATCAACATCAGTAGCTAACTCATCTAACATTTCAGATGTAAGGTTAAATTGCATTTCTCCCCAGCAAGCTAAGTGTTGCAAGTTTTTCGCATTAATAGCAGCCATTCCTCCAGGGAGAAAGAATGAAGTAGCAATAATTGTTGCTAACGATGGTAACTGAACATTGTCACTGCATGAAGTAACAAGCGCAAACTTTGTCTAATCCTACGTAAGGTTACATTTTTTAACGCAGCTATCATTTGTCTAATTGTAGGAGTCAACATAGTTAATTTGCCAATGTAACACGGACCACCAACTGGATTGTGAGGAATTCCTGGCTAGGCCCTATGTCCACAAATTAAAAATACTCCTGGGGGAAGCATTTTTCCTCCTGTCGTATTAACCAATTCTCTGCAGGCCATTTCGTTGGGCCATTGGTGATTCCCCGTTACATCCTGCCAAAGAACTAACCTAAAAGTTTCTGGTCTATTATATCTTGGTTCCCCAAAAGTAAAAGATCCAGTTCCATTTACTGGCTGTAGCTCATTAATTAGGTCGGAACAGCCTGGCATCTTAGAGACATTCCCTAACTGAGCTGGTGATACACTGCCCAGCAATTCGAGTTCTTGCATCAGCCCAGGAGCGGATCGATTCAAGCCTTCCACAAAGTGCTTTTGCCAGCGTGACATATACATGCAGGCCAAGTGTAATAGCCTTGTTTGCGGCACTCTCCATAGGTATGAGTTGTAAATTTTGGTTGTGAACCATTCCACCGCCCCTTAAAGGGACCATTAATCAATTCATCAAGATTAGAAATTGGCAGACCAATCAGGCATGTTCTAAATGGAGGGACCTGCCGAGTCAAGATGAAAATTGTTGGGGAATGGCTACGGGAAAAGGGGCATGGGTCCAGTGATCTGCTGTAGCAGGAAAGCTTGTTCTAGTCAGCATGAGTAGGCCTTGGTAGGCCTCGGTGAGCAAGAGTCAGAAACTGCTGATGGAAAAGTACTGACCGAGGGTAATTTGGGTTATTTACGGGCAAAGAGGAGTTTCAGTAAACGACCTTGAGGGACTAGCTCTGGGAAGAAGAGGAGCTTGCATACCAGAGAAACCGCAAGGGGGGTTGGGCTACTTAGGTATTCTCTCCAATTATTGAATGACTAGTAGGCATAATTATCTAAGGGACTATATAAGTGTGTGCAACTTATTAATAAACTGAAGTATGCTTTATCGCTCATACTGAGTCGGCTGCATTTCTTCCTCCGCCTTCTCAGGTCTGAATCCCTGGTGGGGATCTTCCCCGCATATTGGCGCCCGAACAGGGACCTGAGTGGCGGATAGGGAAAGGAACGACGCCGGGAGCAGCGACCGGCGGGCAAGAGCGATCGAACACTGTGCTGCGGTGTATCGTCTCCGACGCCTGAACTGAGTGAAGTTCGCCGTTACTGGGCTACAGGAGGGCTGCAAGGAGGTCTTTAAAGCGCAGGAGGAGGTACCGTGCTCGGCTATAAATAACGGTAGCATGGATTTAGAAGTAGCCCTAGATTTATTGCAAAGCTTTTTAGAAAAGCGGGGGGTGGATTATAGTTGCGTTAAACAGCTAGCTGGTCTAGTAGCAACAGGGAAAGCTAAGGGGTGTTTTCAGGATCCGGATTCGTTATTTGAAGAAGCGGAGTGGAGAAAATTAGGAGATGTGTTATGGGATATGGTGATAGATGAGGACAAAACAGCGAAAAAGTTAATGAAGCCGTGGCGTGAGGTTATAAATAATACTAAGAGGCATAAGGTCGAGAAAAATTTGGCAGCAGTTGCTTCTCAGAAGTTAGGTCGGATGGAGCCATCTGCTCCACCACTAGATGCCGGAATATCACCCTTTTCGGGTGGGTCTGCACCGCCGCCGCAGACGAATGATTTGTTGTTTAGTAATTGTCGGGTTCCTAATCCACCTTGTTGGCAAACAGTTAAAGTTACGGAAAGAGGGGAGTTAGAGTGACAAGCGGAAACAAGAGAGCAGGGAGATAGCCGTAGTGTGGACGAAGCAAGCGAGCCAGAGAAGGAGGAAGAGACGGGTAAATCAAACCGGGGTAGTTGTCCTACGTTGCTTAATTGGAGAAGGATCATGGAAGATGCAGCAGAAGGTGGAGATTTTACTCCTCTAGCGTTTCCAGCGATGTTTCAAAGGGATCAGCATGGGGACATGCAAGCAGGGTACAGTCCAATTAGCTGGAAGTTGTTATCTCAGCTCAGGAGTACGGTATCGGAATCTGGTTTGCATGGAGAGCCAACTAAGCAGATGTTGAATTATGTGTTTGGAAGTACGGTATTAGTTCCGGAGGACCTTAAGGTGATCATGAGGATGATTATGACGCAGTCGCAGCTGTTGTTGTGGCAGGCGCACTGGCAGCGGTTTTGCGAGGCATCGGTGCAGCAAAGAAGGGGGCCCAATGACCCGTTGAACGGCGTTACAGTAGAGCAATTGATGGGTACAGGACCGTTCCTGGAAGTACAGGCCCAATTACAGATGGGGCTGGAAAGGTGTATTGAGGCAATGCGAACGGCGAGGCTAGCGGTGGAACAGGTTAAGACGGCACAGCCAGCGCCTTCCTATATGTCTATAAAGCAAGGTAGAGAGGAGCCTTTCGCACAATTTATAGATAGAGTTACCGCGGCCATAGAGCAGGCGGATGTGCCTGAGTGGATGAGGGCAGCGTTGTTGAGGCAGTGTGCAGTTCAGAATGCGAATCAGGCGACTCGGTCTATTCTAATAACGTTGCCAGCAGACACTACGATTGAGTTGATGTTAGATCGAATGAGCAGGGTTCCAGTAGGGCCTCAGGCTATGTTGGTGGAAGCTATGGATAGGTTAGGGAAAGACCTCCTGCAGGCCCAGCAACAAGCTCTAGCAGCCCAGTCGCAGTTTCAAGAACAAGCCTTTGCTGCGTTAGCTCCGCTCCGTGCTGGTGCTGTGGAAGCTGGAAGCCGGCCTCGCAGTACTGAGGGGAGAAGAAGTAATAAGTGCTTCAGATGCGGACGGGAAGGTCATATCCGTCGAGACTGCAGAGCTACTCGAGTGTGGTGCGAGAACTGCAGATCGACCAGCTACAGCTCAGAAGCATGTTACTCGGGAAACGGGAGAATGAGCGCGTCGAGCCGCCACGCCCCGATAAAAATGGCAGCTCCTGCAGTCACGACATCGGAGCAACAAACAGCGAGTCGGGAGGAACCAGTACCAGCGTCATGCAACCCGCAGCCGTCCTCCAGCCAGCCACAAGAGGGAGCCTCGGGTTGGACTTGGCAACCGCAGTAGAAGTAACTTTAACGGACTCCAAACCGCGACGTGTAGCTACAACAGTAAGAGCGCCCTTAGTGATCAACGGTCAACCGCAGGGTGCATTACTGATAGGGCGATCTTCAAGCAGTATGAGAGGACTGACAATTATCCCCGGACTTATCGATGCAGACTATACGAGTGTCATACAGATCATGATTCAGACATTGTTTCCACCTATCCATATTCCTCGAGGCAGCAGAATTGCGCAATTGATACCGCTAATGCAGTTGACAAGAGACATGAAAACAGCGTCTCGGGAGGAGCGAGGTGATCAGGGTTTTGGATCTACAGGACCTGCAGCATTGCTGACAATGCCCATGAATCGACGACCGAATACAACCGTGTGACTGGAATGTCGGGGCCAATTTTTATTTCTGTCTATGTTGTTGGACACTGGGGCAGATTTAACCATCGTGGATGCAAAAGCCTCTCTGGAGTGAGTCGCCCCTTGAGAAGGCCCAGACGGTGTTTACTGATGCAGGCAAGAAATCTAGAAGGGCTGCCATTACTTGGAACGTCAACGGTGAGTGGCACCACCACTTGCTGGAGGCAGTTCCAGAGGATTCGCTGCAGACCCTTGAACTTGCTGCCGTGGTATGGGCTATGGGGACTTGGAAGGATGAGGCTGTTAATGTGGTGACTGATTCTCTGTATGTGGCAGGCGTTTTGCAGAGAATTGAAGATGCGCAGATCAAAGATGTTAAGCAACCGCGCTTGGGGGAATTATTTAGACAGCTGCGTAGCTCAAGGACATGGGTGTGAAGAGTTTGATGGTATGTGTTGCTTTAATATCTCTGATCACAGCAAGTCCATTCAGTCACAACTAAAGCAGTTGCGGGATCACGTGGAGAAGTTACAAGTAGAGGACGATCCTTTTAGAGCATGGTGGGCTTTGCTAAGATTTCCAAGCTGGTTGCTGAACTTTTTAAGGCCAATGTTGGTCGGTTTTATCTTTATCGTTATTATATTAAGTATTAGAATCTGTTGTTTATCTTGTATCCGCAATATGTGTGTCAAAGTTATCGAATCTGTTTTTCGCAAAGATGTATTATTAGCCCAAAAAGAAAAAGGGGGAACTGTTGGGGAATGGCTACGGGAAAAGGGGCATGGGTCCAGTGATCTGCTGTATCAGGAAAGCTTGTTCTAGTCAGCATGAGTAGGCCTTGGTAGGCCTCGGTGAGCAAGAGTCAGAAACTGCTGATGGAAAAGTACTGACCGAGGGTAATCTGGGTTATTTACGGGCAAAGAGGAGTTTCAGTAAACGACCTTGAGGGACTAGCTCTGGGAAGAAGAGGAGTTTGCATACCAGAGAAACCGCAAGGGGGGTTGGGCTACTTAGGTATTCTCTCCAATTATTGAATGACTAGTAGGCATAATTATCTAAGGGACTATATAAGTGTGTGCAACTTATTAATAAACTGAAGTATGCTTTATCACTCATACTGAGTCGGCTGCATTTCTTCCTCCGCCTTCTCAGGTCTGAATCCCTGGTGGGGTTCTTCCCCGCAGAAAATCACTTCCTGAGCAAAGCCAAAGCAGAAGGAGAGAGAAAGACGAGAAAGGAAAGCAAGCAATGTGAAGGCAAGAGGCAAGTCTCTAGCGCCACCTGTGGGTAGACCTATGGCCGATGAGATGCAAAGGGAAGCTCCCTAACCTCCCGAAACCCCCTCCTCACTCTTCCCCTCCCCTCCCTTTTTGTTGCTGAGCACAGCATGATGTGGCATGGAATATGTTTTTGGGTAGCTGGGGTGGTCTGCCTGGCTGTGTTCCCCCACAACCGCTTGTGCACCCGCCCACCTCTTCACTGGGGCGGCAGAGCGAGACACAGAGAAGGCCTTGAAGCTGTGCAGACACTGCTCAGCAGCAGCCAAACATCAGTGTGTTATCAGCACTGCTTGGCTCACAGGTCTAACCCACAGCGCCATACGAGCTGCTATGAAGAAAATGAACTGTGGCCCGGCCAGGCCCTGTGCACTTGGGAAAACAGGCAATGGGGCTAACGACCTCCGAACCTCTCACTTCTGCCATACGCTGCAGCGATGCGCGTGAACGTTGCCTAGTTGTCTGGGCAGTGACGCTCCTTGGCTGGAGCGACAAGCTCACCGCCTGCCAGCTGCTCATCATATTGGAATGTTACTAGTCTTAATAGAAATGCCAGACCAGAGCCAGGCCAGGAGGGAAACCACATTGCCCTAAGCCTCCAGTGCTGAGCTTTTCCTAAGTTCTCGTAAAACAGAGCTTCACAGGGCTTGGAAAGTAGTTGACAAAGTAACTGTTTTAAGGGGATGAGAACGTCTGGGAATAGGTGCAGAGCAGCTGGGCCTGCACCAGCGGTTTAAGCATTGTGTGCGATGGCTAGCTTGTTGACAGCCGCCAGCTCTGCTTGCGGTGCCTTCTTCAGAAGATGTTTTAGGGACGGTTGGCTTTCTCTCAGCTGCAGCTTGCTGTCTGGGGGGCAGCAGGGCTCTGTGGGGGTGTGGGGGGGCCCAGCAGGCTTCTCTAGGGGTCCTGGGGAGCGGCGTGGCTCCACAGGGCCTTGTGCAGGACCCGGCAGTGTAGGCACCCCACAGGTGTCTGGGCCTCATCGGGGCAGTGCGGGATGGGGAAGAAGAGCTCAAACAGCACGTGAAGTTCCACAGTACTTTTATCAATGGCTGGGAGACACAGGCAGGCTGGCCGGGCTAGGGCCTCTGCTTCCATCCTACAGGATGCCCATTTCCTTCCTGGGTCACCAACCACCAAGCGTTCCTCTCGCTGCGCTGCCACAGCCTTTGGCCTCTTCTTCAGGCTTCATGGCACCACCTCTGCACACAGCTCCAGCAGCACCATCAGCCATTTCCCAGGGCAGGGGTCCTTCTCCTCTTCCATACCCTCCGGAGCTGGTAGAACAGTGCTTGCAGGCGAAAGCCAGAGGGAGGCTCTTTCACTGCAGACTCCAAGATCAGCAGGGTTTGAGAAGCCAGGGAAGAGACTGAGAGGCTTTTGTCGTTTGCCTGGTCTTGAAGGGCTGGGATGAAAAGGAACAGAGCTGAGGTCAGAGCCCGGTTCTGTGGGGACCTCTGGAGCTCCTCCAGCCAGGGCCACCCCTGCCCCCCCAGCTCTCCCCAGGGACAGGAGAGAGGCAGGGGTGCCGGGATCAGCCCAAGAGTGCTGGCCACCAATGTCCAGTGTGCCCCTGGAGTCTCTCTCTGCCTTGCCCACACTGACCCTCACCCGCGCAGGGAGCAGAGCCCTCCTGGGATGGGGCAGGAGTTGGGGTTTTTCCTCCTTCCTGCCAGCCCCCACAGACACCCCACTGTCCTCACTTACCCTCGTAGATGACCTGGAGCTTCTCCTGGCACACATCCACCTGCTGGCGCCCGATGAGCCCTAGGCACACACAGCCCGTCACACATCCCACTAGCCTGCCTTCCCAGAGACCCAGCTTCCTGCCACCAGCGCCATGGGCCTGGCCGTGCATCTTCCTGCCCTTGGGCAAGGCTGAGCCCAGGGCGGTGCCCCGAATGTGAAGCCCAAGAAGGCTGTGAGAGAGCCAGCAAAGCTCCCACTAGGAGCCCATGTGCGAGCCTGAGTGCAAAAGGGCAGCAGGGATCCCCGTGGGCCCCACATGGGGCAGTCAGGGTTCTTCAGCTGCCCAGCAGATTTGGCAGCAGCCGTGGCTGGAGCTAAGCTGCCATGGGGCAGGGAGGATCCCTTGGCAGGGCTGTGGCTCACCCATGAACCTGATGGCCGCCTCACGCAAGGGCTCCTGTGGGCTCTGCAGGTACGGCAGGCTCTGGTGCAGGTAGTCCTCCACTCTGCTGCTGTCCTCCATGAGCTGGTGAGAGCACCAGGGGACAGGGTTGGCGCAAAGCCTCCCCTGACGCCCAGGACTGGCCTCGCCTGCCTTCCCCTGCCCAGACACCTGTGATGCCCAGCATGCAGCTGGCTGGCGCCAGGGTTTGGAGGGAGCCGGGGACCGGGTGCTCCCTGCGGTGCCACCCTGCCAGCAAGGCCCAGCTGGGCTGGGGCTCCATCCACACCCTTGCACTCCAGGGTGAAAAGGAGCCTGTGTGCGGTGCGGACAGCGCTGTGCTGGCACAGAGGGCAGGGGCACAGCTGCTAGCCCCATGCCCTGGGAATTGCAGGAGAGGGGCTTCTCCAGGGTGCGTGTGAGGCTGTAGGGCCATCCTTACCAGGCATTCGCCAACCCTCCATGTCTGCTGTGCCTCCAGCAGCTTCCTGAGCTGCCTCCACTTCAGGAACTTGGCAGCTCCCAGGAGGGCATCCCGAGAGGCCTGCAGAACAGCAGAGACTGGGAGATGGCACTGCCGCCCAGGGGACAAGACCTGGGTGTCCCTGGGCAGAGCAGGGGGGCAAGGAAAGGTCACAGTTCCAAACCCTGGGCCTCAGACTATCGCAGGCACTGCTGGGAAGCCCAGGGAGGCTCCAGGGCTTAGGTCTTTGTGGCTGCACACTGCTGCTGAGCTGTGCTGGATCAGGCAGGGCAGGCAAGGGAAATGTCCCTGCCCACCTTCTCAGCTGCTGCCAGCTGTGTGGCTGCAGGCAGGGAGGAGCTCTGAGCCCTCCTCAGGGATGCTGGAGGTTGGGCCCCAGTTGAGGCACATTCAAAGGGCTCAGAAATCCCCACCTGAGCCACACTGTGGTCCTTGTCGTGCAGGTGGAAGAACAGGGGCATGAGGCTCCTGTGCATGTCCTTCCTCATCTGCGCTTTGTGGGTGCTGACTGCAACCCCCATCGCATCTCTGAAGAGCAGGATGGAGCGCTCTCGTACACAGCTGGTCTCCTAGGAGGAGACAAGGAAGAAGGGGAAGACCTCAGTTCTGACTCCTCCAAGCCCACGGTGAGGAGACGAACCCTCGTGGCTCTCCCTCTGCAGCAAGCAGAAGAACTCAGGGGCCAGTGGGCACACGCGGAGAGGGACACACCAGCCCTGGGCCATGCACACCTGCCCCCCGCCCCCAGGCATGCTAAACAAGCCTCTGCTCTCCTGCCACCTTACGTTTTCAAAGAGTGGCAGGAGCATCTCCACCAGCTGTAGAGCGATGGGGATAGCTGTCTGCCTGTCCACCAGGCAGAGCGTGTTGCTGAGGACAGTCAGGGCTGCCATCCTGGTGTTGCAGTCCTCATCCTGCAGTCGCTGCGTGACCTCTGGCAGCAGGCCTTGCAGAGTTGCTGCCTACGAGAAACCCGCCATCTCATTTTGTGGCACAATTGAGGACTGTCGTGGCCAAAACATTCAGCATGTAGAGGCTGCAGCAGCAGCGGGGCAGAGATCTCTCTGCCTGCGGTGCAGCCCAGGGCTGGGCCTGAAGTGCTTGGGGCGTCTGAGCAGGGCAGCGGGGTCTGTGAGCATGGTTCTTACCGCTCCCAATTCCTGGCAAAACCAGGAAAAGCCTCTACACACACTACCGCCTGCAGCCCAGTGCCAGGCGGGCGGCTTCAGTGTGCCCAGCTGCCCCTGCTCACCTTCTCAGGCCTCTGAGACAGCGTGACGAGGCATGTGATTGCCATCCTGCGCAGCAGCAAGCTCTCGCTCTGCAGGTGGCACTGGAGGACAGACAGGATGTGCTCAGTGATGTGACCCAAGTCAGTGCAGTCCAGGAGCTGAAACACAGTGGGCAGTAGAGTGAGAGCCTGGCACAGATAGCAGAGCTCGTGGACAGCTTGGGACAAGGCTCCAGGGCTGGTCACAGCCCGGGTGGCAGGCAGCAGCGCCCACAGAGGGCCTTCCCTCTACCCTCCGCCGCATGCACGCAGCCCAGCTTCCCCCCGCCTGCCCTCAGAGGAGCAGCACTTGCCACCAGGCCCACCTCGGTGAAGACAGTCATGGCGCCAATGTCCTGGTAGGCCTGTCCCTGGAGGAGGCCTATGGCCGCCTCTTGAGACACAGAGGTGCAACAGTCCGGAGCTGCACACCGCAGCAGCCTGGCCAGGGGAGGAAGACATTGGAAGCACAGAGCTGGACAAGCAAACCTCTCTGGGACTGCGCCGCCAGTGCCAGCCATGACTTCGCAGGCCAGACCACACAGGCCGAGCTTGCATTTGCACCTTGTGTTGGCTGCTTGCGCTGCAGAACCCAGGAGGGAGGGGATGCTGTCGGGGGGCCTTCCTCTCCGAGGCAGAAATGCCGCGGCAGAAAAGGATGACTGACTCACCTAGTCAGGACAATGATACCGGTGTGGTAGGTCTCGGGGCTCACGAGCATGTCCCAGGCACCCTGCTTCCCAGCATCTTCAACCAGGTGGGCACCGCCCAGGCGATGGAACAGAGCTTGCATGGTGCTCACCGCGCTCCTACATGCCAAGTAAAGCGTGCTCATACATGAAGTCCTGGCCCCAGCTCTGGGCCCGGGACCAACACCAGGGAGCAGGGACAGAGCACCTGAGCGGGTCAACAGGAGGATATTTGGCCTCCCTGCGCTGACAGACAGAGCGGCAGCAGCCCTGCTGTGTGCCAGTCACACTGAAGGAGATGTGGAAGACCACTGCCATGAAGAGCTCGCCGAAAAGTAACTGCACGGCGTCTTGGCTGGAGGGCACCAGGAAGACCTCATGCATGGCACTGGAGAGCTGCAGAAGAAACGCAGGGACAGCTCTCACTGCAGAGATGTCTCTGTGGCACTGCCCAGGGCAGGGGGTGGGGAGGCTACAGGGCCACACTCAGCTGAGGGAGATGCCAGGGCAAGGCCCGTCCTGGCTGCCTGGCCTGGAGACTTACTCATGGCAGCGCTCTGGGCTCGGCTCCCATTTGTACCAGGGGCGCGTGAGCCTTCCCAGTCCAAAGGAAACACCCCAGCTGGCCTTCGGGCCCTGCTGCTGTGCAGGACTCCCCCTCCCTGACCCTGCAGCCTGCTCTGGCCAGGCAGCCACCCCGCCCCGGGCTTGCCAACTACCACACAGTCAGGAGGAATTGGGGAGGGAGGAGAACAACGGAGGGTAGCATGAACAGGGGCATGGGCTGCCTGCCCATGCACCGTGGGGCCAAGCGGTATGCGCTGACTTATCTGGCTGTGGCCCTGATGACCCTGGCCCAGGTGCCCCGATGATGTCTGCCTTTTATGGACATGAGAAGGGAGGAGGGACTGGAGAGGAGCACCCAAGCCCAGGTGGGGTGCAGCAGGCCTTATCCACACACTCACAGCCAGGAAACGGCAGCAGCTGCACGTTTGAGCAAATGTCTTTTGCCAGATGACATTCTGCTGGACCATCAGCAGGATCTTCAGCATGTCTTTCACGAGGCAGGGCTCAGAGGCCAACACGCTCCACATGGCCTTGGCAGTGCTGTAGAGATAGAATACACTGTCAGTGGGGCCACCTCAGCAACCAGCCCTTGTGCCTGGGCAGGCCATGGAGGTCCTGAGCTGCCCCCGCTGCTGATGGGTCACGTACCTGTCACAGTGCGGGGACTGCCGCAGCAGGCTAGGGATCAGCTTATGAGGGAAGAAGCGGGCCGCTTGAAGAAGGGTCCTCCTCAGGATGTCCTGGAGCGGTGTCTGGCTGACGTGCGCCATCTGTGTGTAGACGCTCCACACGATCTGTTCCACCTGGAGGAGGAAGGGGTGGAGTGGGGTGGAGCGCAGCCATGGCCCGGCTGCCACCAAGAATTTCTTCCCACCGTTGCTCTTTGCTGGCCTCAAAGGCTGCCCGTTGGGTGCTCCCAAGCCCTGGACTCAGGGAGGGGGGAGCAGCCCACAGAGTACACGTGTGCAGGGCAATCTGGCCCCACGCTGCCTACCGTGGTCTGCTGCAAGTCCGAGTCTCTCAGTGCCATCTCCAGCATGTTGGCAAGCGGCAGGATCTGAGAGACCCTTGGGTGTGTGATGTTCCTCAAGACCGTGAGGATGAAGTCACTCTTCTCACTCTGGGTGAGGAAGCTCCCAAATTTCTGAGGGAGGAAGGGAAGACGGGAGGGAGGGAAGATGTTTTACACCAAGTATCCTGGTGGCAGGGCAGAGCTGGGCAGCAGGGGCGGCTCTGGAGTGAGAAACCTGGGGCAGAGCTGGCTCCCAACCCCAGGAGAAGTGCGAGCAGCAAGGGGCTGGTCTGGGGTGGTGGTAGCCATGGGGGTGTGGAGAGGGAGTTGCCCTGTGGACTGAAGGAGCGGGGCAGGGGGCAAGGTCATGGAGCGCCGGCTGTGCCAGCAACCAGAGCTCGCCGGTGGCCAGACGGCCAGAGCTGCTGCGCTGAGGCTGGGTTAAAGCCTTTGGCTACTCCCTGCGGAGAGGTGGCGGGACCCTGCAGCCTGACTGGCGGGAGGCCGTGCCATCCCCCTCGACGGCTGATGCATTGGTTCATCCAGGTTCCCTCCAGCCACACCAAAGAGAGCCCCAGCAAGGGAGGAGCTCATTACCATCGCCTCGTCATCGGGTATGATGGGACAGAGCCTGTTAGCTTTTTCACGCTGCACTTCTAGCTTTGGATCCTCACGTGCTGCTCGGTAGGCTGGGCAGGAGAGGGGAAAAACACACAGTGAGGAGCAGGAACAACAGAGAGCTGGAGGCAGCAGGGGAGAGCATCGAGGAGAGCTCTGTGCAGGGCTCTCTGTTCTGTGGGGAGCTGGAGACATGCCAGGGTGGTGGTGGGCCCGCTTCCAGGGTCAGGATGGGAAACAGCCTCTTGGGCTGCTGAAGGGCCTGGTCTGGCTCAACACTGCAGCCTGGTCTGGCTTTCTGATCGCGAGGAGGAGAGAAGGCCTGGGATGCCGCTGCCACAGGCTCTCCAGCCCAGGGGGCTCTTGGGACGGGCCGTGCGCTGCTGCTCCAAGATGGGCTGTGTGGGCCCTGAGGTTTGCGCAGCGCAGCTGCTCCTTGGTCCAGCCTCAGAGGAGTTTGCTACTCCTTCCTCCAGCACAGGAGGGGGCCAAGGCAGCTGGCGCCTTGCCTGGGACCTTCTGTCTGAAAGGCCCCAGCGTCACTCACCGTCTCGCAGCTGAATGAACCTGTGGAAGGCACGCAGCGCCTCGGCAGCCTTGCAGCGGATCTCCTGGTCCTCCTCGGTACAGGACAGAGCGAGCTGCGCCATCAGGCACCCCAGGAATTCCAGAGGCTTCTCTGTGAAGTGGAAGGGGGAGCCTCCCATCCCTGTGGGCCCGTGGGACCGGAGTGCCTGAAGGAAGGTTGAGACCCTGGGTCTGTGGGTCCTCCACACCCACATGCAGCTGTCACAGCCCCCCTTCCCCAGCTGCGGGCCTCCCCATCTCCACAAAACGGTGCAGCCTTGTGTGCTCTCCTCCTGCCTGATCCTTCTGGCAGGCCCTCCCATGGCTCAGAAGGAAGGGCCTACGGGGCTGCGGCAGGAGCGCTGTGGCCGGTGGGCTGGGGAAGGGGTGCGCAGTGGGCAGTGGCAGTGGGGAGGGAAAGGGAAAGGGCCTGAGAGCCCCACAGGCCCTCAACACTGAAGCATCTGGGCAGCAACCCAGGAGATGGAGGGAGGGCTGACAGAGCCAGGCCTGCAAAATGCTCCCATGTGCTGGGGAGGGATCCGGCGCCCCGAGAAATTACCAGGGAGAGAACAGCTCCCAGAGAGGGGCAAATTCACTGGTGTGAGGCGGAGCATTCCTGAAACCCTTGCCCTGCGCTCAGGCTTCCCTTACAGGGAGCCCAGAGCTACTGGCTGCTCTGGGCAACAGGAAGGGGTGAGGGGAGCCGAGAGGTCACCCACACTGCAGGCCCCTTACCCCCACCGTTGAAGAGGGCATCATGAACTGGCTCAGCCTGACAATCCTCCCCAAAGCCATCCGGCGCTTAGCCACGTCCACTTTTTCTATGAAGTGCAGCAGGACCTGGGAAGGGAAAAGCTGCTGCTCTGCCTTGGGGAATGACGGGGACTCCTGAAGTGGTGGCTCTGCCGAGTGCCTGGTGGGGTTTACCCAAAGTGCCACCAAGGCTTCCCCTCAACAAGAGGAAGGCCTGGATGGGGTGCAGCAGCCTCACAACCTCAGGGACCGTTGCCAACACCCGATGAGCTCTGGCAGGCTGAGAGATAGTTGGATCCTAGCCCCCCAGCCACCTCTACCCCCTTCCACATGCTCCTCCAAAAAATGGCTGCATGTCCCCCCTCCAGGAGGACAGGAACCTCCAGGGGGGCCTGCAACAGGGAGGCTAGGCTACAACCCCTAGGGAGGGCAGAAGAAGAGAGCTTCAGGGCTGGGGTCCTCTCGCACCATGGCCACATCCCAGCAGATCTCCACCCTGCTGCGATCTGGGGAGGAGAACGTGAACGGGGCGGTGCAGCGAGGGCGCTGGTTTAGCAGTGCCAGCTGCCAGAGCAGGGGGCCTGGGAAGGGCACGCAGACTCCCACCACAGCTTTGGTTCTGGGCTGGGGCGTGCATGTTCCAGGAGGTTCCGTCTCTTCAGGGTAAGGCAAGGAAGAGATCCTGTGAGCCCAAATCTTGGCAAATGCCTGACCTGAAAGATTGCCTTCACTGTCCAGATGCTGGAGCTCAATGCAGCACCGTGCACCACCACCTCCAGCACACTGTCCAGAGTTTCCAGGATCTGTAACGGGGTACAGCAGGTGGCACACTTGCCCTGGTCCTTCTTCCTTGAAGGAGAAAGGCTCAAATGCCTTCCACCTGAGGTGGGCCTCAGCTGCCCTCTGGTGCCCAGGACAGGCCTCAGAGTCTGCCTGGTGTTCCTTCTCCTCCTATTCCAGCAGCAAAAACCAACTAGGAAAACGCGCACAGGGACTGACTGGCAGGCTCTCTGTAGCTCACGCTGTGCTTACCTGAGCATTGAGTAAAGCATGTTTCCTGTCCATCTCCTCTGCTGGAGCAAGAGAGAAGATACTTTCAATGCTGGGGTAGAGGTGCTTGGACAGCAGGCCTTCCCTGTCTTCGCTGCAAGGAGAGAAGGTGCCGGTTGGATGCTGGAGCTCCCACATCCAGGAGGGTGGGTGCAGACGTTGGGGCTGGCAGTCCCCAGGCTGGTATCCACATGAGGTAGGGCAGGGGATGTGTGGAGGCATCTCCTCCCTCCCCCATGCTGCTGAGCCAGCGTCAGAGGGCAGTCCTGGCCAGTGGAGCCCAAACTCCTTTCCTTCTCCTGCCTCTCCCTTTAGAGGAAATGCCAAGAGGCACCAGGGAGGCACCCTCCGCCCTCCTATCTGGGCTACTGATGGGCCAGGCACAAGGGAGTGTAAAGGCCCGAAGACAGTGCCACCAGGGTCCTGCCAGGATAGGAGATGCCTGGTGCCATCAGGCCCACGCCATGGGAAAGCCCTGGCTCAGCCAGGGTCTGGGGCAGGTACCTCATTGCAGTGATGGCAAACACAGCTTGCTGAAACATCACGGCATCTGTGCTGCCAGGCAGTTTCATTTGCCGTTGTACCTGGAGAGGGAGAGCATGGCCAGGAGGGTGTGCGGGTGCTGCCAGTGCCCAGCACCGGTCTGCAGGGCGGGCAGAGCTCCGGTGCCGCCGAGCCAGCGCTGGCACCCAGAGAGGCCCCTTGCTCTGCAGGGGCACCATGGCAGGCAGGGCTGTTCCCACAGAGGCCTGTCTGACCCTCCCCCTGCGCCCGGATGCCCGAGTGTTGTCTTCAGCACTGGGCCCATGTTCGACTGGCTTTGCCCCCCTCTCTTCCCCACTGTGGGTCCTCTCACCTCCATTTTCTGCACCAGCTCACATGCTGATGTGTTATCAAGCTGGTACCTGCCCTGCAGCCAGGCTCTGCAGAGCGTGCAGATGGAGGCCAGAAACCTGCACTTTGCGGCCCATTCCTGACAGTCAGGGACAAGAGAGACAGAGAGGGAGGGTCAGAGGGCAGAGGCATGGCCGGCACGAGCAGGGGCTCGAGGGGCTGCAGCCATGGCATAGGGTGCCAAGAGGGAGGCAGCTCTGCAGAGCCAGCAGCCCTCCAAGAGCCCTCACGCAAGCAGCAGACACGGCGGCACCCAGCTGGGAGCTGCCCGCAGAGCAGCGCTGACAATGTCTGTGGTTACCCTTTCGGTGCCATTGAGAAAATCCAAGAAGTAGTCTTGGGCTTCCTTCTCCTCACTCTCCCGCTGGCAGCGGGAGGCAGAAGAATCTGGACCTGATTGAGAACACGAGCGGAGAGAGCTGTAGGCAGGGGCAGGAGGTAGAGGGCAGAGAGGGGCCCTCTCTCCAGCTCTGCGCCTGCTGCCCTGCACACAGCACGTCCCACCTGCCCCAGGATGCCGCTGGCTGCCGGGAGGGCAGAGTCCCAGCCTTGCAGCACTGCTGCCTCGTGCCAGCCCAGCTGCCTCTCCCTGCCCTGCTCTGTGCCCTGAGGCAGGAGGTGGTCCTTTGCAGTCCTGTCAATACCCACCCATGTCGAAGGTGCTGGTGCACTTTTTCTCCATTTGTATGATGGGACTGGCAGTGCTGGAGCTTTCGGACCACTGATGGTCCTCGGCAGATAGCTCAGCTCTTCCATCCCTTGTAACCCTGGGTGCATGACTCCCGTCAGAGGAGTCGCTCGCCATTCTCCAAGTCAGAGGAAAGGGGTGAGAGTGGAAGACGGGAGCCCAGAGCAAGTGGCCGCACGCCGGTGCTGCCTGGCCAGAGCAGGGTGGTGGTGTGGTGGACGATCTGGGCAGGGACCAGCAGGATCTCCTGCAGGATGCTCTTTTCCAGTGGTCAGTCCCCACCTACCCACCCTGGCCCTGGAATCGGTTCTCTTTCCCCCAGCCCCTTCCGGAAGGGTCTGCCTGCCAGGCCCAGGTCACCTGGGGTCTCTATGGAGCTCGCCCAGCCCTAGCCCCAGCCCCAGCCCCAGCCCTGTGTTCTTTTCTGGTGGAAACAGTAGAGCTTTGGGGAAACACCCTGGCCCTGGGAGTGCAGTGTGCCAGGGTTAGCAAGGAAATATGTCCTCTGCGTTCAGCAGCTCCTGAAGAAGCCACACAACTTGCGTCCTTTTCTCCTGAGAGTCTTGGACACTGTGGGGCTGCCGTGCCAGTGCTGCGCTTCACTAGCTGCCACAAGGGTAGGTCAGAAATGGTCCCATTGTTCTACCCTGCCCCCGCCCCCGCCACTTTGACCCAGACTCTTCCGGGGGATTTGCCCTACTGCTGACTCTGGCTGCAGCCTCCGGCCCCTCTGCTTGCTTCCCTTGCTGCAAGCAGGACTTCCCAGCTCTGGTGCTCCCCTTTGGCTAGAGGCCTGAGGCCTGGCTGTGCCATCAACGGGCTTTCTCTTGCACCCTGCCCACCACCCACAGAAATATTTCCCAATGCCTGCCATGGACAGGGACATCTCTAATTAGACCCGGTTTCTCAGAGCACCCATCCAACCTGCCCTTGAACCTAAAAGGTGAGTGCCTGCTGTGTGACTGATGCCATACTCAAGGTTTTGGCTTCTGTGATCGTGGATCTATGTTTGAGAAGCTAGGTCTTTTGGGACCTGGTGGGCTCAACATGATGAAGTGGGGCAAGACCATCCTTGGTTAGGGTTAGGGTTAGCGTTAGGGTTGTGTGGGAGATTTGAGGGATTTTCTTGAAAAGAATGGACATTATATGGAACTCAACTGAACAGGCCTGTGAGGCCTATGTGAACAAGAGCAAAACAGCCTACGTGCCTTACGTGACTTCGAGCAGCCTTGAGTGAGAACAAGAGAAAGTGTGTCTGGTGAAGAAATCAAGAGTCAGCAAATCAGCAATTTTGTAGTGAAGTAATGCTGGATGTTAGAGCTCGTGCAAACTGTAAAGATCCAATCCCTTGTTAGTCTGTGGCGTGTGAACAGTAGCCATTACCCAATCACATGCAGCCTGTAAGCGCATGAAAAAAGCAAAAAGATTCTTAAGGAGAATTGTAACAAGTAATAAATGGCTTCAGCTGGATTTGCATTGGATCGTGTGGAGTCCGTGGTTTTTGCCCTCTCAAGTGGTGACCCCGACATGATCCGCAAGGAGACTGCTGAAGGAGGACAAGCCTCGGCTCGCCATCGTGGCTGGACCGTGACCAAAGATGCAGTCTGCGGGCTGCATGGAAATAAAAGAGCCCAGAGTAAAGGATCCGACATCGTTGTGCAACGGAGACCCAAAGAAGAGGTCAGCAGCCAGGGACGAGATGGGGCAGAATGTATCAAATGAAGAACAGGCCATTCTGGAGCTACTCTTGCATATCCTCTCTAGGAGAGGAGTGAAGTACGAGGAGAGTAACCTCAAAAGATTATGAATTTGGTGACAAGACAATGGGTTCATGATGCGAGGGTACGGACTTCACGACACGATCAGTATGATCATCATGAGCCATTTATTGTTAGTCACACAGAAGTATTTATACTTCTTCTACATACTATCTTTAGGTTACAACTTGCAAGGTTACATGATACATCTATTTTTCTATTTGAACAAGAAAAAAAAAACCAGCATTAATCAGTTATTATTGTCAGTCACGAGAAAGCAGAGTCTTATCTATTTGCCAAAAGCAAGCGGTAGAGGTCTTATCCATTTGGCAGAAGCAAATGGTTCAGGATGAGACTTGCAGTTACATAATTGCGATTATAGAGAACTGGGTGCTTTCCTCCCTGCACCTGCGTGAGGGAGTTTCTCTCCTCCTGCTGTTTCCCACACGTCTGGCTTACAGTACACAATGATTGTTTTTGAGACACTGGGTTGTTCACATTCGGATGACCAAGGTCCTGTAAAAACTCAGCAACATTTCCCCCTTTTTGTTTTTGAACAACCCAGGCCAAATTCATCATGTTCATAATTGACTTGCGTACTATTTGTATGATACAGGGTACCGTGATCAAGAGTATCAATACCATTAGAAGCACAACACCTATTGATTTAATCAGATCAAGTAACCATCCTCCGATGCCCCAATTTTGAAAGAGCGAATCTAGCCAGCTGTTACCAACAGTAATCTTTCGAAGGTTATTTCGCAGGTTTTGTAATTTTTTGTGAATGGACTCGGAGTGATCAGATAGGTTCAAACAGCACATTCCCTCAAAATCTTCGCACCCATGTCCTTGAGCTAGTAATAAAAAATCAACTGCAGCCCTATTTTGCAGTGTAGCATGCCTTATACTATCAACATCAGTAGCTAACTCATCTAACATTTCAGATGTAAGGTTAAATTGCATTTCTCCCCAGCAAGCTAAGTGTTGCAAGTTTTTCGCATTAATAGCAGCCATTCCTCCAGGGAGAAAGAATGAAGTAGCAATAATTGTTGCTAACGATGGTAACTGAACATTGTCACTGCATGAAGTAACAAGCGCAAACTTTGTCTAATCCTACGTAAGGTTACATTTTTTAACGCAGCTATCATTTGTCTAATTGTAGGAGTCAACATAGTTAATTTGCCAATGTAACACGGTCCACCAACTGGATTGTGAGGAATTCCTGGCTAGGCCCTATGTCCACAAATTAAAAATACTCCTGGGGGAAGCATTTTTCCTCCTGTCGTATTAACCAATTCTCTGCAGGCCATTTCGTTGGGCCATTGGTGATTCCCCGTTACATCCTGCCAAAGAACTAACCTAAAAGTTTCTGGTCTATTATATCTTGGTTCCCCAAAAGTAAAAGATCCAGTTCCATTTACTGGCTGTAGCTCATTAATTAGGTCGGAACAGCCTGGCATCTTAGAGACATTCCCTAACTGAGCTGGTGATACACTGCCCAGCAATTCGAGTTCTTGCATCAGCCCAGGAGCGGATCGATTCAAGCCTTCCACAAAGTGCTTTTGCCAGCGTGACATATACATGCAGGCCAAGTGTAATAGCCTTGTTTGCGGCACTCTCCATAGGTATGAGTTGTAAATTTTGGTTGTGAACCATTCCACCGCCCCTTAAAGGGACCATTAATCAATTCATCAAGATTAGAAATTGGCAGACCAATCAGGCATGTTCTAAATGGAGGGACCTGCCGAGTCAAGATGAAAATTGTTGGGGAATGGCTACGGGAAAAGGGGCATGGGTCCAGTGATCTGCTGTAGCAGGAAAGCTTGTTCTAGTCAGCATGAGTAGGCCTTGGTAGGCCTCGGTGAGCAAGAGTCAGAAACTGCTGATGGAAAAGTACTGACCGAGGGTAATTTGGGTTATTTACGGGCAAAGAGGAGTTTCAGTAAACGACCTTGAGGGACTAGCTCTGGGAAGAAGAGGAGCTTGCATACCAGAGAAACCGCAAGGGGGGTTGGGCTACTTAGGTATTCTCTCCAATTATTGAATGACTAGTAGGCATAATTATCTAAGGGACTATATAAGTGTGTGCAACTTATTAATAAACTGAAGTATGCTTTATCGCTCATACTGAGTCGGCTGCATTTCTTCCTCCGCCTTCTCAGGTCTGAATCCCTGGTGGGGATCTTCCCCGCATATTGGCGCCCGAACAGGGACCTGAGTGGCGGATAGGGAAAGGAACGACGCCGGGAGCAGCGACCGGCGGGCAAGAGCGATTGAACACTGTGCTGCGGTGTATCGTCTCCGACGCCTGAACTGAGTGAAGTTCGCCGTTACTGGGCTACAGGAGGGCTGCAAGGAGGTCTTTAAAGCGCAGGAGGAGGTACCGTGCTCGGCTATAAATAACGGTAGCATGGATTTAGAAGTAGCCCTAGATTTATTGCAAAGCTTTTTAGAAAAGCGGGGGGTGGATTATAGTTGCGTTAAACAGCTAGCTGGTCTAGTAGCAACAGGGAAAGCTAAGGGGTGTTTTCAGGATCCGGATTCGTTATTTGAAGAAGCGGAGTGGAGAAAATTAGGAGATGTGTTATGGGATATGGTGATAGATGAGGACAAAACAGCGAAAAAGTTAATGAAGCCGTGGCGTGAGGTTATAAATAATACTAAGAGGCATAAGGTCGAGAAAAATTTGGCAGCAGTTGCTTCTCAGAAGTTAGGTCGGATGGAGCCATCTGCTCCACCACTAGATGCCGGAATATCACCCTTTTCGGGTGGGTCTGCACCGCCGCCGCAGACGAATGATTTGTTGTTTAGTAATTGTCGGGTTCCTAATCCACCTTGTTGGCAAACAGTTAAAGTTACGGAAAGAGGGGAGTTAGAGCGACAAGCGGAAACAAGAGAGCAGGGAGATAGCCGTAGTGTGGACGAAGCAAGCGAGCCAGAGAAGGAGGAAGAGACGGGTAAATCAAACCGGGGTAGTTGTCCTACGTTGCTTAATTGGAGAAGGATCATGGAAGATGCAGCAGAAGGTGGAGATTTTACTCCTCTAGCGTTTCCAGCGATGTTTCAAAGGGATCAGCATGGGGACATGCAAGCAGGGTACAGTCCAATTAGCTGGAAGTTGTTATCTCAGCTCAGGAGTACGGTATCGGAATCTGGTTTGCATGGAGAGCCAACTAAGCAGATGTTGAATTATGTGTTTGGAAGTACGGTATTAGTTCCGGAGGACCTTAAGGTGATCATGAGGATGATTATGACGCAGTCGCAGCTGTTGTTGTGGCAGGCGCACTGGCAGCGGTTTTGCGAGGCATCGGTGCAGCAAAGAAGGGGGCCCAATGACCCGTTGAACGGCGTTACAGTAGAGCAATTGATGGGTACAGGACCGTTCCTGGAAGTACAGGCCCAATTACAGATGGGGCTGGAAAGGTGTATTGAGGCAATGCGAACGGCGAGGCTAGCGGTGGAACAGGTTAAGACGGCACAGCCAGCGCCTTCCTATATGTCTATAAAGCAAGGTAGAGAGGAGCCTTTCGCACAATTTATAGATAGAGTTACCGCGGCCATAGAGCAGGCGGATGTGCCTGAGTGGATGAGGGCAGCGTTGTTGAGGCAGTGTGCAGTTCAGAATGCGAATCAGGCGACTCGGTCTATTCTAATAACGTTGCCAGCAGACACTACGATTGAGTTGATGTTAGATCGAATGAGCAGGGTTCCAGTAGGGCCTCAGGCTATGTTGGTGGAAGCTATGGATAGGTTAGGGAAAGACCTCCTGCAGGCCCAGCAACAAGCTCTAGCAGCCCAGTCGCAGTTTCAAGAACAAGCCTTTGCTGCGTTAGCTCCGCTCCGTGCTGGTGCTGTGGAAGCTGGAAGCCGGCCTCGCAGTACTGAGGGGAGAAGAAGTAATAAGTGCTTCAGATGCGGACGGGAAGGTCATATCCGTCGAGACTGCAGAGCTACTCGAGTGTGGTGCGAGAACTGCAGATCGACCAGCTACAGCTCAGAAGCATGTTACTCGGGAAACGGGAGAATGAGCGCGTCGAGCCGCCACGCCCCGATAAAAATGGCAGCTCCTGCAGTCACGACATCGGAGCAACAAACAGCGAGTCGGGAGGAACCAGTACCAGCGTCATGCAACCCGCAGCCGTCCTCCAGCCAGCCACAAGAGGGAGCCTCGGGTTGGACTTGGCAACCGCAGTAGAAGTAACTTTAACGGACTCCAAACCGCGACGTGTAGCTACAACAGTAAGAGCGCCCTTAGTGATCAACGGTCAACCGCAGGGTGCATTACTGATAGGGCGATCTTCAAGCAGTATGAGAGGACTGACAATTATCCCCGGACTTATCGATGCAGACTATACGAGTGTCATACAGATCATGATTCAGACATTGTTTCCACCTATCCATATTCCTCGAGGCAGCAGAATTGCGCAATTGATACCGCTAATGCAGTTGACAAGAGACATGAAAACAGCGTCTCGGGAGGAGCGAGGTGATCAGGGTTTTGGATCTACAGGACCTGCAGCATTGCTGACAATGCCCATGAATCGACGACCGAATACAACCGTGTGACTGGAATGTCGGGGCCAATTTTTATTTCTGTCTATGTTGTTGGACACTGGGGCAGATTTAACCATCGTGGATGCAAAAGCCTCTCTGGAGTGAGTCGCCCCTTGAGAAGGCCCAGACGGTGTTTACTGATGCAGGCAAGAAATCTAGAAGGGCTGCCATTACTTGGAACGTCAACGGTGAGTGGCACCACCACTTGCTGGAGGCAGTTCCAGAGGATTCGCTGCAGACCCTTGAACTTGCTGCCGTGGTATGGGCTATGGGGACTTGGAAGGATGAGGCTGTTAATGTGGTGACTGATTCTCTGTATGTGGCAGGCGTTTTGCAGAGAATTGAAGATGCGCAGATCAAAGATGTTAAGCAACCGCGCTTGGGGGAATTATTTAGACAGCTGCGTAGCTCAAGGACATGGGTGTGAAGAGTTTGATGGTATGTGTTGCTTTAATATCTCTGATCACAGCAAGTCCATTCAGTCACAACTAAAGCAGTTGCGGGATCACGTGGAGAAGTTACAAGTAGAGGACGATCCTTTTAGAGCATGGTGGGCTTTGCTAAGATTTCCAAGCTGGTTGCTGAACTTTTTAAGGCCAATGTTGGTCGGTTTTATCTTTATCGTTATTATATTAAGTATTAGAATCTGTTGTTTATCTTGTATCCGCAATATGTGTGTCAAAGTTATCGAATCTGTTTTTCGCAAAGATGTATTATTAGCCCAAAAAGAAAAAGGGGGAATTGTTGGGGAATGGCTACGGGAAAAGGGGCATGGGTCCAGTGATCTGCTGTAGCAGGAAAGCTTGTTCTAGTCAGCATGAGTAGGCCTTGGTAGGCCTCGGTGAGCAAGAGTCAGAAACTGCTGATGGAAAAGTACTGACCGAGGGTAATCTGGGTTATTTACGGGCAAAGAGGAGTTTCAGTAAACGACCTTGAGGGACTAGCTCTGGGAAGAAGAGGAGTTTGCATACCAGAGAAACCGCAAGGGGGGTTGGGCTACTTAGGTATTCTCTCCAATTATTGAATGACTAGTAGGCATAATTATCTAAGGGACTATATAAGTGTGTGCAACTTATTAATAAACTGAAGTATGCTTTATCACTCATACTGAGTCGGCTGCATTTCTTCCTCCGCCTTCTCAGGTCTGAATCCCTGGTGGGGTTCTTCCCCGCAGAAAATCACTTCCTGAGCAAAGCCAAAGCAGAAGGAGAGAGAAAGACGAGAAAGGAAAGCAAGCAATGTGAAGGCAAGAGGCAAGTCTCTAGCGCCACCTGTGGGTAGACCTATGGCCGATGAGATGCAAAGGGAAGCTCCCTAACCTCCCGAAACCCCCTCCTCACTCTTCCCCTCCCCTCCCTTTTTGTTGCTGAGCACAGCATGATGTGGCATGGAATATGTTTTTGGGTAGCTGGGGTGGTCTGCCTGGCTGTGTTCCCCCACAACCGCTTGTGCACCCGCCCACCTCTTCACTGGGGCGGCAGAGCGAGACACAGAGAAGGCCTTGAAGCTGTGCAGACACTGCTCAGCAGCAGCCAAACATCAGTGTGTTATCAGCACTGCTTGGCTCACAGGTCTAACCCACAGCGCCATACGAGCTGCTATGAAGAAAATGAACTGTGGCCCGGCCAGGCCCTGTGCACTTGGGAAAACAGGCAATGGGGCTAACGACCTCCGAACCTCTCACTTCTGCCATACGCTGCAGCGATGCGCGTGAACGTTGCCTAGTTGTCTGGGCAGTGACGCTCCTTGGCTGGAGCGACAAGCTCACCGCCTGCCAGCTGCTCATCATATTGGAATGTTACTAGTCTTAATAGAAATGCCAGACCAGAGCCAGGCCAGGAGGGAAACCACATTGCCCTAAGCCTCCAGTGCTGAGCTTTTCCTAAATTCTCGTAAAACAGAGCTTCACAGGGCTTGGAAAGTAGTTGACAAAGTAACTGTTTTAAGGGGATGAGAACGTCTGGGAATAGGTGCAGAGCAGCTGGGCCTGCACCAGCGGTTTAAGCATTGTGTGCGATGGCTAGCTTGTTGACAGCCGCCAGCTCTGCTTGCGGTGCCTTCTTCAGAAGATGTTTTAGGGACGGTTGGCTTTCTCTCAGCTGCAGCTTGCTGTCTGGGGGGCAGCAGGGCTCTGTGGGGGTGTGGGGGGGCCCAGCAGGCTTCTCTAGGGGTCCTGGGGAGCGGCGTGGCTCCACAGGGCCTTGTGCAGGACCCGGCAGTGTAGGCACCCCACAGGTGTCTGGGCCTCATCGGGGCAGTGCGGGATGGGGAAGAAGAGCTCAAACAGCACGTGAAGTTCCACAGTACTTTTATCAATGGCTGGGAGACACAGGCAGGCTGGCCGGGCTAGGGCCTCTGCTTCCATCCTACAGGATGCCCATTTCCTTCCTGGGTCACCAACCACCAAGCGTTCCTCTCGCTGCGCTGCCACAGCCTTTGGCCTCTTCTTCAGGCTTCATGGCACCACCTCTGCACACAGCTCCAGCAGGACCATCAGCCATTTCCCAGGGCAGGGGTCCTTCTCCTCTTCCATACCCTCCGGAGCTGGTAGAACAGTGCTTGCAGGCGAAAGCCAGAGGGAGGCTCTTTCACTGCAGACTCCAAGATCAGCAGGGTTTGAGAAGCCAGGGAAGAGACTGAGAGGCTTTTGTCGTTTGCCTGGTCTTGAAGGGCTGGGATGAAAAGGAACAGAGCTGAGGTCAGAGCCCGGTTCTGTGGGGACCTCTGGAGCTCCTCCAGCCAGGGCCACCCCTGCCCCCCCAGCTCTCCCCAGGGACAGGAGAGAGGCAGGGGTGCCGGGATCAGCCCAAGAGTGCTGGCCACCAATGTCCAGTGTGCCCCTGGAGTCTCTCTCTGCCTTGCCCACACTGACCCTCACCCGCGCAGGGAGCAGAGCCCTCCTGGGATGGGGCAGGAGTTGGGGTTTTTCCTCCTTCCTGCCAGCCCCCACAGACACCCCACTGTCCTCACTTACCCTCGTAGATGACCTGGAGCTTCTCCTGGCACACATCCACCTGCTGGCGCCCGATGAGCCCTAGGCACACACAGCCCGTCACACATCCCACTAGCCTGCCTTCCCAGAGACCCAGCTTCCTGCCACCAGCGCCATGGGCCTGGCCGTGCATCTTCCTGCCCTTGGGCAAGCCTGAGCCCAGGGCGGTGCCCCAAATGTGAAGCCCAAGAAGGCTGTGAGAGAGCCAGCAAAGCTCCCACTAGGAGCCCATGTGCGAGCCTGAGTGCAAAAGGGCAGCAGGGATCCCCGTGGGCCCCACGTGGGGCAGTCAGGGTTCTTCAGCTGCCCAGCAGATTTGGCAGCAGCCGTGGCTGGAGCTAAGCTGCCATGGGGCAGGGAGGATCCCTTGGCAGGGCTGTGGCTCACCCATGAACCTGATGGCCGCCTCACGCAAGGGCTCCTGTGGGCTCTGCAGGTACGGCAGGCTCTGGTGCAGGTAGTCCTCCACTCTGCTGCTGTCCTCCATGAGCTGGTGAGAGCACCAGGGGACAGGGTTGGCGCAAAGCCTCCCCTGACGCCCAGGACTGGCCTCGCCTGCCTTCCCCTGCCCAGACACCTGTGATGCCCAGCATGCAGCTGGCTGGCGCCAGGGTTTGGAGGGAGCCGGGGACCGGGTGCTCCCTGCGGTGCCACCCTGCCAGCAAGGCCCAGCTGGGCTGGGGCTCCATCCACACCCTTGCACTCCAGGGTGAAAAGGAGCCTGTGTGCGGTGCGGACAGCGCTGTGCTGGCACAGAGGGCAGGGGCACAGCTGCTAGCCCCATGCCCTGGGAATTGCAGGAGAGGGGCTTCTCCAGGGTGCGTGTGAGGCTGTAAGGCCATCCTTACCAGGCATTCGCCAACCCTCCATGTCTGCTGTGCCTCCAGCAGCTTCCTGAGCTGCCTCCACTTCAGGAACTTGGCAGCTCCCAGGAGGGCATCCCGAGAGGCCTGCAGAACAGCAGAGACTGGGAGATGGCACTGCCGCCCAGGGGACAAGACCTGGGTGTCCCTGGGCAGAGCAGGGGGGCAAGGAAAGGTCACAGTTCCAAACCCTGGGCCTCAGACTATCGCAGGCACTGCTGGGAAGCCCAGGGAGGCTCCAGGGCTTAGGTCTTTGTGGCTGCACACTGCTGCTGAGCTGTGCTGGATCAGGCAGGGCAGGCAAGGGAAATGTCCCTGCCCACCTTCTCAGCTGCTGCCAGCTGTGTGGCTGCAGGCAGGGAGGAGCTCTGAGCCCTCCTCAGGGATGCTGGAGGTTGGGCCCCAGTTGAGGCACATTCAAAGGGCTCAGAAATCCCCACCTGAGCCACACTGTGGTCCTTGTCGTGCAGGTGGAAGAACAGGGGCATGAGGCTCCTGTGCATGTCCTTCCTCATCTGCGCTTTGTGGGTGCTGACTGCAACCCCCATCGCATCTCTGAAGAGCAGGATGGAGCGCTCTCGTACACAGCTGGTCTCCTAGGAGGAGACAAGGAAGAAGGGGAAGACCTCAGTTCTGACTCCTCCAAGCCCACGGTGAGGAGACGAACCCTCGTGGCTCTCCCTCTGCAGCAAGCAGAAGAACTCAGGGGCCAGTGGGCACACGCGGAGAGGGACACACCAGCCCTGGGCCATGCACACCTGCCCCCCGCCCCCAGGCATGCTAAACAAGCCTCTGCTCTCCTGCCACCTTACGTTTTCAAAGAGTGGCAGGAGCATCTCCACCAGCTGTAGAGCGATGGGGATAGCTGTCTGCCTGTCCACCAGGCAGAGCGTGTTGCTGAGGACAGTCAGGGCTGCCATCCTGGTGTTGCAGTCCTCATCCTGCAGTCGCTGCGTGACCTCTGGCAGCAGGCCTTGCAGAGTTGCTGCCTACGAGAAACCCGCCATCTCATTTTGTGGCACAATTGAGGACTGTCGTGGCCAAAACATTCAGCATGTAGAGGCTGCAGCAGCAGCGGGGCAGAGATCTCTCTGCCTGCGGTGCAGCCCAGGGCTGGGCCTGAAGTGCTTGGGGCGTCTGAGCAGGGCAGCGGGGTCTGTGAGCATGGTTCTTACCGCTCCCAATTCCTGGCAAAACCAGGAAAAGCCTCTACACACACTACCGCCTGCAGCCCAGTGCCAGGCGGGCGGCTTCAGTGTGCCCAGCTGCCCCTGCTCACCTTCTCAGGCCTCTGAGACAGCGTGACGAGGCATGTGATTGCCATCCTGCGCAGCAGCAAGCTCTCGCTCTGCAGGTGGCACTGGAGGACAGACAGGATGTGCTCAGTGATGTGACCCAAGTCAGTGCAGTCCAGGAGCTGAAACACAGTGGGCAGTAGAGTGAGAGCCTGGCACAGATAGCAGAGCTCGTGGACAGCTTGGGACAAGGCTCCAGGGCTGGTCACAGCCCGGGTGGCAGGCAGCAGCGCCCGCAGAGGGCCTTCCCTCTACCCTCCGCCGCATGCACGCAGCCCAGCTTCCCCCCGCCTGCCCTCAGAGGAGCAGCACTTGCCACCAGGCCCACCTCGGTGAAGACAGTCATGGCGCCAATGTCCTGGTAGGCCTGTCCCTGGAGGAGGCCTATGGCCGCCTCTTGAGACACAGAGGTGCAACAGTCCGGAGCTGCACACCGCAGCAGCCTGGCCAGGGGAGGAAGACATTGGAAGCACAGAGCTGGACAAGCAAACCTCTCTGGGACTGCGCCGCCAGTGCCAGCCATGACTTCGCAGGCCAGACCACACAGGCCGAGCTTGCATTTGCACCTTGTGTTGGCTGCTTGCGCTGCAGAACCCAGGAGGGAGGGGATGCTGTCGGGGGGCCTTCCTCTCCGAGGCAGAAATGCCGCGGCAGAAAAGGATGACTGACTCACCTAGTCAGGACAATGATACCGGTGTGGTAGGTCTCGGGGCTCACGAGCATGTCCCAGGCACCCTGCTTCCCAGCATCTTCAACCAGGTGGGCACCGCCCAGGCGATGGAACAGAGCTTGCATGGTGCTCACCGCGCTCCTACATGCCAAGTAAAGCGTGCTCATACATGAAGTCCTGGCCCCAGCTCTGGGCCCGGGACCAACACCAGGGAGCAGGGACAGAGCACCTGAGCGGGTCAACAGGAGGATGTTTGGCCTCCCTGCGCTGACAGACAGAGCGGCAGCAGCCCTGCTGTGTGCCAGTCACACTGAAGGAGATGTGGAAGACCACTGCCATGAAGAGCTCGCCGAAAAGTAACTGCACGGCGTCTTGGCTGGAGGGCACCAGGAAGACCTCATGCATGGCACTGGAGAGCTGCAGAAGAAACGCAGGGACAGCTCTCACTGCAGAGATGTCTCTGTGGCACTGCCCAGGGCAGGGGGTGGGGAGGCTACAGGGCCACACTCAGCTGAGGGAGATGCCAGGGCAAGGCCCGTCCTGGCTGCCTGGCCTGGAGACTTACTCATGGCAGCGCTCTGGGCTCGGCTCCCATTTGTACCAGGGGCGCGTGAGCCTTCCCAGTCCAAAGGAAACACCCCAGCTGGCCTTCGGGCCCTGCTGCTGTGCAGGACTCCCCCTCCCTGACCCTGCAGCCTGCTCTGGCCAGGCAGCCACCCCGCCCCGGGCTTGCCAACTACCACACAGTCAGGAGGAATTGGGGAGGGAGGAGAACAACGGAGGGTAGCATGAACAGGGGCATGGGCTGCCTGCCCATGCACCGTGGGGCCAAGCGGTATGCGCTGACTTACCTGGCTGTGGCCCTGATGACCCTGGCCCAGGTGCCCCGATGATGTCTGCCTTTTATGGACATGAGAAGGGAGGAGGGACTGGAGAGGAGCACCCAAGCCCAGGTGGGGTGCAGCAGGCCTTATCCACACACTCACAGCCAGGAAACGGCAGCAGCTGCACGTTTGAGCAAATGTCTTTTGCCAGATGACATTCTGCTGGACCATCAGCAGGATCTTCAGCATGTCTTTCACGAGGCAGGGCTCAGAGGCCAACACGCTCCACATGGCCTTGGCAGTGCTGTAGAGATAGAATACACTGTCAGTGGGGCCACCTCAGCAACCAGCCCTTGTGCCTGGGCAGGCCATGGAGGTCCTGAGCTGCCCCCGCTGCTGATGGGTCACGTACCTGTCACAGTGCGGGGACTGCCGCAGCAGGCTAGGGATCAGCTTATGAGGGAAGAAGCGGGCCGCTTGAAGAAGGGTCCTCCTCAGGATGTCCTGGAGCGGTGTCTGGCTGACGTGCGCCATCTGTGTGTAGACGCTCCACACGATCTGTTCCACCTGGAGGAGGAAGGGGTGGAGTGGGGTGGAGCGCAGCCATGGCCCGGCTGCCACCAAGAATTTCTTCCCACCGTTGCTCTTTGCTGGCCTCAAAGGCTGCCCGTTGGGTGCTCCCAAGCCCTGGACTCAGGGAGGGGGGAGCAGCCCACAGAGTACACGTGTGCAGGGCAATCTGGCCCCACGCTGCCTACCGTGGTCTGCTGCAAGTCCGAGTCTCTCAGTGCCATCTCCAGCATGTTGGCAAGCGGCAGGATCTGAGAGACCCTTGGGTGTGTGATGTTCCTCAAGACCGTGAGGATGAAGTCACTCTTCTCACTCTGGGTGAGGAAGCTCCCAAATTTCTGAGGGAGGAAGGGAAGACGGGAGGGAGGGAAGATGTTTTACACCAAGTATCCTGGTGGCAGGGCAGAGCTGGGCAGCAGGGGCGGCTCTGGAGTGAGAAACCTGGGGCAGAGCTGGCTCCCAACCCCAGGAGAAGTGCGAGCAGCAAGGGGCTGGTCTGGGGTGGTGGTAGCCATGGGGGTGTGGAGAGGGAGTTGCCCTGTGGACTGAAGGAGCGGGGCAGGGGGCAAGGTCATGGAGCGCCGGCTGTGCCAGCAACCAGAGCTCGCCGGTGGCCAGACGGCCAGAGCTGCTGCGCTGAGGCTGGGTTAAAGCCTTTGGCTACTCCCTGCGGAGAGGTGGCGGGACCCTGCAGCCTGACTGGCGGGAGGCCGTGCCATCCCCCTCGACGGCTGATGCATTGGTTCATCCAAGTTCCCTCCAGCCACACCAAAGAGAGCCCCAGCAAGGGAGGAGCTCGTTACCATCGCCTCGTCATCGGGTATGATGGGACAGAGCCTGTTAGCTTTTTCACGCTGCACTTCTAGCTTTGGATCCTCACGTGCTGCTCGGTAGGCTGGGCAGGAGAGGGGAAAAACACACAGTGAGGAGCAGGAACAACAGAGAGCTGGAGGCAGCAGGGGAGAGCATCGAGGAGAGCTCTGTGCAGGGCTCTCTGTTCTGTGGGGAGCTGGAGACATGCCAGGGTGGTGGTGGGCCCGCTTCCAGGGTCAGGATGGGAAACAGCCTCTTGGGCTGCTGAAGGGCCTGGTCTGGCTCAACACTGCAGCCTGGTCTGGCTTTCTGATCGCGAGGAGGAGAGAAGGCCTGGGATGCCGCTGCCACAGGCTCTCCAGCCCAGGGGGCTCTTGGGACGGGCCGTGCGCTGCTGCTCCAAGATGGGCTGTGTGGGCCCTGAGGTTTGCGCAGCGCAGCTGCTCCTTGGTCCAGCCTCAGAGGAGTTTGCTACTCCTTCCTCCAGCACAGGAGGGGGCCAAGGCAGCTGGCGCCTTGCCTGGGACCTTCTGTCTGAAAGGCCCCAGCGTCACTCACCGTCTCGCAGCTGAATGAACCTGTGGAAGGCACGCAGCGCCTCGGCAGCCTTGCAGCGGATCTCCTGGTCCTCCTCGGTACAGGACAGAGCGAGCTGCGCCATCAGGCACCCCAGGAATTCCAGAGGCTTCTCTGTGAAGTGGAAGGGGGAGCCTCCCATCCCTGTGGGCCCGTGGGACCGGAGTGCCTGAAGGAAGGTTGAGACCCTGGGTCTGTGGGTCCTCCACACCCACATGCAGCTGTCACAGCCCCCCTTCCCCAGCTGCGGGCCTCCCCATCTCCACAAAACGGTGCAGCCTTGTGTGCTCTCCTCCTGCCTGATCCTTCTGGCAGGCCCTCCCATGGCTCAGAAGGAAGGGCCTACGGGGCTGCGGCAGGAGCGCTGTGGCCGGTGGGCTGGGGAAGGGGTGCGCAGTGGGCAGTGGCAGTGGGGAGGGGAAGGGAAAGGGCCTGAGAGCCCCACAGGCCCTCAACACTGAAGCATCTGGGCAGCAACCCAGGAGATGGAGGGAGGGCTGACAGAGCCAGGCCTGCAAAATGCTCCCATGTGCTGGGGAGGGATCCGGCGCCCCGAGAAATTACCAGGGAGAGAACAGCTCCCAGAGAGGGGCAAATTCACTGGTGTGAGGCAGAGCATTCCTGAAACCCTTGCCCTGCGCTCAGGCTTCCCTTACAGGGAGCCCAGAGCTACTGGCTGCTCTGGGCAACAGGAAGGGGTGAGGGGAGCCGAGAGGTCACCCACACTGCAGGCCCCTTACCCCCACCGTTGAAGAGGGCATCATGAACTGGCTCAGCCTGACAATCCTCCCCAAAGCCATCCGGCGCTTAGCCACGTCCACTTTTTCTATGAAGTGCAGCAGGACCTGGGAAGGGAAAAGCTGCTGCTCTGCCTTGGGGAATGACGGGGACTCCTGAAGTGGTGGCTTTGCCGAGTGCCTGGTGGGGTTTACCCAAAGTGCCACCAAGGCTTCCCCTCAACAAGAGGAAGGCCTGGATGGGGTGCAGCAGCCTCACAACCTCAGGGACCGTTGCCAACACCCGATGAGCTCTGGCAGGCTGAGAGATAGTTGGATCCTAGCCCCCCAGCCACCTCTACCCCCTTCCACATGCTCCTCCAAAAAATGGCTGCATGTCCCCCCTCCAGGAGGACAGGAACCTCCAGGGGGGCCTGCAACAGGGAGGCTAGGCTACAACCCCTAGGGAGGGCAGAAGAAGAGAGCTTCAGGGCTGGGGTCCTCTCGCACCATGGCCACATCCCAGCAGATCTCCACCCTGCTGCGATCTGGGGAGGAGAACGTGAACGGGGCGGTGCAGCGAGGGCGCTGGTTTAGCAGTGCCAGCTGCCAGAGCAGGGGGCCTGGGAAGGGCACGCAGACTCCCACCACAGCTTTGGTTCTGGGCTGGGGCGTGCATGTTCCAGGAGGTTCCGTCTCTTCAGGGTAAGGCAAGGAAGAGATCCTGTGAGCCCAAATCTTGGCAAATGCCTGACCTGAAAGATTGCCTTCACTGTCCAGATGCTGGAGCTCAATGCAGCACCGTGCACCACCACCTCCAGCACACTGTCCAGAGTTTCCAGGATCTGTAACGGGGTACAGCAGGTGGCACACTTGCCCTGGTCCTTCTTCCTTGAAGGAGAAAGGCTCAAATGCCTTCCACCTGAGGTGGGCCTCAGCTGCCCTCTGGTGCCCAGGACAGGCCTCAGAGTCTGCCTGGTGTTCCTTCTCCTCCTATTCCAGCAGCAAAAACCAACTAGGAAAACGCGCACAGGGACTGACTGGCAGGCTCTCTGTAGCTCATGCTGTGCTTACCTGAGCATTGAGTAAAGCATGTTTCCTGTCCATCTCCTCTGCTGGAGCAAGAGAGAAGATACTTTCAATGCTGGGGTAGAGGTGCTTGGACAGCAGGCCTTCCCTGTCTTCGCTGCAAGGAGAGAAGGTGCCGGTTGGATGCTGGAGCTCCCACATCCAGGAGGGTGGGTGCAGACGTTGGGGCTGGCAGTCCCCAGGCTGGTATCCACATGAGGTAGGGCAGGGGATGTGTGGAGGCATCTCCTCCCTCCCCCATGCTGCTGAGCCAGCGTCAGAGGGCAGTCCTGGCCAGTGGAGCCCAAACTCCTTTCCTTCTCCTGCCTCTCCCTTTAGAGGAAATGCCAAGAGGCACCAGGGAGGCACCCTCCGCCCTCCTATCTGGGCTACTGATGGGCCAGGCACAAGGGAGTGTAAAGGCCCGAAGACAGTGCCACCAGGGTCCTGCCAGGATAGGAGATGCCTGGTGCCATCAGGCCCATGCCATGGGAAAGCCCTGGCTCAGCCAGGGTCTGGGGCAGGTACCTCATTGCAGTGATGGCAAACACAGCTTGCTGAAACATCACGGCATCTGTGCTGCCAGGCAGTTTCATTTGCCGTTGTACCTGGAGAGGGAGAGCATGGCCAGGAGGGTGTGCGGGTGCTGCCAGTGCCCAGCACCGGTCTGCAGGGCGGGCAGAGCTCCGGTGCCGCCGAGCCAGCGCTGGCACCCAGAGAGGCCCCTTGCTCTGCAGGGGCACCATGGCAGGCAGGGCTGTTCCCACAGAGGCCTGTCTGACCCTCCCCCTGCGCCCGGATGCCCGAGTGTTGTCTTCAGCACTGGGCCCATGTTCGACTGGCTTTGCCCCCCTCTCTTCCCCACTGTGGGTCCTCTCACCTCCATTTTCTGCACCAGCTCACATGCTGATGTGTTATCAAGCTGGTACCTGCCCTGCAGCCAGGCTCTGCAGAGCGTGCAGATGGAGGCCAGAAACCTGCACTTTGCGGCCCATTCCTGACAGTCAGGGACAAGAGAGACAGAGAGGGAGGGTCAGAGGGCAGAGGCATGGCCGGCATGAGCAGGGGCTCGAGGGGCTGCAGCCATGGCATAGGGTGCCAGGAGGGAGGCAGCTCTGCAGAGCCAGCAGCCCTCCAAGAGCCCTCACGCAAGCAGCAGACACGGCGGCACCCAGCTGGGAGCTGCCCGCAGAGCAGCGCTGACAATGTCTGTGGTTACCCTTTCGGTGCCATTGAGAAAATCCAAGAAGTAGTCTTGGGCTTCCTTCTCCTCACTCTCCAGCTGGCAGCGGGAGGCAGAAGAATCTGGACCTGATTGAGAACACGAGCGGAGAGAGCTGTAGGCAGGGGCAGGAGGTCGAGGGCAGAGAGGGGCCCTCTCTCCAGCTCTGCGCCTGCTGCCCTGCACACAGCACGTCCCACCTGCCCCAGGATGCCGCTGGCTGCAGGGAGGGCAGAGTCCCAGCCTTGCAGCACTGCTGCCTCGTGCCAGCCCAGCTGCCTCTCCCTGCCCTGCTCTGTGCCCTGAGGCAGGAGGTGGTCCTTTGCAGTCCTGTCAATACCCACCCATGTCGAAGGTGCTGGTGCACTTTTTCTCCATTTGTATGATGGGACTGGCAGTGCTGGAGCTTTCGGACCACTGATGGTCCTCGGCAGATAGCTCAGCTCTTCCATCCCTTGTAACCCTGGGTGCATGACTCCCGTCAGAGGAGTCGCTCGCCATTCTCCAAGTCAGAGGAAAGGGGTGAGAGTGGAAGACGGGAGCCCAGAGCAAGTGGCCGCACGCCGGTGCTGCCTGGCCAGAGCAGGGTGGTGGTGCGGTGGACGATCTGGGCAGGTTCCAGCAGGATCTCCTGCAGGATGCTCTTTTCCAGTGGTCAGTCCCCACCTACCCACCCTGGCCCTGGAATCGGTTCTCTTTCCCCCAGCCCCTTCCGGAAGGGTCTGCCTGCCAGGCCCAGGTCACCTGGGGTCTCTATGGAGCTCGCCCAGCCCTAGCCCCAGCCCCAGCCCCAGCCCTGTGTTCTTTTCTGGTGGAAACAGTAGAGCTTTGGGGAAACACCCTGGCCCTGGGAGTGCAGTGTGCCAGGGTTAGCAAGGAAATATGTCCTCTGCGTTCAGCAGCTCCTGAAGAAGCCACACAACTTGCGTCCTTTTCTCCTGAGAGTCTTGGACACTGTGGGGCTGCCGTGCCAGTGCTGCGCTTCACTAGCTGCCACAAGGGTAGGTCACAAATGGTCCCATTGTTCTACCCTGCCCCCGCCCCCGCCACTTTGACCCAGACTCTTCCAGGGGATTTGCCCTACTGCTGACTCTGGCTGCAGCCTCCGGCCCCTCTGCTTGCTTCCCTTGCTGCAAGCAGGACTTCCCAGCTCTGGTGCTCCCCTTTGGCTAGAGGCCTGAGGCCTGGCTGTGCCATCAATGGGCTTTCTCTTGCACCCTGCCCACCACCCACAGAAATATTTCCCAATGCCTGCCATGGACAGGGACATCTCTAATTAGACCCGGTTTCTCAGAGCACCCATCCAACCTGCCCTTGAACCTAAAAGGTGAGTGCCTGCTGTGTGACTGATGCCATACTCAAGGTTTTGGCTTCTGTGATCGTGGATCTATGTTTGAGAAGCTAGGTCTTTTGGGACCTGGTGGGCTCAACATGATGAAGTGGGGCAAGACCATCCTTGGTTAGGGTTAGGGTTAGCGTTAGGGTTGTGTGGGAGATTTGAGGGATTTTCTTGAAAAGAATGGACATTATATGGAACTCAACTGAACAGGCCTGTGAGGCCTATGTGAACAAGAGCAAAACAGCCTACGTGCCTTACGTGACTTCGAGCAGCCTTGAGTGAGAACAAGAGAAAGTGTGTCTGGTGAAGAAATCAAGAGTCAGCAAATCAGCAATTTTGTAGTGAAGTAATGCTGGATGTTAGAGCTCGTGCAAACCGTAAAGATCCAATCCCTTGTTAGTCTGTGGCGTGTGAACAGTAGCCATTACCCAATCACATGCAGCCTGTAAGCGCATGAAAAAAGCAAAAAGATTCTTAAGGAGAATTGTAACAAGTAATAAATGGCTTCAGCTGGATTTGCATTGGATCGTGTGGAGTCCGTGGTTTTTGCCCTCTCAAGTGGTGACCCCGACATGATCCGCAAGGAGACTGCTGAAGGAGGACAAGCCTCGGCTCGCCGTCGTGGCTGGACCGTGACCAAAGATGCAGTCTGCGGGCTGCATGGAAATAAAAGAGCCCAGAGTAAAGGATCCGACATCGTTGTGCAACGGAGACCCAAAGAAGAGGTCAGCAGCCAGGGACGAGATGGGGCAGAATGTATCAAATGAAGAACAGGCCATTCTGGAGCTACTCTTGCATATCCTCTCTAGGAGAGGAGTGAAGTACGAGGAGAGTAACCTCAAAAGATTATGAATTTGGTGACAAGACAATGGGTTCATGATGCGAGGGTACGGACTTCACGACACGATCAGTATGATCATCATGAGCCCTTTATTGTTAGTCACACAGAAGTATTTATACTTCTTCTACATACTATCTTTAGGTTACAACTTGCAAGGTTACATGATACATCTATTTTTCTATTTGAACAAGAAAACAAAAACCAGCATTAATCAGTTATTATTGTCAGTCACGAGAAAGCAGAGTCTTATCTATTTGCCAAAAGCAAGCGGTAGAGGTCTTATCCATTTGGCAGAAGCAAATGGTTCAGGATGCGACTTGCAGTTACATAATTGCGATTATAGAGAACTGGGTGCTTTCCTCCCTGCACCTGCGTGAAGGAGTTTCTCTCCTGCTGTTTCCCACACGTCTGGCTTACAGTACACAATGATTGTTTTTGAGACACTGGGTTGTTCACATTCGGATGACCAAGGTCCTGTAAAAACTCAGCAACATTTCCCCCTTTTTGTTTTTGAACAACTCAGGCCAAATTCATCATGTTCATAATTGACTTGCATACTATTTGTATGATACAGGGTACCGTGATCAAGAGTATCAATACCATTAGAAGCACAACACCTATTGATTTAATCAGATCAAGTAACCATCCTCCGATGCCCCAATTTTGAAAGAGCGAATCTAGCCAGCTGTTACCAACAGTAATCTTTCGAAGGTTATTTCGCAGGTTTTGTAATTTTTTGTGAATGGACTCGGAGTGATCAGATAGGTTCAAACAGCACATTCCCTCAAAATCTTCGCACCCATGTCCTTGAGCTAGTAATAAAAAATCAACTGCAGCCCTATTTTGCAGTGTAGCATGCCTTATACTATCAACATCAGTAGCTAACTCATCTAACATTTCAGATGTAAGGTTAAATTGCATTTCTCCCCAGCAAGCTAAGTGTTGCAAGTTTTTCGCATTAATAGCAGCCATTCCTCCAGGGAGAAAGAATGAAGTAGCAATAATTGTTGCTAACGATGGTAACTGAACATTGTCACTGCATGAACTAACAAGCGCAAACTTTGTCTAATCCTACGTAAGGTTACATTTTTTAACGCAGCTATCATTTGTCTAATTGTAGGAGTGAACATAGTTAATTTGCCAATGTAACACGGTCCACCAACTGGATTGTGAGGAATTCCTGGCTAGGCCCTATGTCCACAAATTAAAAATACTCCTGGGGGAAGCATTTTTCCTCCTGTCATATTAACCAATTCTCTGCAGGCCATTTCGTTGGGCCATTGGTGATTCCCCGTTACATCCTGCCAAAGAACTAACCTAAAAGTTTCTGGTCTATTATATCTTGGTTCCCCAAAAGTAAAAGATCCAGTTCCATTTACTGGCTGTAGCTCATTAATTAGGTCGGAACAGCCTGGCATCTTAGAGACATTCCCTAATTGAGCTGGTGATACACTGCCCAGCAATTCGAGTTCTTGCATCAGCCCAGGAGCGGATCGATTCAAGCCTTCCACAAAGTGCTTTTGCCAGCGTGACATATACATGCAGGCCAAGTGTAATAGCCTTGTTTGCGGCACTCTCCCTAGGTATGAGTTGTAAATTTTGGTTGTGAACCATTCCACCACCCCTTAAAGGGACCATTAATCAATTCATCAAGATTAGAAATTGGCAGACCAATCAGGCATGTTCTAAATGGATTTTCTGCTGATTGCATACTAATACGGAAATCAGTTATCCCAGATAAATTCGCCCAGGTAATCCGCATATTTTCCCTAGGACTGATGGTGTGTAATGCATGAATCATAGTGATGATAATTATGACTGCCGCTTTGATTGTCGTCGCTTTTTCCAGTAATCTTTGCAAGCTGGCCCTTGTAATGAAGGCACTTGATAAGCTCGTGGAACACAAATTCCTTTCCCACACTCCGATGCCAAGATTTTGGTAGCTGTTCCAGAGAGCAAACGATTCCTAGCAATTTATTTCACTAGCTGAAACTGTAGCACTGCCACTTCTCTCTTACTTACATCTTCTATAAGCGATAAATCATATGTCAAGTTATGCTGGATTAATGCCAACCCTTCAAGTGGAACTGTAGGAGGTGGTCTATAATGAAAAGGCCCCAGTGCTTGTTCTACAAAAGTTGATAAAGTTATAGTAGCCAGATCATGTGTACAATCCTGGCATACAATGGAGCTATTGCAATATATAGGTATTGCTATTCCTTTCATCTGACGTTTCCGAACCACCCTCCATGACTGAGTGTTACACTTGCAGCAATATACGAAAATCCAAGGTCTACACTGGTATCCGTGTTCCTGACAGGCACTTCCTAGCTGTTCTAGCAAGCTGGAAGCTATATCTGTGGTATTATGAAAGACACCTAACTGCACTAAATCAACATAAAGAGCAACAACGTTTGTATCAGTTCTGTTTAACCGCAACTGTACCCGCTCAAAATTAGGAAGTTGACTCAGTAGCAGTGTCGGTTGTTGTCTTATCCAGTAGAGTTGTCTCTGTTCCACTTCCTGGTCCAACATCTGTCTTCACACACGGCTTAACCCACTTAGCTGGAATCCAGCAGACGCCATCACCTGTAAGCAAACACATATAACCTCTTCCAATTAATTTAACTTCTGCTGGCCCACACCACTCGCTTGTCTCTGGTTTCTTATACATCACCTTAATGCCTGTGATTGTGGCCTCTGCCGAGTTCTCCTGTAGAAGGTCATGGTGCACCACCATTGGAGGGTCATTCCTATCCTGTGAGAGTCGCAAATAATTTAACACAAACAGTGCTTTAGCCAATTTCTCATCTGGTGATAATCCCGAAGTTCCCCCTTTTTGTTTTTGCAACATGCCCTTCAAAGTCTGATTGGCTCGTTCCACTATTGCTTGGCCTGTAGGTGAATGAGGTATACCAGTACTGTGGCGTATCCCCCATAGATTACAAAAACGATGAAAAACTCGAGAAATATAAGCAGGACCATTGTCAGTTTTCAAAGCTTGGGGAACCCCCAGAACAGGAAAACAAGCATGCAAATGACGTATAACATGCTTTACTGTTTCACCAGTCTGAGCAGTTGCCCAAATAACACTAGAAAATGTGTCCACAGAAACATGTACATATTTCTTTAAGCCAAACTCAGCAACGTGAGTAACATCCATTTGCCATAGCTGTAATGGTGAAGTTCCTCGTGGATTAACCCCTATACCTAAGCCAATACCCGAAATTTGACAATCAGGACAGGTTTTAATAATACCTTGTGCATCAGTGAGAGACATGTTAAATTGTTTAGCTAACATTTTAGCTGATTAATGAAAAAATCAGTGTGATTGCGAAGCTTGTTTAAAAGCATCCAAAGGTGGCATCTGAATGGCCGTAGCAACAAGCTGATGAGCGTGTTGATTGCCAATTGACAAACCTGGTAAATTTTGATGACTGCAAATATGTGTAATAGAATAAGGCAAATTGCAGGTATTGAGACAGCATAACAAGGTAAGAAATAAATGCCCTAAAACTGGATTAGCAACTTCTTTTATCATGGCTCGTTTGATCCTATGGACTATGCCTACGGCATAAAGAGAATCAGATGCTACATTAAGAGGAGTATTTGTCCAATTCATGAAGGCCCAAATTATTGCTTTTAATTCCAATGTTTGTAAAGAATCCCCTTTTTCACCTTGGATAATATGATGTTTCCAAATAGTACCTGATTCCTACCAGGTACATGCAGCCTTTCTTGATTTTTTACCTGCATCTGTAAACATAGCTGGTCCTGTTACAGGAGTTTCTGATCGCCATGGTTGATTCTCAATAATTTGATCTTCTAACACCGTTAGCAGTCTATGACTAGGATAACTGTTTGAAACATTTCCACCGTAACCTTCTAGGGCTCTCTGTAATGGCAAAGAGTGTCTAAGACCACAGTCTAGGTACCATTTCTGAATAGGTAATATTATTGTCTCAGGATCCGTTCCAGCTATCTCTATAATTCTCTCCCTTCCTTTTACAATTAATCGTGTGAAAATCTCCAAACGTGTAGTTATTGAATTCTGTGGCCGTATAGGCAAGAAGACCTATTCCAAAATTAATAAAGGATTTTTTCGATTAATATCCCATTGACATATAAGACCACAAGGGTGTACACGTGTTGTTTTAGAAGAATTAATGATCATAAAATTTATAGGACAATTTTCCTTTAAACGCGAAGCACGAGCATTTGAAATCTTTTCAGTTATTATATCTAAGGCATTCTGATGCACTTTTGTAAGGTGTCTTTGATCATTGGCATGTGAACTAGTTGCCAACAAATTTATCAAAGGTTGCATGTCATCATTAGTAATGCCACAAATGGTACGGACCCATTGAATATCCCTGACTAATTTTTGAACATCATGTACAGTTGATATTTTTGTAGTTAAAGTTAATTTAACAAGGCACACGGTAGCTGCATCTATGTGCCAACCCAAGTATTTCCAGGGAGGTGAAGTCTGAACTTTCTCGGGAGCTATTTTTAAACCCTGAGCAGTCAATATTTTGTTTATCTCAGGTAACAAAAGACAAGCATTCAAACTCTTTCCTGCAATTAGAATATCGTCCATATAATGATAAATTATAAGATGAGGAAAATTTGACCTTAAAGGCTCTAAGGCCCATGCCACATAAATTTGACACATAGTTGGAGAATTACGCATGCCTTGAGGCAGTACTACCCAATGAAAATGCTTATGAGGTTCTGCCTTATTGATAGCAGGAACTGAAAAACCAAACCTCTCTTGGTCCCCTGGATGTAAAGGGATAGTAAAGAAACAGTCTTTTAAATCAGTAATTAAAAGATCCCAGGTTTCAGGAATCAGGGTCGGCGTTGGTAAGCCTGGCTGCAATGCTCCCACGCTATGCATGACAGCATTAACAGCTCGTAAGTCATGAAGTAGTCGCCACCTTCCGGACTTTTTCGGAATAGCAAAGATAAGAGTATTCAATGGACTTGTTGATGGAACTAGATGTCCAGCTTCTAGTTGTTCCTTAACCAGTTCTTGAACTTTAAGCAGCTTTTGTTCCGAGAGCGGCCATTGATCAATCCAGACTGGATCATCAGTTTTCCATTTAATCTTCAGGATTGGCTGCTCACCTCCTAAAAAAGATGAGTTATTAAAGTGGTTCTCATTTGGCTCAGTAAGTCTCTGCCGATTAGTCCCAAAAGTCCATATGGAGTTCGCATCACATATGGCCTAGTGGATACTGTGACATCATCAGGAAATGTGAATTGAATCACAGACTGACTGATTTTTGTTGCTTGGGTGCCTCCAATTCCGGTGACCCCGAATTGTGGAGTAATAAGGGGCCAAGATTTAGGCCAAATTTGAGTAGAAATAATAGTAACATCTGCTCCAGTGTCTATTGTGAATTGTTCCTGAATGGTCACACCATCAGGACCAGTAAGTTTAACCCGTTTTTCTGGTTTACCTTTAGTAATGTCCATGGCAAAGTACACCTGTGGTGCTCCTGTGGATCCAAATCCTCCAGCACCTCTTATTGAACTGCCAGGCTGAAGTACTTGAGAATGAAAAGGTATTAACTGCACTATTCTTGATCCTTTTGGAATAGAAACAGGAGGGTTAATGACATAAAGCATGATTTTTATAATCCGCATCAATAACACCGGGAACAACAAAAATTCCTTGCTTTGAAGTTGAAGATCGTCCCAAAAGAAGAGCATACAAATCATTACTGAGTGGACCTTTTATATTGCTATCAATCAAATGTACCCTCGAGTCCATTATAGTTGTATCTATTGCGGTTTCCACATCCACTCCTGCACTCCTGCTGTTGAGGAGACGAGCTGGTTAAGCCCTCCCGGGTTGCTGCTGCTGTCCATGTCCCCTGCATTTGTGTCGTAGTGCGAGGGGCTTTCATGCTCATTCGACCGTTTCCCTTACTGCGGCATTCTATGGTAGTATGACCCTCTTTCTTACATTTAAGGCGCCATTTAGTATTACTCTTGTATTGATTATCCAGATGTCCTGACTTCCCGCATTTAAGGCATTTTACACGGTTCGAATTTCTCCATGATCTTTCATACAGAGGTTTTATGGCACCTTGAATTGCAGCAGCTACATATGCAGCTTTTTGTACCTCAGAAGTCCGTTCCATTAACTCTAGCATGTCAGCTACACCGGCATCTTTCGGTAAAGTTCCAAGTTGTGCTCTGGTCTTATCATTAGCATTGTCAAAAGCTATCATTTGAAATAATCTTTCTTTCATCTCAGTTTCCAAATCAGGATGGTCATAAATGGCTTTATGTAAGCGATCAACAAATTCAGAAAATGGTTCATTAGGACCCTGTTTCACTTGAGCAAAGGCTGTATTATGAATCTTATCTGGCATAGTTACAAAAGCTTCATAAGCCAATCTTTGACTTAGTTGATGCACCTGAGGCAATGTTTTAACTTGCATATTTAGTGCAAGCCAGGGACCTGTACCCATTAATTGTTGTGCAGTAACTCCATATAACGGATCATCCTGTTCACGTGGGGTATTCTGAGCTCGTATACTAACTTTTCCCATTGTCTAGAAAATAACAATTGTTCAGATGGAGTTGAAATTAAACGAGCTAATTGTTGGACATCTCCAGGAGCTAACAGTTCCGCAGAAAAAATATATGACAAAAGTTGCAATGTCATTTGTGATGTTAAGTCCATACTGATTAACCAACGGTTTAAGCTTTTCTAAAAGTTTCCAATCAAATGGTTTCCAAACAGCACCAGTACCGTCCTCTTGTAACAATACTGGAAATGCCTGTGGTAACATTGTCCCTTCAATTAAAGCTTCCTTAATAATTCCCTTCCATCGATTAGGAGGCATTTTTGATTCAGCAGCAGCCTCTGCTGGCTTCTCCAAGGTCTCAATTGCAGGCTCTGAGGGCACTGCAGGGGAAGTCATAGGCAGCTGCGGTCTCAGTTGTGGTGGTTCAAATGAATACGACTTAGCGATTTGTTTCCCAGTACCACCTGAAGCCCCCAAAGTCATATTTTGTAGAGTATACACTAATTCTTTCAGCAATTCATCTGATACTCCTTTCGAATTCTTTTCTGTTTCTGACGCAACCTTTGCCTCTGGCGCAGCCTTTGCCTCTGGCGCAGCCTTTGCCTCTGGCACAGCGGCAACAGGCAAATCTTTACTTTTTACAGACTCAACATTCTCCCCCCTTGCCGTCCCAGCCTCTGCCTCTGGTGGCACAGATGGTATCACAGTTTCAGGCAGTGGGCATTTCGCACCTCCTTGCGAATCATCCTCTTTTTTAACTTTCGATAGAGGGACTGGCCCGAGCGGAGGGAGATTTAAATCAGTTGCAAAAATGGATGTAGTAACAGGACATGCTAAAGGAGGTTTTTGCTCAGGATTAAGAGCAGCACACATAACTGGAGGTTTTTGCTCAGGATTAAGAGTGGCACACATAACTGGAGGTTTTTGCTCTGGATTAAGAGTGGCACACATAGCTGAAGCAGCTTTTTGTTCTTCTTTCATGGTTTGCAGTGTGTTAAACACCTGCCACCAAACTGTCGCATACTTAAACGCCTCTCGGGCTTCTTTGTCACCAAAACTAATTGTCTCCCATAATGATTTCCCAATTGCGTCCCAAGTAGTCAGTTCAAAAGCCACACTGACACCAGAAATCAGGTCTTTTTTCCAGACCCATAATAAAAGGTCTCTTAAAGCAGAGGAGTCTATTTTAATTCCTCTCTTAGAGTATGTTGGAGGAGGTTTAGAACCGCTTCCTGCTCTTTGTTCATCCCCATCTCCTCCCTGACCGCTCACCTGAAATACATAGGCGAGATTCTTCTTCTTTTCTTTTTCTTTCGCTCCCCGGGGACGCCTTCCACGGGCGACTTCGTTCTTTCGAACGGCTTCGCTTTCTTGAATGAAAATGGATAATTAGGTGCGCACCTTTTTTCTCTCACACGGTAGCTCCTCATTCCACCGTTAAGCAAAACTTCTCACTGCCAGCAGTGTAGAGCTCTGCCACATCATCCCACCTCTGATGGCGTCCAGCCGAGGTGAGGCTTCCCACCTGGGCAGTGAAGATTACGGCTGGCTTCCTCGAGCACCTAGACGAGCAAGGTCTCCCAGGACTGGAATCGATCGTCTGAGGGTCCCAGCGTTTTCACCTTTCGGGCGCCAATTGATGCGAGGGTACGGACTTCACGACACGATCAGTATGATCATCATGAGCCCTTTATTGTTAGTCACACAGAAGTATTTATACTTCTTCTACATACTATCTTTAGGTTACAACTTGCAAGGTTACATGATACATCTATTTTTCTATTTGAACAAGAAAACAAAAACCAGCATTAATCAGTTATTATTGTCAGTCACGAGAAAGCAGAGTCTTATCTATTTGCCAAAAGCAAGCGGTAGAGGTCTTATCCATTTGGCAGAAGCAAATGGTTCAGGATGCGTCTTGCAGTTACATAATTGCGATTATAGAGAACTGGGTGCTTTCCTCCCTGCACCTGCGTGAGGGAGTTTCTCTCCTCCTGCTGTTTCCCACACGTCTGGCTTACAGTACACAATGATTATTTTTGAGACACTGGGTTGTTCACATTCGGATGACCAAGGTCCTGTAAAAACTCAGCAACAGGTTCAGACAGAGACTTGGTAAAAGGTGGGAGGTGTTTTAGAACATAGGAAAACACTTGGAAATATGAGGAAGGAAGATCTTGTGAAATATTATAATCAGTGGTGGCTGCTGTGTAAGTTAGATGAATGGGAAAAGTGGCCAGAGAATAGAACCTTGAAGTATAACATTTTGTTGCAAGTAGTGTTGTTTTTAAGGTGAGAAGAGCAGGACAGGGGTAAGACTCTACGGAAGATCATTGGATCGTTTCAGGCGGTTTTGCAGGTGGAGTGGTCTGGGCTTCAACAGGCCGGGGAGGAATTGGCTGATGGCACATGGGTCATGGTGGGCTTACTGGGGTCTGCAAGATGCTTTCCTTATTGACCTGTTTTCTTCATAGGTATCTGTTTAAGCATATTACAGTTTAATAAGTCTTTGCCTGTTATATGGTATAGTGAGTTCACAGAATCATGAGAATCCATTGACTCAAAATATACATTTTGTGATTATACAGAAGACAGTGAGTAATTCAGTTTTTTACTGCGTGAATGTGATGATAAGATTTTGTGTGTAACAGCTGTTACTTTTCTTTCTACTATGCTAGCTTTATTTCAACATCCAGACTTGCGCAACTCTGTGATAGGCTGTGTCTCATCTCGGTGTGCTAAATTTGGCTCTTTTGTATGCACACCGGGTAAAGAATCCTGTTTTGGGATAACAATTGTGGGACCTCAGATGGGACGCATATAAAAGCCTTGCCCAGTCCAGCTTGCTAGAGCAGTGGGAGGGCAGGTGCCAATTGGGCTCCAGCGCTCACTGACCTGTTTTGTCGGGGAGACCCAGTGGCACCTCTACCTGGCTGAGCAGTAAGCAGTTCAAACGTGCAATGCTAAAATTGAGATATTGTCTGGAATAAGTGTAATTGTGATCCATTTGCATATTTGAACTTAGCGTCTGGTTTGCATATCTGAGCTCAGTATTTTAATTTGCATATTTATATTTGGTACCAAAAGAATTTTGTTTGGGGAGATAATTACAAAATGGGAACCAGTTCCAACACTAAAGTATGGCTTTACTTCCCCTTAGGATGCATCCTCACACATTAGAGTAACTTTTTGGGGAAATACTCTGATAAAAGAAAAATGTAGTTTGAATGTGGAATTCTGGGTTTTAGTGCTATATCGCAATTAATGTTGTTCTACAGAACTCTGGAAAAAAAATTGAGATGAAGTATAGTGCTATAAGTAAAAAAAAAAAAAATTAAGTTGTTAAACTCTGATTTGTATTGAATTTATGTGCTAGTTAGAAGTATAGGAAACAAAAGGTTATATTTAAAAGTTGCTAAAATATGAACTGATTTAGATCTAGGAAAATTAAATTAATGAATTAATGGTTAATATGCTGTTTATTGACATCTTTAAGAAATTACAAAAAGTAAATGGGGCTAAAGAATGTAGCTGTTGCTGAGCTAACTGGAATTGCATATAAAGTGTATGTTGCATGTAAAGTGTAAACTTCTTCTCAGTGAGGGTGACAGAACACTGGAACAGGCTGCCCAGGGAGGTTGTGGATTCTCCTTCTCTGGAGACATTCAAAACCCGCCTGGACGCCTTCCTGTGTAACCTCACCTAGGTGTTCCTGCCCTGGCAGGGGGATTGGACTAGATGATCTTTTGAGGTCCCTTCCAATCCCTAACATTCTGTGATTCTGTGATTCTGTGATTATGTTTGGAATGAAATGGGAAACTTCAAATAAAATAAAATAAAATAAAAATAAAAATTAAAATTAAAAAAAAAATAAAAAAGCAAAATATCCCAGGTCTGTGCTGTAGAGCTTGAACATAAATTTAAGGCCTGTGTCAAGCTGCAAGATAAACTCAGCTGATTGTAACTGAGAAATTTTGCAGGGCCAGGCAGCTCCTACTTAGCACCAGCAATTACACCACTTGCATGGCCTTGCCTGTATCTAAACTGCAGTGAGAAGATTCCAAAGCGGCGAAAGGGGGTTCCCCCCCCACCACTGCAGCGATGTTGTAATACTGAATGAAGCAGTCTGAGGATGAAATTTAAAAGCATCTCCAGCAGATCCATAGTTCTAATGAAGCCGGGAAATTAAACCAAAAATTTAATAGATTTATTCTGTGGTAACTAGTTGTAAGAGACTTCTTAGTAAATTCACCATGATAGTTTTTGAAATTTTAGGAAAGAAAGAAAGGCCATTTTTTGAAACCAACGGAATGCCAAATTTGGAACAAAGTTTTAACAGATGAATTTTCATATTTGCCAGAAAGCCCTATACCTCTCTTGGGTCAAGATTTGTTAAGTGAATTGTAAACTCAAATGATGTTTTCCGAGAATTCTGTTCAGTTGCATGTCCCATAAGAAGACGTTTGGATGGTGCAGATCTGCTTGCTGCAAGCAAAAAATCTCCAAGGAAATTCTGGATGCTGTATTTCCGCTAGTATTGGCAGCTGAAGTATTGGTAAAGCTGACACTACACTGATAGAACTTAAACAGGACTTCGATCTGGTAAGGAAAAACAATATCGAATAAACATGAAAGCCAAAATGGAGTTAAAGACTTTGATGAAAAATTTGTGACAACCTTACAGGCTGACTGCATTCAATTGGACTTGCATATTTGTCTATTTATAGTTACAACACAAAAACAACTTGTGGCTATTGTAGGACAGTATGATGAGAACGCTCACAGACTGATATACTGATTGTTACTGATCAAAAAATGCAGGGAATTAATTTAAGTCTTAATGGGCCATGATCCTTTTGTCATATATGTACCATTTGTGAAATCTAATTTTGATTTTTTTTTATTTGCAATCTATGTCGTTTTAAATTACATTAGCTGATTTTCTTAACGGCATAGCTTTTGGCATGCCTAAATGTAAATTGTTGTAAAATCTGCATGTCTTTGATGTCAAGCTACAGAACATACTTGTATTTGGTCCGATCCTACATGCTTGCACAGTTTTTGTTGATACTTTAGGAAAGTCTCACAAAGCTGTAGTAGTCTGGTGTGAAGATGACAATTGGCATCATTCTGTAAAAATTATTGAAGGTTCAACCCAATTAGTAGAACTTGGTGCAGCTTTACATTCCCTAGGGCTTTTTAAGGAGGAACCTCTAAATTTGATTTGTGATTCTGAATACGTAGTCAGGACCATCCCCTCCACCTTTTTTGAAGAAGTCTTGCAACAGTAGCTCTTTGAATTGTTTGTATCATTGCAAACTGCATTACAGCATTGCAGACACCTGCTATCTGTTACTCATATATGCTCTCATACCACTTTACCAGGTCCCATAACAGAAAGAAATGCAGTTGCGGACTTTTATACTGTAGCTACAGTCCATTTCCAGTCTGCCAGGGCTTCACATGTTTTCTTCCATTAGAATGCTGCTACTTTAAAATAAATATTTTATCTGACACTCGAACAAGTAAAAGACATAGTTTGCTCTTGGCTGAAATGTCAAGGCCTGATTACAAATTTATGCTCCCTTGGAGTTAACCCTCGCAAGGCTCATAGCTAATGCTATTTAGCAGACTGATGTTACATATGTATCATCTTTTGGTTGTTTGAAATATGTATGCATTTCTATAGATACTTTTTCAGGTGTGCCTTGTGCATCTGCTTACACTAGTGAGAAAAGCAAGGATGTCTAGTGCCACTGCACGCACTGTTTTGCTATGCTGGGTATGCCACAACAGATTAAAACTGACAATGGTCCTGGCTAAACTGCTAGATCTGCACAATATTTTTTATAGTAATGGGGTGTTTCGCATGTCACAGGTATTCCACATTCTCCCACTGGATAGGCTATTATTAAACAGGCGCATTCCACACTGAAACAAACGTTATTAAAACAAAAAAGGGGGAATATGATGCCTCAGGAACAATTAGACAATGCAATATATACTTTAAATTTTTTGAATTATGTTGTGCCTCCCTCCTCTATCACAGCAGTGGAAAAACACTTCCATGTTCCAAATTTGCTGTCTCAGAGACCAAAGGTTTTGTATCAGGATCCTCTGCACAACAGTCAATAGCAAGGTCCTGTAGAGTTACTCACCTGGGGAAGGGGATATGTGTGTGTTCTTGTTCCAACAGGACCAAAGTGGCTTCCTGCGAAATATGTTAAACCTCACTATGAGCTGGAAAAAGAGTGCAAGAACCCAATGCCAGAGATGCAATGTCTGTCCCTGCAGCAGACAGCAACAAAGAAACAGAAGAGACCAAAGGAAGAGACCAATGATGTTACATGGGGGCAGCTAAAGAAGTTACAGCAAAATGCAAGTACTATGATGGCAGCAGCAGGCCCCTCACTCCAATTAACACTTTCTTAGCCTATTCGGCTATTATCTCTTGCAACAGTGCAGGAACAATGACATGCACTGGGTAGGTGGTGCACAGATACCACCAGAAGGTCAATTGCTGGATTGGATTAAACTTAATCAAATGCAACAGTATTTTGTTGAGACCCCTCCTGTATGTATTTATAAGAAATTAATTAACAGTTGTTTGTCAGAGAAGTTTCACTTGTTTTATCAGTGATGGGGAATGAAGGGGTGGTTCAGAGTAATTTGGATTTTGTTTCCATTCTAGGTCTTAACATGCAAGGTATCTAAAATAACCACAGAAGATGTTTTGAGTTTGTACTGGACCCCCTGTAAATTAGAGGCACTAGCATATCAGAATGATACAGATTTAAATTAATTGGATTAGGGATTAACTGGTGAAAAAACTTTCAATGCATTTGTTTTCCTTATCAGGATGACTAACCAGCCTTCTCCAATATTTGTTAATAACTGTAATTGTTGTAATTTGTATTATTCTGTAATTTGTATTATTGTAAGTTGATTTGTAATAATAATGTATAACAGGAAAATAACACATAAGGTATGATGATCTACAATGGGCATTCAAACTCACCAAGAGAATGCCCCCTTTTGACTTTGGAGGCAAGAGGTGACTGCACCACCACTCCAAAGTAGCCTGTCAGATCATGACTGTGGTCACAGGGTGGATTGTGTGGCAGTTGCACATTCCCCTGAGATTTAGAACCTTCAATGGGGCTGTTGATGGCTCTTTATTACCTGTCCCCAGGTACACACTTAGGGTGGTACCAAGGTGCTGTCAGTCACATGCTCCCCTGTCTTGAGGCAGGGTGACTTCACCACTACCAGCTGGTGGGACAGTAGTGGTGGGACCCTCAGTCAATTGACAGGGTCCTCAACAAAAGATGTGCCCAGAGCAGCTGCAAAGCTTCTGGACTATGTTGCAATGCTCACAGCCACATCTAACTAGACTAGAAAACGGGGTTCCTGCCGAAGACGCCCTTTGAGTGGTGTTCTCGGAGCTGTGGGTCTGTGAACCGGAATCCTTTCCTTAGACAGGAACACCATCTAAAGAGACTTCCTGGGATTGAGAGAGCCTCACCTCCTCATTTGGGGGAATGATTATTTACTAGATATATCCTTGAATGAGCCCTTGCCTAATTTAGGCAAGTGATTGTTTATTGTGAGTACCCCGAAGTGAGAGGCCTCTGGTTTTGTTTCTTGTGACTACATGCACATTGTGGATCCTCATTATTCTTATGTTATTGTATTCAAATAATCTCCTTAACTGATATCTGAGCCTGTATTTTACGTTATCAGAGTACTAAATATGTGTAATACCATTGAAATTGAATTATAGTGTTTATGAGCGAAATCAAGTAAAACAACACCTCCAAAGAGCAGTCGCAGCTAATGTGCAAGGCCTGATTTAGGATTTAGCCAGTGCCCTGAAAAACAATTGCATAATTTGTAAGCATTAGCACTGGTTAACATTATCTAATAGCATAAAGTGATTAGACCCAAAAACTTGGTTTTCAGGCTGTAAGAGTTGGTCTGAAGAACAGTTTCTGCCTGAACATCACCATCAGGGACTTGGAGAACAGATGGACTGATAGAAAGAATTGAACAATGATTTGGAGAGAGGCCTGAAGCAAGGAATTGTGTTGTGCGGGTCTCTCCGACATATAGCTACGGGTAACAATGGCTGCTGTATGGACTCTACCTGCCGCCTGAGCCAAACTTACCCCCACTACCTGAAAGGAATTGTGTTATGAAGGCATCTCTGACCTGGGGACAATAATTGCTGTCCAGAAGATGGATTTTCACCTGTTGCTTGAGCCAGACTTGCCCTCCACCTCCTCCCTGTAACAAAGGCCTACGAAGGAGAGCATGTGCAGAGGCTCGCCAAGGGTCTTGAGGTCACCCAATGGACCAGCAAGAGACCCCCGAACCGAGGCAACGCAGGTGCAGACGGGTTCTGGCAAGCGAAGTGAGGGCTTTTCAGGCCTGCACAGGTAAGCCTGGATTGCGCAATAAAGGCGGAGATTGGCCTCAATCTATCGGAGTGAAGCAGCGGTGAAGAAGCATAAAAGACAATTCCTGATGGGACATCATTGAGATCTCCCCACCGAAGGATCCTGGACCACGATGGAGGACTGGCAGGACTCTTCTCACGGGACCCGAGACCAGAGGGACACCTTTGGAACTCGTTTGGTGGTAAACCAAACCTCATTTCCACCTTTTCTTTTTACCTTTCCTTTTCCTCTACTCTCTTTATCGCATGCCGCTTTATGGGCAAATTAATAAAGCAACACTGCTTGATTGAATTATAACCCCTTGGCATTTTGGTTGCCTTAATTTTGCCCCTCGAGATCAAGGTAAACGAACCATCACGAGTCCATCACTGAATAGACCGTGACACAGGCCTCAATATGCACATATGGGTTTTTGTGGGAATTACAGGATGGCTGAGAAATCTACTTTTACATGAATTAATAATAATGTTTGTGATTGTTGCTATATTGTTAATTGTGCCTTGTTTGATAAAATTGCTCGAACACAAGGTATCCAAAATCTTTGTGAATGTTTGGTTTGCACAAAAACAAAAAGGGGGAATTGCGGGAGATTTGAGGGATTTTCTTGAAAAGAATGGACATTATATGGAACTCAACTGAACAGGCCTGTGAGGCCTATGTGAACAAAAGCAAAACAGCCTACGTGCCTTACGTGACTTCAAGAAGCCTTGAGCGAGAACAAGAGAAAGTGTGTCCGGTGAAGAAATCAAGAGTCAGCAAATCAGCAATTTTGTAGTGAAGTAATGCTGAATGTTAGAGCTTGTGCAAACCGTAAAGATCCAATCCCTTGTTAGTCTGCGGTGCGTGAACAGTAGCCATTACCCAATCACATGCAGCCTGTAAGTGCATGAGCAAAGCAGAAAGATACTTGAGGAGAATTGTAACAAGTAATACACGGCTTCAGCTGGATTCACATTGGATCGTGTGGAGTCCGTGGTTTTTGCCCTCGCAGGGTTGGGGTCTGATCTTCCAGACAGATGGGGAGGAAGCTGCATCCCGTAGTCTGAGGGGAATAAAGAAAGATTTCAAGGCCTTGGAACAGATCGTGAAAGAGTCTGGAGCTCAAGTTATCTTCTCTTCACTCCTTCCATTTTCACGTGATGACATGGGATGGAATAGAAAAATTAAGTCCATAAATGATTGGCTTCAAGACTGGTGCAACAGGCAGGGCTTTGGTTTCTTTGATAATGGCTGGTTTTATAAGACACCAGTCCGGACAGTGGCACATGGGAAAGGTTTATCTCACAGGGGCAAAAGGATGCTGGGACAGGAGGTAGCAGGGCTCATTTGGAGAGCTTTAAACTAGATTTGAAGGAGGATGGGCTTGTAGCTGGGCTTGCATCAGTGGAGCAGCATGCTGGAATCAATAAAGACTGGGAGGCCTCCCATACTCCCGGAGGTGAAATCAGCATACTCAGCTCACTCCCCGAAATGCCTGTACACCAATGAGCACAGCGTGGGGAATAAGCAGGAGGAGTTAGAAACCTGTGTTCAGTCAGGAGATTATGGTCTGGTGGCAATTACAGAGACATGGTGGGACAGCTCACATGACTGGAATGTGGTCATGGATGGCTATGTCCTTTTCAGGAAAGACAGGCCAGCCAGGCATGGTGGTGGAGTTGCTCTTTATGTGAGAGAGCAACTACAATGTACTGAGTACTGTCCAGGTGCAGTTGAGGAGCGAGTTGAGAGTCCATGGGTGAGAATCAAGGGGCAGGCTGGCAGGGGTGATACTGTCCTGGGTGTCTATTACAGGCCACCAGATCAGGCTGAGGAAGTTGATGAAGCCTTCTACGGGCAGCTGAGCGCAGCCTCACAGTCCCACACCCTGGTTGTTATGGGGGATTTTAACTTCCCTGATGTTTGCTGGAAGGACTACTCAGCCAGCCAGACTCAGGCTAGAAGGTTCCTCCAGTGCATTGATGATAACTTTCTGATGCAAATGGTGGAGGAGCCAAGTAGGAGAGTTGTGCTGCTGGATCTCGTCCTCACTAACAAGGAGGGTCTGGTTTGAAGCAGTAAAGGTTGAGGGCTGCATTGGTTGCAGCGACCATGAAATGGTGGAGTTCAGGATCTCGTGTGGTGGGAGCAGAATAGCAAGCAGAATTGCAACCCTGGGCTTCAGCAGAGCCAACTTTGGCCTTTTCAAACAATTGCTAGGGGAAATCCCATAGGCAAGGCTGCTTGAAGGTAAAGGGGCCCAAAATAGTTGGTTGACATTCAGGGACTGCTTCTACCAAGCTCAAGATCAGAGCATCCGGACAGGCAGGAAGTCAAGGAAGGGAGCCAGGAGACCTGTGTGGTTATACAAGGAACTGCTGGGTAAGCTCAAGTGGAAGAGGACAGTTTACAGATCATGGAAGGAGGGGCTGGCCACTTGGGAAGAACATAAGGCTGCTGTCAGAGGATGTAGGGAGGCAACTAGGAAAGCTGAGGCCTCCTTAGTGTTAAACCTGGCAAGAGGGGTCAAGGACAACAGAAAGAGCTTTTTCAAATACATGGCAGATAAAACCAACACCAGAGGCAATGTAGGCCCACTGATTAATGGGGTGGGTACCCTGGTGACAGAAGATACAGAGAAGGCAGAGTTACTGAATGCCTTCTTTGTCTCTGTCTACTCTGTCGGAGGCTGTCCTGAGGAGCCCCGTACTCCTGAGGCCCCAGAGGAAGGCAGGGAAATGGAGGAGTTTGCCTTAGTTGATGAGGACTGGGCTAGGGAGCAGTTAAGCAATCTGGACATCCATAAATCCATGGGTCCAGATGGGATGCATCTCCGTCATCTTTGCCAGGTCTTGGGAAATGGGAGAGGTGCCTGAGGACTGGAGGAAAGCAAATGTCACTCCAGTCTTCAAAAAGGGCAAGAAGGAGGACCTGGGTAACTATAGACCCGTCAGCCTCACCTCCATCCCCAGGAAGGTGATGGAACACCTTATCCTTGGTGCCATCTCAAGGCATATCAAGGATAAGAGGGTCATTAGGGGCAGTCAACATGGCTTCACCAAGGGGAAGTCGTGCTTGACCAACCTCATAGCCTTTTATTAAGACATAACAAGGTGGATTGATGATGGCAGAACAGTGGATGTGGTCTACCTTGACTTCAGTAAAGCATTTGACACCGTCTCCCACAGCATCCTCACAGCTAAACTGAGGAAGCGTGGTCTGGCGATCAGGTAGTGAGGTGGACCGCAAACTGGCTGAAAAAAAGAAGCCAGAGAGTCGTGGTCAATGGGGCGGAGTCTGGTTGGAGGCCTGTATCTAGTGGAGTGCCACAAGGACCAGTTCTGGGGCCAGTATTATTCGATATATTCATCAATGACTTGGATGAGGGAATTGAGTGTACTATCAGCAAGTTTGCTGATGACACCAGGCTGGGAGGAGTGGCTGACATGCCAGAAGGCTGTGCTGCCATCCAGCAAGACCTGCATCTCCGTTATGAGGAAAGGCTGAGGGAGCTGGGGCTCTTTAGCTTGGAGAAGAGGAGACTGAGGGGTGACCTCATTAATGTTTATAAATATATAAAGGGTGAGTGTCATGAGGATGGAGCCAGGCTCTTCTCAGTGACAACCAACAGTAAGACAAGGAGTAATGAGTTTGAGTTGGAACACAAGAGGTTCCACTTAAATTTGAGAAGAAACTTCTTCTCAGTGAGGGTGACAGAACACTGGAACAGGCTGCCCAGGGAGGTTGTGGAATCTCCTTCTCTGGAGACATTCAAAACCCACCTGAACGCTTTCCTGTGTAACCTCATCTGGGTGTTCCTGCTCCGGCAGGGGGATTGGACTAGATGATCTTTTGAGGTCCCTTCCAATCCCTAACATTCTGTGATTCTGGGGTTACAGTTAGGGTTAGGGTCAGAGTCAGGGTCAGGGTCAGGGGTTAAGGTTATGGTTAGGGTTAGTGTTAGGGTTAGGGTTAGGGTTAGAGTCAGGGTCAGGGACAGGGTCAGGGGTTAGGGTTAAGGTTAGGGTTAGGATAAGCGTTAGGGTTAGGATTAGGGGTTAGCGATTAGGGGTTAGTGTTAGGGGAAGGCTTAGAATTAGCGTTTAGGCTTTCAGGATATGGTTACGGTTACAGTCTAGGGTTTAGGGTTACAGTTAGGGTTAGGGTCAGGGTGGGGTTAGGGTTATGTTAGTGTTGGGATTAGGGTTAGAGTTAGGCTTGAGGTTAGGGTTTAGGGTTGGGGTTAGGGTTAGGGTGAGGGTTAGGGTCAACATTAGGGTGAGGGTTAGGGTTAGGGTTAGGATTATTAGGGTTATGGTTAGGGTTAGAGTTAGGTTTAAGTTTAGGTTTGGGCCATCACAGTTGGGCTATTGCAGTTAGGGTTAGGGTTAGCATTAGATTATGGTTAGCGATGAGCCATTAGAGTTAGGGTAAGGCTCAACATTAGCCTTAGGATTAGGGTTAAGGTTATTGTTTAGGGTTAGGGTTAGGGTTACGATTAAGGTAGGGTTAGGGTTTTTAGGGTTAGGGTTAGGGCTAGGATTAGGGTTACCGTTACACTTAGGTTAGGGTAAAGAGTTGGGGTTCAGTCAGGGTTAAGGCTAGGGTTAGGGTTAGGGTTTAGGGGTAGGGTTGGGGTAGGGCTCGTGTTAGCATTATGGTTACGGTTAGGGTTAGGTTTGGGTTACAGTTAGGGTTTGGTTAAGGTTAGGGTTAGGGTTAGGGCTAGGGCTAGGGTTAGGGCTAGGGTTAGTTTAGCGTTAGGGTAGGATTAGGGTTAGGGTTAGTGTTAGGGTTGGGCCTTTAGGGTTAGAGTGAGGGTTAGGGTTAGGCCCTTAGAGTTAAGGTTAGGGTTAGAGATAGGCCATTAGGATTTGGGTTATGGTTAGGGTTAGGTTAGATTTAGGTTAGGGCTAGGATTAGGCTTATTAGGCTTCACTTTAGGGTTAGGGTTAGGGTTGGGACATTAGGGTTAGGATTAGGGTTGGCTTTAGGGTTAGGGTTAGGGTTAGGGTTAGGGTTAGGGGTTAGAGTTAGAGTTAGGGTTAGGTTTAGGCCATTATCGTTAGAGTGAGGTTTAGGATTATGGTTAGGGTTAGGGTTATGTTTGGTCAATTAGGGTTAGGGTGAGGGTTAGGGTTGGGCCTTTAGGGTTAGGGTGAGGGCTAGGCCATTAGGGTTATGGCATTAGTGTTAGGGTTACATTTTAGCGTTATGATTGGGGATAGGTTTAGAGTTAGGGTTAGGTTTATGCCAGTAGGATTAGGGTTAGGGTTAGGATTAGGGTTAAAGTTATTGTTTAGGGTTAGGGTTAGGGTTAGGATTTAGGGTTAGGGTTATTAGGTTTAAGGTTAGGGTTAGGATTAGGTTTCAGGTTAGGGTTAGGGTTAGGGGTTAGAGTTAGGGTTAGGGTTAGGGTTAGGGTTACTGTATGGGTTAGGGTTAGGGTTAGGGTTTGGGTTAGGGTTAGGGATAGGGTTAGTGTTAGAGTTAGGGTTAGGGTTAGGGTTAGAGTCAGGGTCAGGGACAGGGTCAGGGGTTAGGGTTAAGGTTAGTGTTAGGATAAGCGTTAGGTTTAGGATTAGGGGTTAGCGATTAGGGGTTAGTGTTAGGGGAAGGCTTAGAATTAGCGTTTAGGCTTTCAGGATATGGTTACGGTTACAGTCTAGGGTTTAGGGTTACAGTTAGGGTTAGGGTCAGGGTGGGGTTAGGGTTATGTTAGTGTTGGGATTAGGGTTAGAGTTAGGCTTGGGGTTAGGGTTTAGGGTTGGGGTTAGGGTTAGGGTGAGGGTTAGGGTCAACATTAGGGTGAGGGTTAGGGTTAGGGTTAGGATTACTAGGGTTATGGTTAGGGTTAGAGTTAGGGTTAAGTTTAGGTTTGGGCCATCACAGCTGGGCTATTGCAGTTAGGGTTAGGGTTAGCATTAGATTATGGTTAGCGATGAGCCATTAGAGTTAGGGTAAGGCTCAACATTAGCCTTAGGATTAGGGTTAAGGTTATTGTTTAGGGTTAGGGTTAGGGTTACGATTAGGGTAGGGTTAGGGTTAGGGTTAGTGTTAGGGTTTTTAGGGTTAGGGTTAGGGCTAGGATTAGGGTTACCGTTACAGTTAGGTTAGGGTAAAGAGTTGGGGTTCAGTCAGGGTTAAGGCTAGGGTTAGGGTTAGGGTTTAGGGGTAGGGTTAGGGGTAGGGCTCGTGTTAGCATTATGGTTACGGTTAGGGTTAGGTTTGGGTTACAGTTAGGGTTTGGTTAAGGTTAGGGTTAGGGTTAGGGCTAGGGCTAGGGTTAGGGCTAGGGTTAGTTTAGCGTTAGGGTAGGATTAGGGTTAGGGTTAGTGTTAGGGTTGGGCCTTTAGGGTTAGGGTGAGGGTTAGGGTTAGGCCCTTAGAGTTAAGGTTAGGGTTAGAGATAGGCCATTAGGATTTGGGTTATGGTTAGGGTTAGGTTAGATTTAGGGTTAGGGCTAGGATTAGGCTTATTAGGCTTCACTTTAGGGTTAGGGTTAGGGTTGGGACATTAGGGTTAGGATTAGGGTTGGCTTTAGGGTTAGGGTTAGAGTTAGGGTTAGGGTTAGGGGTTAGAGTTAGAGTTAGGGTTAGGTTTAGGCCATTATCGTTAGAGTGAGGTTTAGGATTATGGTTATGGTTAGGGTTATGTTTGGTCAATTAGGGTTAGGGTGAGGGTTAGGGTTGGGCCTTTAGGGTTAGGGTGAGGGTTAGGCCATTAGGGTTATAGCATTAGTGTTAGGGTTACATTTTAGCGTTATGATTGGGGATAGGTTTAGAGTTAGGGTTAGGTTTAGGGTTAGGTTTATGCCAGTAGGATTAGGGTTAGGGTTAGGATTAGGGTTAAAGTTATTGTTTAGGGTTAGGGTTAGGGTTAGGATTTAGGGTTAGGGTAATTAGGTTTAAGGTTAGGGATAGGGTTAGGGTTAGGGTTAGGGTTAGGGGTTAGAGTTAGGGTTAGGGTTAGGGTTAGGGTTAGGGTTAGTGTTAGGGTTAGGGTTAGGGTTAGGGTTAGAGTCAGGGTCAGGGACAGGGTCAGGGGTTAGGGTTAAGGTTAGGGTTAGGATAAGCGTTAGGGTTAGGATTAGGGGTTAGCGATTAGGGGTTAGTGTTAGGGGAAGGCTTAGAATTAGCGTTTAGGCTTTCAGGATATTGTTACGGTTACAGTCTAGGGTTTAGGGTTACAGTTAGGGTTAGGGTCAGGGTGGGGTTAGGGTTATGTTAGTGTTAGGATTAGGGTTAGAGTTAGGCTTGGGGTTAGGGTTTAGGTTTGGGGTTAGGGTTAGGGTGAGGGTTAGGGTCAACATTAGGGTGAGGGTTAGGGTTAGGGTTAGGATTATTAGGGTTATGGTTAGGGTTAGAGTTAGGGTTAAGTTTAGGTTTGGGCCATCACAGCTGGGCTATTGCAGTTAGGGTTAGGGTTAGCATTAGATTATGGTTAGCGATGAGCCATTAGAGTTAGGGTAAGGCTCAACATTAGCCTTAGGATTAGGGTTAAGGTTATTGTTTAGGGTTAGGGTTAGGGTTACGATTAGGGTAGGGTTAGGGTTAGTGTTAGGGTTTTTAGGGTTAGGGTTAGGGCTAGGATTAGGGTTACCGTTACAGTTAGGTTAGGGTAAAGAGTTGGGGTTCAGTCAGGGTTAAGGCTAGGGTTAGGGTTAGGGTTTAGGGGTAGGGTTAGGGGTAGGGCTCGTGTTAGCATTATGGTTACGGTTAGGGTTAGGTTTGGGTTACAGTTAGGGTTTGGTTAAGGTTAGGGTTAGGGTTAGGGCTAGGGCTAGGGTTAGGGCTAGGGTTAGTTTAGCGTTAGGGTAGGATTAGGGTTAGGGTTAGTGTTAGGGTTGGGCCTTTAGGGTTAGGGTGAGGGTTAGGGTTAGGCCCTTAGAGTTAAGGTTAGGGTTAGAGATAGGCCATTAGGATTTGGGTTATGGTTAGGGTTAGGTTAGATTTAGGGTTAGGGCTAGGATTAGGCTTATTAGGCTTCACTTTAGGGTTAGGGTTAGGGTTGGGACATTAAGGTTAGGATTAGGGTTGGCTTTAGGGTTAGGGTTAGGGTTAGGGTTAGGGTTAGGGTTAGGGGTTAGAGTTAGAGTTAGGGTTAGGTTTAGGCCATTATCGTTAGAGTGAGGTTTAGGATTATGGTTATGGTTAGGGTTATGTTTGGTCAATTAGGGTTAGGGTGAGGGTTAGGGTTGGGCCTTTAGGGTTAGGGTGAGGGTTAGGCCATTAGGGTTATGGCATTAGTGTTAGGGTTACATTTTAGCGTTATGATTGGGGATAGGTTTAGAGTTAGGGTTAGGTTTAGGGTTAGGTTTATGCCAGTAGGATTAGGGTTAGGGTTAGGATTAGGGTTAAAGTTATTGTTTAGGGTTAGGGTTAGGGTTAGGGTTAGGATTTAGGGTTAGGGTTATTAGGTTTAAGGTTAGGGATAGGGTTAGCGTTAGGGTTAGGGTTAGGGTTTGGTTAGGGTTAGGGTTAGGGTTAGGGTTAGGGTTAGGCCATTAGGGTTAGGGTTAGGGTTTCGTATTAGATTTAGGTTTAGGGTTTGGTTAAGGTTACTGTTAGGGTTACGTTTAGGCTTAGGGTTAGGATTAGGGTTAGGGTTAGGATTAGGGTTAACATTATTGTTTAGGTTAGGGTTAGGGTTACGATTACGGTAGGGTTAGGGTTAGGGTTAGGGTTTACGGCTAGGGTTAGGTGTAGGGCTCGGGTTAGCATTCTGGTTACGGTTAGGGTTAGGTTTGGGTTATAGTTAGGGTTTGGTTTAGGTTAGGGTTAGGGTTAGGCCTCGGGCTAGTGTTAGGGCAAGGATTAGGTTAGCGTTAGGGTAGGATTAGGGTTAGGGTTAGGGTTAGGGTTAGGGTTAGGGTTAGGGTTTGGTTAGGGTTAGCATTAGTATTAGGGATAGGGTTAGTGTTAAGGTTAGGGTTGGGTTTAGGGCTGGGCCATTAGGGTTAGGGTTTACGGTTTCGTATTAGGTTTAGGTTTAGGGTTTGGTTAAGGTTACGGTTACGGTTAGGGTTAGGTTTAGGCTTAGGTTTATGCCATTAGGATTAGGGTAAGGATTAGGATTAGGGTTAACGTTATTGTTTAGGGTTAGGGTTAGGGTTACGATTACGGTAGGGTTAGGGTTAGGGTTAGGGTTTGTATTTAGGGTTAGGATTTAGGGTTAGGGTTATCAGGGTCAGGGTTAGGGTTAGGTTTAGGGTTATGGTTATGGTTAGCGTTACGATTATGTTTAGGGATAGGGTTAGTGTTATGGTTAAGGTTGGGATTAGGGTTAGGCCGTTAGGGTTAGGGTTAGGGTTTCGTATTAGGTTTAGATTTAGGGTTTGGTTAAGGTTACGGTTAGGGTTAGGTTTAGGGTTAGGTTTATGCCAGTAGGATTAGGTTTAGGGTGACGATTAGGGTAGCGTTAGGGTTAGGGTTAAGGTTAGGGTTACGATTAGGTTTAGGGATAGGGTTAGTGTTACGGTTAGGGTTGGGGTTAGGGTTAGGCCGTTAGGGTTAGGGTTAGGGTTTCGTATTAGGTTTAGGTTTAGGGTTTGCTTAAGGTTACGGTTAGGGTTAGGTTTACGGTTAGGTTTATGCCAGTAGGATTAGGGTTAGGGTAGGGTTAATTTTCAGGTTAGGGTTCGGTTTAGGATTTAGGGTTAGGGTTATTAAGGTTAGGGTTAGGGTTAGGCTAAGAGTTAGGGTTAGGGTTAGGGTTTGGTTAGGGTTAGCATTAGTATTAAGGATAGGGTTAGTGTTACGGTTAGGGTTGGGGTGAGGGTTAGGCCATTAGTTTAGGGTTATGGTTAGGGTTCCAATTAGGGTAGGGTTAGGGTTAGGGTTAGGGTTAGGATTTAGGGTTAGGGTTATTACGGTTAGGGTTAGGGTTAGGGTTAGGATTTAGGGTTAGGGCTATTAGGGTTAGGGTAAGGGTTAGGGTTAGGGTTAGTGTTAGGGGTTAGATTTAAGGTTAGGGTTAGGGTTAGGCCATTAGCGTTAGGGTGAGGCTTATGATTAGGGTTAGGGTTAGGGCTAGGGTTATTGTTAGGGTTAGTGTTTGGGTTAGGGTTAGGGTTAGGGTTACGGTTAGGCTTATGGTTAGGCCATTATCTTTAGGGTAAGGATTAGGGTTAGGCTTAGGGTTTGGGTTAGGGTTAGTGTTAGAGTTGGGGTTAGAGTTAGGGTTAAGTTTAGGGTTAGGATTTAGGGTTATTAGCATTACAGTTAGGATTCACATTAGGGCTAGGGTTAGGTTTAGGCTTAGGGCTAGTTTTAGGGTTAGGGTTACAGTTAGGGTTACAGTTAGGCTTACAGTTAGGATTAAGGTTACAGTTATTGTTAGGGTTTGGATTGGTATAGGGTTAAGGATAGGCTTTCATTAGGGTTATGGTTAGGGTTAGGGTTTAGGGTTAGTGTTAGGGTTAGTATTAGGGTTAGGGTTAGGGTTAGGGTTAGGGTTATTTTTTAGGGTTAGGGTTATTAGGTTTAGGGTTAGGGTTAGATTTAGGGTTAGGGTTTGGGTCAGGTTTTTGGTTGGGATTTTGGGTTAGTGTTAGGGTTAGTGTTAGGGATTGGTTAGGGTTAGGGTTTTGTTTAGATTTAGGGTTAGGGTTAGGATTAGGCTTATTAGGGTTAGGGTTAGGGTTACGGTTAGGTTTGGGTTTAGGGTTAGGCCATTAGTCTTAGGGTTAGGGTTTCGTATTAGGTTTAGATTTAGTGTTTGGTTAAGGTTACGGTTAGGGTTAGGGTTAGGTTTAGGGTAAGGTTTATGCCTTTAGGATTAGGGTTAGGGTTACGATTAGGGTTAGTGTTAGGGTTAGGGCAGGGTTAGGTTTATGGTTAGGCTTATGGTAAGGGTTAGGATTTAGGATTAGGGTAATTAGGGTTAAGGTTAGGGTTAGGGTTAGGGTTAAGTTTAGGGTTAGGGTTAGGATTTAGGGTTAGGGTTATTAGGGTTAGGGTTAGGGTTAGGGTTAATGATAGGGTTAGGGTTAGGGTTAGGATTACGGTTAGGGATAGGGTTTGGGTTCCGGTTAGGGTTGGGGTTAGGGTTAGGCCTTTAGCGTTAGGGTTAGGGTCAGGGTTAGTGTTAGGGTTACGGTTAGGATTAGGGTTAGGTTAGGTTTAGGATTTAGGGTTAGCGTTATTAGGGTTAGGGTTAGGGTTAGGGTTAGTGTTAGGGTTAGGATTAGGGTTAGGGATAGGGTTAGTGTTACAGTTAGGGTTGGGGTTAGGGTTAGGCCATTAGGGTTAGGGTTAGGGTTTCGTATTTGGTTTAGATTTAGGGTTTGGTTAAGGTTACGGTTAGGGTTAGAGTTAGGTTTAGGGTTAGGTTTATGCCATTAGGTTTATCGTTAGGGTTAATATAAGTGTTAATTTTATTGTTTAAGGTTAGGGTTAGGGTTACGATCATGGTCGGGTTAGGGTTAGGGTTAGGATTTGGGGTTAGCGTTATCAGGGTTAAGGTTAGGGTTTAGGCTTAGGGTTATGGTTAGGGTTAGGGTTAGGATTAGGATTAGGGATAGGTTTAGGTTTAGAGTTAGGGTTAGGGTTAGGGTTAGGCCATTAGGGTCAGGGTTAGGGTTTCGTATTTGGTTTAGGTTTAGTGTTTGGTTAAGATTACGGTTAGGGTTAGGTTTAGGGTTAGGTTTATGCCATTAGGATTAGGGTTAGGGTTAGTATTAGGGTTAAGCTTATTGTTTAGGTTTAGGGTTAGTGTTACGATTAGGATAGGGTTAGGGTTAGGGTTAGGGGTAGGGTTAGGGGTTAGGGTTAGGGTTAGGCTTAGTGTTACCGTTAAGGGTTAGGGTGAGGGTTAGGCCATTAGTTTTAGGGTTAGTGTTAAGGTTACGATAAGGGTAGGGTTAGGGTTAGGGTTACGGTTGGGGTTAGGGTTAGGGTTACCGTTACAGTTAGCTTAAGGTAAAGGGTTGAGGTTCAGTTAGAGTTAAGGCTAGAGTTAGGGTTAGGGTTTAGGGGTAGGGTTAGGGGTAGGGCTCGGGTTAGCGTTATGGTTATGGTTACTGTTAGGTTTGGGTTACAGTTAGGGTTTGCTTCAGGTTAGGTTTAGGGTTAGGGTTAGGGTTAGGGCTAGGGTTATGGCAAGGATTAGGGTTACCGCTACAGTTAGGTTAGGGTAAAGGGTTGGGTTTCAGTTAGGGTTAGGGTTACGGTTTACGGCTAGGGTTAGGGGTAGGGCTCGGGTTAGCTTTATGGTTAGGGTTAGGGTTAGGTTTGGGTTACAGTTACGGTTTGGTTAAGGTTAGGGTTTCGTATTAGGGTAAGGGCTAGGGTTAGGGCTAGGGTTAGGTTAGCGTTAGGGTAGGATTAGGGTTAGAGTTAGAGTTAGGGTTGGGCCTTTAGGGTTAGGGTGAGAGTTAGGGTTAGGCCCTTAGAGTTAAGGTTGAGGTTAGAGTTAGGCCATTAGGATTTGAGTTATGGTTAGGGCTGGTTAGGGTTAGGGTTAGGGCTAGGATTAGGCTTATTAGGGTTCACTTTAGGGTTAGGGTTAGGGTTGGGACATTAGGGTTAGGATTAGGGTTTGCTTTAGGGTTGGGGTTAGGGTTAGGGTTAGGGGTTAGAGTTAGGGTTAGGCCATTAGCGTTAGGGTTAGGGTTATGATCTGGGTTAGGGTTAGGATTAAGGTTAGAGTTAGGCGTAGGGTTAGGGATAGGTTAGAGTTAGGCTTAGGGTCAGGGTTAGGGTTAGGGTTAGGGTTAGGGTTAGGATTTAGCGTTAGGATTATTAGGGTTAGGGTTAGGATTAGGGTTAGGGTTACTGTTAGGGTTAGGGTTACGGTTAGGGTTAGTGTTAAGGTTAGGTTTAGGGTTAGGGTTAGGGTTAGGGTTAGGGTTAGGGTCAGGTTTAGGGTTAGGGTTAGGGTTAGGGTTAGGGTTAGGGTTAGGGTTAGGGCTAGGTTTAGCCTTATAAGGGTACGCCTTAGGGTTAGGGTTTGGGCTGGGACATTAGGGTTACGATTAGGGTTGGCTTTAGGGTTAGGATTAGGGTTAGGGTTAGGGTTAGGGTTAAGATTTAGGGTTACGGTTTTTTGGTTTAGGGTTAGGTTTAGGGTTAGGGTTAGGGTTAGGGTTCAGGGTTAGGGATAGGGTTAGGGTTTGAGTTAGGGTTAGGCCATTAGGGTTAGGGTTAGGGTTTCGTATTAGGTTTAGGTTTAGAGTTTGGTTAAGGTTACGGTTAGGGTTAGGCTTAGGGTTAGTATTTAGGTTTAGGGTTATCAGGGTTAGTGTTACGGTTAGGGTTAGGGTTAGGGTTAGGGTTAGGATTAGGGTTAGGGTTGGGTTTAGGGTTACGCCATTAAGGTTAGGGTTAGGGTTAGGGTTAGGGTTAGGATTAGGGTTAGGGTTAGGGTTAGGATTAGGGTTAGGGTTAGGGTTAGGGTTAGGGTTACGGTTATGGTTAGGGTTAGGGTTAGGCTTAGGTTTAGGATTAGGGTTAGGGATAGGGTTAGTGTTAGGGTTAGGGTTGGGGTTAGGGTTAGGCCATTAAGGTTAGGGTTAGTGTTTAGTATTAGGTTTAGGTTTAGGGTTTGTTAAGGTTAGGGTTAGGGTTAGGTTTAGGGTTAGGGATAGGGTTAGGGTTAGGGAAAGGGTTAGGTTTAGTGTTAGAGTTAGGGTTAGGGTTAGGGTTAGGGTTAGTTTTAGGGTTAGGGTTAGGGTTAGGGTTAGGGTAAGGGTTAGGGTTAGGGTTAGCGTTACGGTTAGTTTTAGGTTTAGGGTTAGGGTTAGGGTTAGGGTTAGGGTTACAGTTAGCGTTAAGTTTAGGGTTAGTGTTAGGGTTAGGTTTAGGGTTAGGGTTAGGTTTAGGGTTGGGGTTAGGGTTAGGATTAGGTTTAGGGATAGGGTTAGGATTAGGGAAAGGGTTAGGTTTAGGGTTAGGGTTAGTTTTAGGGTTAGGGTTAGGGTTAGGGTTAGGGTTAGGGTTAGGGTTACGGTTAGGTTTAGGATTAGGTTTAGGGATAGGGTTAGTGTTACGGTTAGGGTTGGAGTTATGGTTAGGCCATTAGGGTTAGGGTTAGGGTTTCGTAATAGATTTAGGTTTAGGGTTTGGTTAAGGTTACTGTTAGGGTTAGGTTTAGGGTTGGGGTTAGTGTTAAGGTTGTTGTTTAGGGTTAGGGTTAGGGTTACGATTAGGGTAGGGTTAGGGTTAGGATTAGGCTTAGGGTTTGGGTTAGGGTTAGGGTTATGGTTAGGGTTAGGGTTAGGGTTAAGGTTAGGGTTAGGATTAGGGTTAGGGTTAGGGTTAGGGTTACGGTTATGGTTAGGGTTAGGGTTAGGGTTAGTTTTAGGATTAGGGTTAGGGATAGGGTTAGTGTTAGGGTTTTGGTTGGGGTTAGGGTTACGCCATTAAGGTTAGGGTTAGGGTTAGGGTTAGGGTTAGGATTAGGGTTAGGGTTAGGGTTAGGGTTAAGATTTAGGATTACGGTTTTTTGGTTTAGGGTTAGGTTTAGGGTTAGGGTTAGGGTTAGGATTAGGGTTAGGGTTAGGGTTAGGCCATTAGAGTTAGGGTAAGGGTTTCGTATTAGGTTTAGGTTTAGAGTTTGGTTAAGGTTACGGTTAGGGTTAGGCTTAGGGTTAGTGTTTAGGTTTAGGGTTATCAGGGTTAGTGTTAGGGTTAGGGTTAGGGTTAGGGTTAGGGTTAGGGTTAGGATTAGGGTTAGGGTTAGGGTTAGGGTTAGGGTTACGGTTATGGTTAGGGTTAGGGTTAGGCTTAGGTTTAGGATTAGGGTTAGGGATAGGGTTAGTGTTAGGGTTAGGGTTGGGGTTAGGGTTAGTCCATTAAGGTTAGGGTTAGTGTTTAGTATTAGGTTTAGGTTTAGGGTTTCGTTAAGGTTAGGGTTAGGGTTAGGTTTAGGGTTAGGGATAGGGTTAGGTTTAGGGTTAGGGTTAGGGTTAGGGTTACGGTTAGCGTTACGGTTAGGGTTAGTGTTAGGGTTCGGTTTAGGGTTAGGGTTAGGTTTAGGGTTAGGGTTAGGGTTAGGGTTAGGGTTAGGGTTAGGGTTAGGGTTAGTTTTAGGGTTAGGGTTAGGGTTAGGGCTAGGGCTAGGGTTAGGGCTAGGGTTAGTTTAGCGTTAGGGTAGGATTAGGGTTAGGGTTAGTGTTAGGGTTGGGCCTTTAGGGTTAGAGTGAGGGTTAGGGTTAGGCCCTTAGAGTTAAGGTTAGGGTTAGAGATAGGCCATTAGGATTTGGGTTATGGTTAGGGTTAGGTTAGATTTAGGTTAGGGCTAGGATTAGGCTTATTAGGCTTCACTTTAGGGTTAGGGTTAGGGTTGGGACATTAGGGTTAGGATTAGGGTTGGCTTTAGGGTTAGGGTTAGGGTTAGGGTTAGGGTTAGGGGTTAGAGTTAGAGTTAGGGTTAGGTTTAGGCCATTATCGTTAGAGTGAGGTTTAGGATTATGCTTAGGGTTAGGGTTATGTTTGGTCAATTAGGGTTAGGGTGAGGGTTAGGGTTGGGCCTTTAGGGTTAGGGTGAGGGCTAGGCCATTAGGGTTATGGCATTAGTGTTAGGGTTACATTTTAGCGTTATGATTGGGGATAGGTTTAGAGTTAGGGTTAGGTTTATGCCAGTAGGATTAGGGTTAGGGTTAGGATTAGGGTTAAAGTTATTGTTTAGGGTTAGGGTTAGGGTTAGGATTTAGGGTTAGGGTTATTAGGTTTAAGGTTAGGGTTAGGATTAGGTTTCAGGTTAGGGTTAGGGTTAGGGGTTAGAGTTAGGGTTAGGGTTAGGGTTAGGGTTACTGTATGGGTTAGGGTTAGGGTTAGGGTTTGGGTTAGGGTTAGGGATAGGGTTAGTGTTAGGGTTAGGGTTAGGGTTAGGGTTAGAGTCAGGGTCAGGGACAGGGTCAGGGGTTAGGGTTAAGGTTAGTGTTAGGATAAGCGTTAGGGTTAGGATTAGGGGTTAGCGATTAGGGGTTAGTGTTAGGGGAAGGCTTAGAATTAGCGTTTAGGCTTTCAGGATATGGTTACGGTTACAGTCTAGGGTTTAGGGTTACAGTTAGGGTTAGGGTCAGGGTGGGGTTAGGGTTATGTTAGTGTTGGGATTAGGGTTAGAGTTAGGCTTGGGGTTAGGGTTTAGGGTTGGGGTTAGGGTTAGGGTGAGGGTTAGGGTCAACATTAGGGTGAGGGTTAGGGTTAGGGTTAGGATTACTAGGGTTATGGTTAGGGTTAGAGTTAGGGTTAAGTTTAGGTTTGGGCCATCACAGCTGGGCTATTGCAGTTAGGGTTAGGGTTAGCATTAGATTATGGTTAGCGATGAGCCATTAGAGTTAGGGTAAGGCTCAACATTAGCCTTAGGATTAGGGTTAAGGTTATTGTTTAGGGTTAGGGTTAGGGTTACGATTAGGGTAGGGTTAGGGTTAGGGTTAGGGTTTTTAGGGTTAGGGTTAGGGCTAGGATTAGGGTTACCGTTACAGTTAGGTTAGGGTAAAGAGTTGGGGTTCAGTCAGGGTTAAGGCTAGGGTTAGGGTTAGGGTTTAGGGGTAGGGTTAGGGGTAGGGCTCGTGTTTGCATTATGGTTACGGTTAGGGTTAGGTTTGGGTTACAGTTAGGGTTTGGTTAAGGTTAGGGTTAGGGTTAGGGCTAGGGCTAGGGTTAGGGCTAGGGTTAGTTTAGCGTTAGGGTAGGATTAGGGTTAGGGTTAGTGTTAGGGTTGGGCCTTTAGGGTTAGGGTGAGGGTTAGGGTTAGGCCCTTAGAGTTAAGGTTAGGGTTAGAGATAGGCCATTAGGATTTGGGTTATGGTTAGGGTTAGGTTAGATTTAGGGTTAGGGCTAGGATTAGGCTTATTAGGCTTCACTTTAGGGTTAGGGTTAGGGTTGGGACATTAGGGTTAGGATTAGGGTTGGCTTTAGGGTTAGGGTTAGAGTTAGGGTTAGGGTTAGGGGTTAGAGTTAGAGTTAGGGTTAGGTTTAGGCCATTATCGTTAGAGTGAGGTTTAGGATTATGGTTATGGTTAGGGTTATGTTTGGTCAATTAGGGTTAGGGTGAGGGTTAGGGTTGGGCCTTTAGGGTTAGGGTGAGGGTTAGGCCATTAGGGTTATAGCATTAGTGTTAGGGTTACATTTTAGCGTTATGATTGGGGATAGGTTTAGAGTTAGGGTTAGGTTTAGGGTTAGGTTTATGCCAGTAGGATTAGGGTTAGGGTTAGGATTAGGGTTAAAGTTATTGTTTAGGGTTAGGGTTAGGGTTAGGATTTAGGGTTAGGGTAATTAGGTTTAAGGTTAGGGATAGGGTTAGGGTTAGGGTTAGGGTTAGGGGTTAGAGTTAGGGTTAGGGTTAGGGTTAGGGTTACTGTATGGGTTAGGGTTAGGGTTTGGGTTAGGGTTAGGGATAGGGTTAGTGTTAGGGTTAGGGTTAGGGTTAGGGTTAGAGTCAGGGTCAGGGACAGGGTCAGGGGTTAGGGTTAAGGTTAGGGTTAGGATAAGCGTTAGGGTTAGGATTAGGGGTTAGCGATTAGGGGTTAGTGTTAGGGGAAGGCTTAGAATTAGCGTTTAGGCTTTCAGGATATTGTTACGGTTACAGTCTAGGGTTTAGGGTTACAGTTAGGGTTAGGGTCAGGGTGGGGTTAGGGTTATGTTAGTGTTAGGATTAGGGTTAGAGTTAGGCTTGGGGTTAGGGTTTAGGGTTGGGGTTAGGGTTAGGGTGAGGGTTAGGGTCAACATTAGGGTGAGGGTTAGGGTTAGGGTTAGGATTATTAGGGTTATGGTTAGGGTTAGAGTTAGGGTTAAGTTTAGGTTTGGGCCATCACAGCTGGGCTATTGCAGTTAGGGTTAGGGTTAGCATTAGATTATGGTTAGCGATGAGCCATTAGAGTTAGGGTAAGGCTCAACATTAGCCTTAGGATTAGGGTTAAGTTTATTGTTTAGGGTTAGGGTTAGGGTTACGATTAGGGTAGGGTTAGGGTTAGTGTTAGGGTTTTTAGGGTTAGGGTTAGGGCTAGGATTAGGGTTACCGTTACAGTTAGGTTAGGGTAAAGAGTTGGGGTTCAGTCAGGGTTAAGGCTAGGGTTAGGGTTAGGGTTTAGGGGTAGGGTTAGGGGTAGGGCTCGTGTTAGCATTATGGTTACGGTTAGGGTTAGGTTTGGGTTACAGTTAGGGTTTGGTTAAGGTTAGGGTTAGGGTTAGGGCTAGGGCTAGGGTTAGGGCTAGGGTTAGTTTAGCGTTAGGGTAGGATTAGGGTTAGGGTTAGTGTTAGGGTTGGGCCTTTAGGGTTAGGGTGAGGGTTAGGGTTAGGCCCTTAGAGTTAAGGTTAGGGTTAGAGATAGGCCATTAGGATTTGGGTTATGGTTAGGGTTAGGTTAGATTTAGGGTTAGGGCTAGGATTAGGCTTATTAGGCTTCACTTTAGGGTTAGGGTTAGGGTTGGGACATTAAGGTTAGGATTAGGGTTGGCTTTAGGGTTAGGGTTAGGGTTAGGGTTAGGGTTAGGGTTAGGGGTTAGAGTTAGAGTTAGGGTTAGGTTTAGGCCATTATCGTTAGAGTGAGGTTTAGGATTATGGTTATGGTTAGGGTTATGTTTGGTCAATTAGGGTTAGGGTGAGGGTTAGGGTTGGGCCTTTAGGGTTAGGGTGAGGGTTAGGCCATTAGGGTTATGGCATTAGTGTTAGGGTTACATTTTAGCGTTATGATTGGGGATAGGTTTAGAGTTAGGGTTAGGTTTAGGGTTAGGTTTATGCCAGTAGGATTAGGGTTAGGGTTAGGATTAGGGTTAAAGTTATTGTTTAGGGTTAGGGTTAGGGTTAGGGTTAGGATTTAGGGTTAGGGTTATTAGGTTTAAGGTTAGGGATAGGGTTAGCGTTAGGGTTAGGGTTAGGGTTTGGTTAGGGTTAGGGTTAGGGTTAGGGTTAGGGTTAGGCCATTAGGGTTAGGGTTAGGGTTTCGTATTAGATTTAGGTTTAGGGTTTGGTTAAGGTTACTGTTAGGGTTACGTTTAGGCTTAGGGTTAGGATTAGGGTTAGGGTTAGGATTAGGGTTAACGTTATTGTTTAGGTTAGGGTTAGGGTTACGATTACGGTAGGGTTAGGGTTAGGGTTAGGGTTTACGGCTAGGGTTAGGTGTAGGGCTCGGGTTAGCATTCTGGTTACGGTTAGGGTTAGGTTTGGGTTATAGTTAGGGTTTGGTTTAGGTTAGGGTTAGGGTTAGGCCTCGGGCTAGTGTTAGGGCAAGGATTAGGTTAGCGTTAGGGTAGGATTAGGGTTAGGGTTAGGGTTAGGGTTAGGGTTAGGGTTAGGGTTTGGTTAGGGTTAGCATTAGTATTAGGGATAGGGTTAGTGTTACGGTTAGGGTTGGGTTTAGGGCTGGGCCATTAGGGTTAGGGTTTACGGTTTCGTATTAGGTTTAGGTTTAGGGTTTGGTTAAGGTTACGGTTACGGTTAGGGTTAGGTTTAGGCTTAGGTTTATGCCATTAGGATTAGGGTAAGGATTAGGATTAGGGTTAACGTTATTGTTTAGGGTTAGGGTTAGGGTTACGATTACGGTAGGGTTAGGGTTAGGGTTAGGGTTTGTATTTAGGGTTAGGATTTAGGGTTAGGGTTATCAGGGTCAGGGTTAGGGTTAGGTTTAGGGTTATGGTTATGGTTAGCGTTACGATTATGTTTAGGGATAGGGTTAGTGTTATGGTTAAGGTTGGGATTAGGGTTAGGCCGTTAGGGTTAGGGTTAGGGTTTCGTATTAGGTTTAGATTTAGGGTTTGGTTAAGGTTACGGTTAGGGTTAGGTTTAGGGTTAGGTTTATGCCAGTAGGATTAGGTTTAGGGTGACGATTAGGGTAGCGTTAGGGTTAGGGTTAAGGTTAGGGTTACGATTAGGTTTAGGGATAGGGTTAGTGTTACGGTTAGGGTTGGGGTTAGGGTTAGGCCGTTAGGGTTATGGTTAGGGTTTCGTATTAGGTTTAGGTTTAGGGTTTGCTTAAGGTTACGGTTAGGGTTAGGTTTACGGTTAGGTTTATGCCAGTAGGATTAGGGTTAGGGTAGGGTTAATTTTCAGGTTAGGGTTCGGTTTAGGATTTAGGGTTAGGGTTATTAAGGTTAGGGTTAGGGTTAGGCTAAGAGTTAGGGTTAGGGTTAGGGTTTGGTTAGGGTTAGCATTAGTATTAAGGATAGGGTTAGTGTTACGGTTAGGGTTGGGGTGAGGGTTAGGCCATTAGTTTAGGGTTATGGTTAGGGTTCCAATTAGGGTAGGGTTAGGGTTAGGGTTAGGGTTAGGATTTAGGGTTAGGGTTATTACGGTTAGGGTTAGGGTTAGGGTTAGGATTTAGGGTTAGGGCTATTAGGGTTAGGGTAAGGGTTAGGGTTAGGGTTAGTGTTAGGGGTTAGATTTAAGGTTAGGGTTAGGGTTAGGCCATTAGCGTTAGGGTGAGGCTTATGATTAGGGTTAGGGTTAGGGCTAGGGTTATTGTTAGGGTTAGTGTTTGGGTTAGGGTTAGGGTTAGGGTTACGGTTAGGCTTATGGTTAGGCCATTATCTTTAGGGTAAGGATTAGGGTTAGGCTTAGGGTTTGGGTTAGGGTTAGTGTTAGGGTTGGGGTTAGAGTTAGGGTTAAGTTTAGGGTTAGGATTTAGGGTTATTAGCATTACAGTTAGGATTCACATTAGGGCTAGGGTTAGGTTTAGGCTTAGGGCTAGTTTTAGGGTTAGGGTTACAGTTAGGGTTACAGTTAGGCTTACAGTTAGGATTAAGGTTACAGTTATTGTTAGGGTTTGGATTGGTATAGGGTTAAGGATAGGCTTTCATTAGGGTTATGGTTAGGGTTAGGGTTTAGGGTTAGTGTTAGGGTTAGTATTAGGGTTAGGGTTAGGGTTAGGGTTAGGGTTATTTTTTAGGGTTAGGGTTATTAGGTTTAGGGTTAGGGTTAGATTTAGGGTTAGGGTTTGGGTCAGGTTTTTGGTTGGGATTTTGGGTTAGTGTTAGGGTTAGTGTTAGGGATTGGTTAGGGTTAGGGTTTTGTTTAGATTTAGGGTTAGGGTTAGGATTAGGCTTATTAGGGTTAGGGTTAGGGTTACGGTTAGGTTTGGGTTTAGGGTTAGGCCATTAGTCTTAGGGTTAGGGTTTCGTATTAGGTTTAGATTTAGTGTTTGGTTAAGGTTACGGTTAGGGTTAGGGTTAGGTTTAGGGTAAGGTTTATGCCTTTAGGATTAGGGTTAGGGTTACGATTAGGGTTAGTGTTAGGGTTAGGGCAGGGTTAGGTTTATGGTTAGGCTTATGGTAAGGGTTAGGATTTAGGATTAGGGTAATTAGGGTTAAGGTTAGGGTTAGGGTTAGGGTTAAGTTTAGGGTTAGGGTTAGGATTTAGGGTTAGGGTTATTAGGGTTAGGGTTAGGGTTAGGGTTAATGATAGGGTTAGGGTTAGGGTTAGGATTACGGTTAGGGATAGGGTTTGGGTTCCGGTTAGGGTTGGGGTTAGGGTTAGGCCTTTAGCGTTAGGGTTAGGGTCAGGGTTAGTGTTAGGGTTACGGTTAGGATTAGGGTTAGGTTAGGTTTAGGATTTAGGGTTAGCGTTATTAGGGTTAGGGTTAGGGTTAGGGTTAGTGTTAGGGTTAGGATTAGGGTTAGGGATAGGTTTAGGATTTAGGGTTAGCGTTATTAGGGTTAGGGTTAGGGTTAGGGTTAGTGTTAGGGTTAGGATTAGGGTTAGGGATAGGGTTAGTGTTACAGTTAGGGTTGGGGTTAGGGTTAGGCCATTAGGGTTAGGGTTAGGGTTTCGTATTTGGTTTAGATTTAGGGTTTGGTTAAGGTTACGGTTAGGGTTAGAGTTAGGTTTAGGGTTAGGTTTATGCCATTAGGTTTATCGTTAGGGTTAATATAAGTGTTAATTTTATTGTTTAAGGTTAGGGTTAGGGTTACGATCATGGTCGGGTTAGGGTTAGAGTTAGGATTTGGGGTTAGCGTTATCAGGGTTAAGGTTAGGGTTTAGGCTTAGGGTTATGGTTAGGGTTAGGGTTAGGATTAGGATTAGGGATAGGTTTAGGTTTAGAGTTAGGGTTAGGGTTAGGGTTAGGCCATTAGGGTCAGGGTTAGGGTTTCGTATTTGGTTTAGGTTTAGTGTTTGGTTAAGATTACGGTTAGGGTTAGGTTTAGGGTTAGGTTTATGCCATTAGGATTAGGGTTAGGGTTAGTATTAGGGTTAAGCTTATTGTTTAGGTTTAGGGTTAGTGTTACGATTAGGATAGGGTTAGGGTTAGGGTTAGGGGTAGGGTTAGGGGTTAGGGTTAGGGTTAGGCTTAGTGTTACCGTTAGGGTTAGGGTGAGGGTTAGGCCATTAGTTTTAGGGTTAGTGTTAAGGTTACGATAAGGGTAGGGTTAGGGTTAGGGTTACGGTTGGGGTTAGGGTTAGGGTTACCGTTACAGTTAGCTTAAGGTAAAGGGTTGAGGTTCAGTTAGAGTTAAGGCTAGAGTTAGGGTTAGGGTTTAGGGGTAGGGTTAGGGGTAGGGCTCGGGTTAGCGTTATGGTTATGGTTACTGTTAGGTTTGGGTTACAGTTAGGGTTTGCTTCAGGTTAGGTTTAGGGTTAGGGTTAGGGTTAGGGCTAGGGTTATGGCAAGGATTAGGGTTACCGCTACAGTTAGGTTAGGGTAAAGGGTTGGGTTTCAGTTAGGGTTAGGGTTACGGTTTACGGCTAGGGTTAGGGGTAGGGCTCGGGTTAGCTTTATGGTTAGGGTTAGGGTTAGGTTTGGGTTACAGTTACGGTTTGGTTAAGGTTAGGGTTTCGTATTAGGGTAAGGGCTAGGGTTAGGGCTAGGGTTAGGTTAGCGTTAGGGTAGGATTAGGGTTAGAGTTAGAGTTAGGGTTGGGCCTTTAGGGTTAGGGTGAGAGTTAGGGTTAGGCCCTTAGAGTTAAGGTTGAGGTTAGAGTTAGGCCATTAGGATTTGAGTTATGGTTAGGGCTGGTTAGGGTTAGGGTTAGGGCTAGGATTAGGCTTATTAGGGTTCACTTTAGGGTTAGGGTTAGGGTTGGGACATTAGGGTTAGGATTAGGGTTTGCTTTAGGGTTGGGGTTAGGGTTAGGGTTAGGGGTTAGAGTTAGGGTTAGGCCATTAGCGTTAGGGTTAGGGTTATGATCTGGGTTAGGGTTAGGATTAAGGTTAGAGTTAGGCGTAGGGTTAGGGATAGGTTAGAGTTAGGCTTAGGGTCAGGGTTAGGGTTAGGGTTAGGGTTAGGGTTAGGATTTAGCGTTAGGATTATTAGGGTTAGGGTTAGGATTAGGGTTAGGGTTACTGTTAGGGTTAGGGTTACGGTTAGGGTTAGTGTTAAGGTTAGGTTTAGGGTTAGGGTTAGGGTTAGGGTTAGGGTTAGGGTCAGGTTTAGGGTTAGGGTTAGGGTTAGGGTTAGGGTTAGGGTTAGGGTTAGGGCTAGGTTTAGCCTTATAAGGGTACGCCTTAGGGTTAGGGTTTGGGCTGGGACATTAGGGTTACGATTAGGGTTGGCTTTAGGGTTAGGATTAGGGTTAGGGTTAGGGTTAGGGTTAAGATTTAGGGTTACGGTTTTTTGGTTTAGGGTTAGGTTTAGGGTTAGGGTTAGGGTTAGGGTTCAGGGTTAGGGATAGGGTTAGGGTTTGGGTTAGGGTTAGGCCATTAGGGTTAGGGTTAGGGTTTCGTATTAGGTTTAGGTTTAGAGTTTGGTTAAGGTTACGGTTAGGGTTAGGCTTAGGGTTAGTATTTAGGTTTAGGGTTATCAGGGTTAGTGTTACGGTTAGGGTTAGGGTTAGGGTTAGGGTTAGGATTAGGGTTAGGGTTGGGTTTAGGGTTACGCCATTAAGGTTAGGGTTAGGGTTAGGGTTAGGGTTAGGGTTAGGATTAGGGTTAGGGTTAGGGTTAGGATTAGGGTTAGGGTTAGGGTTAGGGTTAGGGTTACGGTTATGGTTAGGGTTAGGGTTAGGCTTAGGTTTAGGATTAGGGTTAGGGATAGGGTTAGTGTTAGGGTTAGGGTTGGGGTTAGGGTTAGGCCATTAAGGTTAGGGTTAGTGTTTAGTATTAGGTTTAGGTTTAGGGTTTCGTTAAGGTTAGGGTTAGGGTTAGGTTTAGGGTTAGGGATAGGGTTAGGGTTAGGGAAAGGGTTAGGTTTAGTGTTAGAGTTAGGGTTAGGGTTAGGGTTAGGGTTAGTTTTAGGGTTAGGTTTAGGGTTAGGGTTAGGGTTAGGGTTACGGTTAGCGTTACGGTTAGGGTTAGTGTTAGGGTTCGGTTTAGGGTTAGGGTTAGGTTTAGGGTTAGGGTTAGGGTTAGGGTAAGGGTTAGGGTTAGGGTTAGGGTTAGGGTTAGTTTTAGGTTTAGGGTTAGGGTTAGGGTTAGGGTTAGGGTTACAGTTAGCGTTAAGTTTAGGGTTAGTGTTAGGGTTAGGTTTAGGGTTAGGGTTAGGTTTAGG